>NC_044311.2:2831375-3157208 GCF_007474595.2 Lynx canadensis | reverse complement strand
CAGTCTGGGTGGACCGTCGCCATTTTAGTGAAAGCAGTGAATTAAAATGGGAGAGGCCAGGCTTTGGAATCTGATGGAGTTGGATTCAGACTCTAAATCTTACATCGTTTTTTGGACTTTTACCTCCCCAGCCCCTTGTAGATCTTACACAGTTTTATATGACTTCTGCGAGCCGTTGAAAATACCAGCTCTTTAATTTCCTCCTTTGCAGAATGAGTTTGGGGACCCGAGTGTTTTTTCAGGCCCTCTACCCCCTCCCACCTCTCCTAACGCGAACGCCCCTTAGGTCTTCAGTAGGGCCTGTGCCTGGCAACCTGATCAGCTCACAACCAGGCGTTTGAACCCCTTGATAAGGAATATGCCACACAGGTCTACTGAATACAGCCTCTCGGCCAAATGACACAAATTTTCTGTGCTTCATAAGAGAGAAGACAGATGCTGGTGCTAATGTGACAGAAGCCCCATGGAGACATTAATTATGGAACCCTATTAGCCGTCCACCCCACCTGAGCTACTTTCACAGCAAGCCGGTCTCAAGGGCCACTTTCTGTTAACTTATGACTTAATCAAATGCTCCATTCCCTTTCTCCTCTCCAGTCCATTCCAAACCTACTTCTCGTGGCTCCTACAACATAGAGGCCTGTGACTCAACTTCCCCAATCAGTTTAAAAGTCATGAAAGACACCAAATGGCTCTAACTGTCCTACACAGCCCATACGATGCCTTATCATGTTTCCTGAAAACGCTGTTGGAGTCCGCTGACCCAGGCTTGGGGGGACCTGGCCTGGTTATGAATATCCCTCTAAGAACTTCTGCATCTCCAACTATGTCTTCTACAGCATAAAATCTTGCTTCAGAGTTCCGGTTCTGTTATCTTCTGCTCGAGGCGGGGGGTTCAAATAATATAGGTTCCCTATCCAATTCAGCCATATTTGGAAAAGCTGGTTATGTATGATGACATCACACAATTCTTTACCTTTACTTACAGGGCTCTGATCCTGATAAAGATGAGGTTTTCTGAATGATGAAGACATGACTGAAGTCCCAGTGGGATAGATACGGGGCAAACCCTGTATGTGCAGTGTTAAGAGGCAGCAGTAAATCTAGTCGTATCTAATTATCATTATCTCTTTAGTAGAACATTCATGCCCAATCTCCTGTGTGCAGGCTCTTGATTCCTTACTCCTAACTGTCCACAGTTTGCTTTTCTCAATAATTATATTAAGTTAGATAAATTAGAGTCTAACCAAAACTAATTTTGCATAATATCCCAGTCCATTTGTGCAGAGTCTCTAAAAACCTCTAAGCTATTTCTCTAGGCAGTAGGATAGCTAATTATTTACCCTCCCAGCTGCCTCCCAGGCACTTCTGATCCTATGTTTAGGAGAGAGAATGATTCCATTCGATTAGGAGAAAAAAATGCCCACAGATTTCCTAAGATAACATGAAAACTCCATCTAACCAAGGGGACTGAGTAATTTACTCTCTGCAGATTCTTTTGGATCCTGAAATAATGTGCAGTGATGCATAGACACATGGTCATTATGCCCCAGATTTCCTCATTTAGGAAATCAATTCTTAAACATTGGGGATATGCAAATTCAATTATTCCTGAGCTGCAGAATGATAATCATGTGCTGAAACCTGTATTAGCATATCCACGCAGAGCAGGCTTCTCCTCCCCTAGGGTTCTCTGCCACCTGTTGAATTAATTTGGCCTCATCCCTTGACATCCATCAGGTTCTGCATATGACAGGGGCAGACTAACTTAACCTGTTGTCAGAGGAACCTGCAGAGTTACATGTGAGAGTCACATCTCCGCAGAATACTACAGAGAAGAGGCAAAAAACTGGAGCAGAACGCTTAGCCGATCTGTTCCCAGCTCTCCCCGAACAACGCACCTTGGCAAACAAGGACCATTGAAATCTAATTAAGAAGTTTCTCTTCCGACCCACTGGGGATCTGCACAATGACACAAGAACAGTGCTTAACTGGCATGGTGCTTGCTAAGCAAGCACCTGGGAATTAAATTCTGCCTTATTGTTCTTTTTAAATATTTCTGCGCTACAGGGAAATTCTGTTGTCACGATTCTAGAGAGGAAGAAACAAATTTCATTCTCAATCTGATTTTAATGTACACAAAGAAACAAAACACCCTGCACTGTATACATCACTCCCTCACTGCCTCAACATCTTCCGAAGGCTTGGGATATTTGTTATCCGTGGTTATTTGTCATACAATGATATATACCATATATTATATGTGTGTGTGTGTTATATATAGGTATACGCTATACATGGCTTATATATATATTCATATACATGGGTTTCTGTCTATGTATATATACACATATATGCACAGCACATAACGTTTCCTGCCCCAAAGAGTTATTATATGATACACTTCCCAGCATCTGTCTTGACTCATTTTATTTGTTTATTTTTTATTTTTGTTAATATGAAATTCATTGTCAAATTGGTTTCCATGCAACACCCAGTGCTCATCCCAAAAGGTGCCCTCCTCAGTAGGTCTTGACTCATTTTAGGTCTACAATTTAGAATCGCCAAGAATTCGCATTTGTTGTCATGTGACTCATGTGACCTCCTGAACTCACACCTCCTTTCAGAAATCTGCTATAATGGGCTGTGAAGGTGTCTATGAGAGCTCTTAGCATAGTATTTTACTGTTGTCCAGCTATGGTGCAGGACTGTTCACGAAACCGTAAACTTCTTGAGGAAACGATATCTTACTCATGTTTGCATCCCACGGATCTAGCACATACAAAGTGGTCAATAAATGGACAGTATTTCTGGCGTGAACGGATTAAATTATATATATATATATAATGTTTATATATTTTATATTAAATGTTATACTGTTTATATATATTAAACATTAATATAAATATTAATGTTTATTTATCTTGAGAGAGAGGGAGAGCGAGAGTGCATGAAAGTGGGGGAGGGGGAGAGAGCAGGAGAGAGAAAATCCCGAGCAGGCCCCACGCTGTCAGTGCGGAGCCCCACGTGGGGCTGGATTTCACAACCGTGAGATCATGACCTGAGCCGAAATGAAGAGTCAGACGCTTAACCAACTGAGCCACTGAGACGCCCCGCCTCTCTCTATATAAATAGCATATATAAAGAGCACAATATTATATTATATATAAATAGCATATATAAAGAGCACAATATTATATTATGTATAAAGAGCACAATATTATATTATATATAAATAGCATATATAAAGAGCACAATATTATATATAAATAGCACAATATTATATTACAGCACCATAGTGTCTTCTGGAGGTATAAACAAATATAAATGTAATGTCATCCCCCTTTGATACATCAGAAGAAAATATAAACACTTCATTTAGATCGATTATAGAAAAGAAGCGAGGTTTCTGGTCTCTTCTAACATGTACCTGGGTTTTCCTATCTTCTAAGCCCCCATGCCAGTATCACACTAGGATTGCACCTTTTCTGCCCTTTCCCAGCACTGACTTTTCTTTCCGCCTTCCTTCCAGCACAGCTACAGGTCTCCCAGTTGCGGCCTCCACTTCCACCAGGAGGTTTCTATTCACTGAGCTATTTTTAAATATTTATTTATTTATTTTGAGAGAGAGAGAGAGAGAGAGAGAGAGAGAGAACATGCGCGCACCCACAAGCAGAGAAGAGACAGAGAGAGGGGGGAAAGAGAGAATCCCAAGAAGGTTCTGTGCTGTCAGTGTGCAGCTCAAAGCGGGGGTCCATCCCACAAACTGTGAGATGGTCACTGGAGCCGAAATCAAGGATCAGAAGGTCAACCGAGCCACCCACGCACCCCTCACTGACCTATTTTTATACTCCACCACGTCCTCTTAATCACATATCTTCTTAATCCTGAGGCAGGCAAAGGTTTCTGAGAAAGAATTCAAATAGCACTAAGTAGAAAATAAAGTGGGAAATTGATGAAATAGGCGTGCAAAGACAGGCCAACTTCCTTTGGCTTCCATGTGGTTTGGAGGCCAGAGAAGTTCCTGTGATACCCTTGATAGACCAGCCGCCAACGGGTGTCACCATGGTTGGGATCAGGGTGACATTGCCAGAGGACAGAGGGGACGGAGCAAGGTTGCAGGTACTGAAGCAATCAGAAGCTGTTCCAACACCTGAGAGGGCTGTCAGAGGAAATTACCAATCCCTGACTGAGATAAGGAAGGCCAATCCCCAGCGACAGAGAGGAACAAAGGCTTTAGCAGCAAATACCAGTAGGACACCCAGGAGTGGAACCAGCTTTAAAGGCCACAAGTCCAGCGAGCGACCTACATGAGGCGCTTCAAGACAAAAATCAGGAAGAAGAGACAACCTTGGAGGCCACGGACAGGTAGCCCCAAGATGGGCCACTTCGGCATGAAGATTACTCTGAGCTGAAGGCAACTGAGACCCTATGGGTGCACCAGAAACTTTCGCCCCTTTCTTACCTACAAAGAAAAATCTCAGCTGGGCCTCTTTTTCCAGGATAAAAGTTATTAGTAAAGATAAATGTTGTCTGAGTGACCCATCTGTGCGGCAGGGCAAACATCTGTTCGTCTTTCTGTTACCTGAGGAAGTGCATTCCTTTCCTCTGAAGTTTGAGGCCCCTATCCCCTTCTCCTTAGTTTAGGATGACGTACATACCCTATTTTGCCTGACTGTCTTTGAAATTTCCATGTCTGTGTGGATTCCCTGTATGTACACTATTAAGTTTGATTTTCTCCTGTTAATCTGTAGGTCAGTTCGATTCTTAGTCCAGCTAGAAGGACCTTTGAGGGGATGGGTATCCTTGCCCCCTGACGGGCCTCTTCCAACTCTTAATAGTAGGTGATTCTGGTAAGCCAATTTCTTCATGAATGTAAAATTCTTTTTTTATGAAATTCAGGATTAGACTTAGGGTATCTCTGTTGCTAACCCATGACATCCATCAAGCTAGGCATGCCACTACTTTCCAGCATGCAAAGAAGTCTAAATGTGACAATAATACGTCCCAATAAGGGTTCCCAGCAGAGTGACCAGGCCCACTAATCTCTGCTTGTAACAGTATTTGCACATAATGTATTTTATTAAATCTCTGACAGCCCACTGGGCAATAACTTTCTGAAGAATGGGAGAATTCCTTATTCTTTGAGTATTTACAGTATATAACCCAATGATGTATTTATAGTAGAAGCATATACGATAACCCATTACATAAAATGATGGAATCATCCTCTAGCTCTAAAAGAAAATTAGAGGAATTCGATTTTAAAAAGTCTATCAAAGAGACTGTACAGTAACCAAACATCTAAGATTTGAGAGAGTCAAGATGCCAGAGGAGGGAACCACACTGATGCTAATCAAAAATTATTTTTAGCGTTTTCCCTAGATATGCCCCCTTAGTGATTTCTACTTGGTGATGGAACAAGAATCTAGGAAGCCCAGCTAAATGACTGAGACATGATGTACACGAAGTACAGTTTTCAGCAGTCTTAAAATATGGAGGACGTAACAAATGGAGTTCAAGTTCTGGTAGGAAGGAGCAGCCTTTCTACATTACCCAGACTTCAGTCTCAGCATTTACTATCCTATGGTACAAGAGTAAAAGCAAACTGAAAGAGACTAGCCTTTACTAAGAATAAAACCTGACTCAAAAGTAGTTCTTATTAAAACCTCTTAGCAGACTAGCAATGCAAGAGAAGGGACTTCCTTAATATGCCAAAAGATACCTCAAGAATATATATATATATCTTAATGGTAAAATCTCTAAAGATTTCCTTCTGACCCAGAATGAGACAAAAATGCTGTCTCTCACTAGTCCTTTTCGATATTCTACTAGAGATCCTGTAGTCAGTATATAAAACAAAACATGTATATTTATACATTCACATATTATATACATGTATATGTGTGTGTGAATAAATTAAAAGAAAAATAAAACTGTCATTATTGTAGAACATGGTTATATACATAGCACATGTCTAAATATATAGGGATAAATATGAAAATCTGGAAGTACATTTAGCAAGGCCATTGTTTTTCAAAATCAACATAAAATGTGTTTATATAACTAACAATAGACAAAATACTCTTTCCAATGACATCAAAAACATCAAATCCCTATGACTCAATCTGCAAAATATATTCAACGTGTCTACATAAAAAATTAAAAGCACTTTTACAATAAATTAAACATCTTTTTTTTTTTTGATGGAGCGCTACGCCATGTTCATGGATAAGAAGGTAAAATATTTAAAGATACAAAAACACTCGGGGCGCCTGGGTGGCTCAGTCGGTTGAGTGTCCAACTTTGGCTCAGGTCGTGATCTCACAGTCTGTGAGTTCAAGCCCCACGTCTGGCTCTGTTCTGACAGCTCAGAGCCTGGAGCCTGTTTCGGATTCTGTGTCTCTCTCTCTCTTTCTCTGTCCCTCCCCTGCTTGTGCTCTGTCTCTCTCTGTCTCAAAAATAAATAAACGTTACAAAAAATTAAAGATATAAAAACACTAAACTGACCTATAGATTCCATGCAATCCCAGCATACATGTGGGCTTGCATAAATTTGCATACTAATCCTAAAATTTGTATGGAAATGCAAAGGACCAAGAATGGCCAAGACAATCTTGCAGTGGAGAGACACATTTAGAACACTTACACTACACCACACATCAGGTCTTATTTATTATAAAGTTCCAATAATTGAGATCTAAAGGCTTTAGCATATTGCGAAGCAACAAGCTGCAAAGAACAAAATGGAGGGCGGAACCAGACCATAGACACAATCACCTGATTTATGCAAACGATGACTCTGCAGGGTCATGAGGGAAATACAAATATCAAAGGACGCAAACCCAGGTAAGAACAGGAACACCCACAGATCATAAAACAAGAGGTGAAAGCCGTAGGGGCCACTGTTAGCCAACAGGCTCATGCACTGGGAACTTGAACAGACAAGACCCAGCTGAATGCCAACAGACTCATTAAGTGGCCCACCTCGAAATAGCCATAGGCCCTGACCAGCCAACGGGCTACCTACACCAGGCACAGTTATCCAAAAAGGGAAAATTCCATATGTTCTCATATTCTGTTCTCATGTTGTATTTTGCATAATAAAAGAGATGCTCAGCTAGGTGTTTCCCGACAGCCCCTTGTTAGGTGTATCTGGCCCCTTATGAGAGGTAGTAGGAGCCTGACTGGAGCTGAGATCCTGTATGGAAGCCCCCTGAGTTGTCCAGAAGCTACCGTTAGCTCATTATGATACTAAGATCTCCTCTTATGGGCAGAGTTTTCTGCCATTTTTTGAACATCTGCTGTATGCCCTGGCATGCTGATGTGCTGGGCATGTGCAACTGAACCAAAGCGCTTACGCAAGCTCCTGGCCCCCACCCGCTAGTACACTGAATAAAGTCTTCCTGTACTAATCCCATCTGGAGACATCTGTCTCCTTACTTGTAACTTTGCTTGAACCCCTTAAGTTCCATCACACACAGCCAGGAAGAAACTGATGTGAGCTTAGCCAAGCTGAGGGGAACTTGAAGACTTGCCTTGATCACTCTGAAGATGATCACTAATCTTTGGTTTAATGCTATTTTCTTTTTTCACTTTAAAACTGCTGATGAGGTTCTCGAGTTGGTGGTAGAAATCTAAGCGAAACAACACATGCCCAAGTGCCCGGCACGGGGGCGCCTGGCTGGCTCGGTCAGTAGAGCATGCAAGTCTTCATCTTGGGGTTTTGAGTTTGAGGCCCACCTTGGACATACAGTTTACTTAAAAAAATAAATAAAGTTCCCAACACAGTGCCTGGCCTGTGGGTTGAGTGAAATGAATAAATGATTGGATAATAATTGGGATACTGGCAAATTTGTGCACGCACGTTCTTAGCAGATTGAACTTGGAGGAGAAAGTACCTTAAATAAGTGTGTCGGTTAACCTCCTAAATGTTCCTCAAATGTAAAGTGATGCCATCTCAGGCCTTGAGAATGCATCTTCATTTAGATTATAAATATAATGAGGGTGATGAAAGGCACACACACAAAAGACGTGTAGGAATTGGCAGCTTGCCTTTAAAGGATTTTTTTTTAAAAAACCCTCTCATTGTCTTACTTTCCCAAATCACACCATCAAGGTAGAGAGGGGATCATGACCAGGAATGCTAAAATATAACATCATTTTTCAACTCACATCAGTCTTGAAAAGGGATAGTTGTGTCCAGATATCAGTAAAGAGACCGTTAGCCAAAATGTTATTTTTTCTAAATGTCATGTGACAAAATTAAAGCTGTGGAATTTGAACCCATAATTGTCTGACTCCAAGCTGATGTTCTTTCTTTGCAGGCAGTAAAAAATGCTCCCCGCGCTGTTTTGCTGGGGGCATTTGCAAGGAAAATTTGGAAGCGCTCAATACCCACAGCAATGCTATTGCTTAAAATAAACAAAGTGGGAAAACTCAATAAACCCCAAGCTCCAGCGACTTATTTACCTCTAATTTTAGAATGCCTACAATAAAACCACTACAGTAACAACAAAAGCGACTGCTGTCATCACCTTCCCTGTTGGAGTGAAGGCTGCACATTTGTAAAACAAGGAAATGTGATGATTATTCAAGTGGGTACTTTTCTTATACACAAATGGCCTGCCTGCCTGTGATAAAAATGAGCTGACAGCCTTTGGCTGTTGTCCTATAAATTCGGGTCCGGAATGTCCCCAGTTAACAACAGGCCTCCCTACATGTACCCATGTGCATTTTTTCCCCAGTGCAGGAATGAGAATTCTTTAGGACTCAGCGACTTCTACTGACTTTTTGGAGCTCTCTTAGACTTCACTAGCTTCGTATCAATGGTATCACATACACACAGAAACATGCACAAATGGTAGAGGCGAATGTTCCACAGACTGTAAGCGGACTATGAGAGGCACTCCTCAGTGCCCTCCTCAGGCCCGAAGCCTTCACGACCTCTCCTCCTCACTATCCCGACCTCTCTCCACAGACGAGTTCTGCTTATGAACCTCACACAAGTGCAGTCATACTCTTGGTTTTGCTTTATTTTATTCAATGCTATGTCTGTGTAATTCACTTATTTATATTACTGTGTTATAGGAATATGACCTCATTTATTTACCCATTCTCCTATTTTCGGATCTCTGCCTCCCCAACTGCTGGAAAAAAATTTAGATAGAGGACCCGCTCCAGGAAGAGAGCTATTACCATAGATAACTGTAGAGGCCCCTTTTAGGCAAAGAGGCTTGAGCTACAGACTGTAGAAAGGGCCCACAGCCACCCCCTGGCTGAATATAAATAGGCCCACTGGGCGACACATCTTAAAATGTCCACAGGCCCTCACCGACCAGTGGGCTGCTTACAACGAGGCGGTTACTAAAAAAGGGAAGGTTCCATACCTCTTCATCTCCCCCCTTTAAGAACAGCCCCCACTGCGTCATGGCAGACAGCCTCTCCTCTGCTGTCCCCCCCCCCCATAGCCCCCTCGTGGAGTATTCAATAAACTTCTATCTCCTTTGTCTTGCCTTAGGGGACTTCTTTCACCTACTGAGCCGCCAGCTTCCACAGGATCATAGATCATCACCCCATATTTGGAGGCCCCTGAACGATCGAGATATTCTCCATTTAGACACCGCAATAACTACATCATCCTATGAACTAGGTACAGTAGACCAGGAGGAACCCAGAAAGGCCTGTTGGATCAAATGCCTCCATATTCCATGGTTTCTGAGTGGCCCGTCAAACATTTGTTCAGCAAACATTGACCTTTTCCTGTATTCCTGCAAATTGCATTTCTTCTCTTTGAAGTCCCAGACCCCTTACTGCCTTCTCATTAGTTTAGAATGACCTATTGCTTCATTTTGCCTGACTGTCTTTGGAATTTCCCCGTCTGTGTGGATTCCCTAAGAAATTAAATTTGATTTTCTCCTGTTAATCTGTTACATGTCAGTTTGACTCTTAGTTCGGCTAGAAAGACCTTAAAGGGAAGAGAAAAGTCTTCCTCTCTATCACAGATATATTCATACAGTTAAAACAAAACAAAATGAAAACCCATGGAGGGGAAATTGGAAATGTTTGCCCAAACGACATATTTATTATTTACTCTTTGACCTTTGTCTCACTTTTGGAAATTTTACCTTGATGTTTAATCTCCACAATAAGAAACAATACATGCAAGATTATTTATGGTAACAGTAAAATATTGGAAATGCAAAAAACAAAAACAAAAACAACCTCAAGTGGTTGAATGTTTGAATAAATAGTGGTGTTCCACATAGTAGAGAACATTGCAGTCATGTGAAAGAATGAGAAAGATCTTTGTAAGTTGATAAGGACTTGTATTGACAGTCTATTTTGAAGTGAAAAAATTGAGGTATAACCAAGTATATATGCTTTGCTACATTTTGTGTAAAAAATGACATAAGAAATATACTCACACACACACATACACACACACACACACATATATATATTCTAAGCATATAGATGATTTTATATATATGAATTTGAAAAATATATGATCATATATACTTGTATATATGTATACGTGTGTGTGTATATGTACTCTCATTTTTAAAAAAGCAAATACAAGAAGGATAAACCAAAATGTAATGAAAACAGGTGCCTATGGGGTGCATGAGAGTAGGGTAGGAAAAATGGGTCTGGGTATGTGACTACTCTAAATTTCGTGTGATGTATATTTTAATTTTTATAAATAAAATTTATGAAAGATGAAAAAGGAACAGCCTAAAATCAAATACGAACAGAAACAAATAAACTTAGTATATATTGCATTGATCAAATAAGTACTCAGGAGACAAAGAACTAATTGAGTAACTTTTGAACACAGTACCTTGCCTGTACAGTCCTAGTTGGATATATTCTAAGAACGACAAAAAGAAATCTTGAACTTGAATCAGTAGATTTGTTAATAGTGGTATTTCTAAAACCAATTGGGACATATAATGGGAATGAGCAAATAAGTAAATATATTATTTTTATTGGGAACCTGGTTCTCATTGGAAGAAGGGAGTTACAAATGGGGGAAAGTCAGGAAAAACTTGTAAGGCTGGAGTTGAATTGGAGCTATTCATATAAACTCATTATTATCCATGAAATATTTTTCCTAGTTCTGTATGCTGATGAAGTTGAGAACAGAAATTGGCAAACTTTTTTTTTTCCATAAAGAGACATATAGTAAATACCTCAGGCTTTGGTCTGTTTCACGTAATCTTTTTTAAAAAATCCTTCCTTTGTGTGTTTGGTTTGCTTTGGTTTGTTTTGCAACCCTTTGAACACTTTAAAATCATTCTTACCTCACAGGCTATACAAAAATAGGCCATAGGTGAGACATGGCCCATGGGCCATAGTTTGCTGACTTCTGGGCCTAGAAACAGAGATACGGTAGTAGCAATGAGCCTATACCCAAGACCTGAACCTTGGTTCCTACACACAATTCCATTGTAAAGGGATCCAGGCTTCCTTGGAGAAGTAAATGACTTCAGGTCCAGGACTGGGAAAGTACAGGGTAATCCTGGGACATCTTCCACTAGAAAGCAAGAAAAAAAAATACAAGACAAAGGCACTCCTTCCCCTGCAACTTTAGAACAATGTGAGCATAGTGATGAATTACAACACATTTGTCTGATAAAATTAAAAGGATCGATGAGTGATACTAAAAAAGGAATAATAGAATTATGAAATCACCATTTTGCTGCTGGAATGTGATTATTCATTTAGGCAGTGATCACCAATAGAAAACAAAACAAGTAGATAAAAGTTTTTGAAGAATAGAATAGGCACACAGTCTCAAAGTAATCCCACAAGTGAAATATCAATTACCAAGGATAAAAACTACAGCTGACCCTTGCACAACACAGGGCTTAGGGGTTTAGACCCCCACCCAGTCAAAAATTTGCAGACAACTTTTGATTCCTCCAAAACTTAGCTACTAGTAGCCTGCTGTTGACCAGAAGCCTTACCAGTAAAATTAACATATGTTTTGTATCCTTATACTGAAATAAGCTAGAGAAAATAAAATGCTATGAAGAAAACCATTAAGAGAAAATGCATTTACAGGATGGCACGATTAAAAATTTTTCACATGTAAGTGGACACATGCAGTTCAAACCTACGTCTTCAAGGGTCACCTGTGCGTGGAGCTGTGGAAAACATTCTTAAACAAGTGATCATCTGAGTATCACCAGTAATCCAACAAATTGAAATTCCATTGCCTCCCAATGGGATGCGATGAGAAGAACACAATATCATCTATGCAATAGTCTGGCAACAAACATTTAACCTGAGGGAACGAAGAGACAAGTCCAGACTAGAAGATTCTATAAGATAACTGATCCAAACATTTCAAACAAGTTAATGTCACCATAGCAGCAACATGAAATCTTAAAAGAGGCTGGCTGAAGAAACATACCAATCAAACGCAATGGGTGACATTTGCCTGGATCTGATATGGACAGTTATAATAATATCTAGGAAAGTCATCTTTGAAAAAATTGGGAAAATTTGAATATGGGCCATATACTAGGCAATATTATAATATTGGTAACTTTATTTTAAATCTCTTGGGTGTATCAATATGACTATATAGGGGAATGGCCTAGTTCTTTAAAGATACATGGTGAAATATTTAGGAGTGATTTGCCATGATGTGTTCAACTTACATTCATATGGTTTGCAATATGTATAAATATCAATATATATATTGAGAAAGAGAAAGCAGAAATGGTGAGGTATTTTCCATTAGTGACTCTAGATAAAGGAAATCCGGGGATTCATTACGCTTTTCTTTAAAATTCACTATATATCTGGGGTGCCTCGGTGGCTCAGTGGGCTAAGCATTGGACTCCTGGGTTTCAGGTCAGGTCATTTTCTCATGATTTGTGAGTTCAAGCCCTGCATCAGGCTTTGCGCTGGCAATGTGGAGCCTGCTTGGGATTCTCTAGCTCTCCTTCTCTCTGCCCCTCCCCAGCTCGCACTCTCTGCTCTTTCTCTCTCAAAATAAATAAATAAACTTAAAAAAATTTAAACCTTACTGTACATTCAAACATTTCTAAATAAAAAATTAGCAGCAGAAGAAAGTAGGATTTTACCAAACGTACAAAATCTTGTAAAGGGTATTTTTAGTAACAAACAAAAATAATACTTAAAAAAAACCCTCATGTACCTGAATAGGGAAGTAGTTAAATTATGTCATATCCATGTGATATGTAGCCATTAAAATATAAAGCGGATCTATATGTAGATATACATGAAATCATAGACACACACACACACACACACACACACACACACACATACACACAGTATACAGATCTTCCTTGACTTTCAACGGGGTTACTTTCTGATGAACCCATTATAACTTAAAAATATTGTTAAGTCGAAAATGCATTTACTACACCTAATCTCCCAAACATCATAGCTTAGCCTAGCCTACCTTAAATGTGCATAGAACACTTACATTGGCCTACAGTTGGGTAAAATTACCTAACACAAAATCTATTTCATAAAAAAGTGTTGAATGTCTCACGCAATATATTGAATACTATATAAAAGTAAGAAACAGAATGGTTGTTTAACTACACAGTGGTTTTCCATGTATGGGTTGTTTACCCTTGTGATAATGTGATCACATGACTTCCACTGTCCTGTATCAGCAGAGGGAATCATAGTACATGTAGCTATCCCAGGAAAAGATAAAAATTCAAAATTCACAGTATTGTTTCTACTAAATGCATAATCACTTTAACACCATCCTAAAGTCAAAGAATCATTGAGTTGAACCATTATAAGTCAGGGATCATCTGTATGTATTTTAAGGGGAAAAATGAAAAGGTGGAGCAGAGTGTGAATTTTGCTCATTCTCATTGCAATAGACAATTTCTGGAGGGACGCAGAATGCATTAATGGTGATTTCCCACAGAGAAGGAAATGGGGGTCATGGAAAGGATTTTAGTTTTCACATTAGTCACCTCATTACTATTATAATTTGTGTACCACGAGCATGTTATCACTTTTATAATAAAAAATAAGTTTCTATCCTCACCCGCCCAAAAAAGCAAGATCTTAGTACACTATGGAACTCTTAACACAAAAAAACCAAAACCATAAATATTACCTAATAGTTTTGCTCTGTTGATGAATTAGGCAGTCTTTGACATTTAGCCAAAGGCAGTCTTGGTGTGGGGTCAAGGCCACAGCTACAGCTATAGTTGTCATCTGCTGGTCCAAGTGGACACACATGATTTAGAGCCCATCCCTTCAGCCTAGCTGGGCTAAATACCATGAACACGTGTCTAGATTTTGGATGGTCCTAAAAATCAGAAGGGAATTGATCCGTTTTGGCCTCATCAAGTATTGAAAGGCCTTTGTAAACTGTAAATCAGAGAACTCACGTGCACTATTCTCATTTCCTGGAGCCTTCGTTATGATCTTGCAGTCAGAACAACTAATGGAATCTACGTCTATTGTTTTCAAACTGGGGACGTGACTTCAGAAAGATTTAGGGACTTGTCCAAGGTTGTGTTGGTGATGAGGATACCAACTTTGTCCACAATGTTCTTGGCTACCACTAGCAGCTGGTAAGTATCAGCAAATAAAAGTATCAGATACATTTTCATCAGGGAGGCTTGAGCCCAGGAAATACGGGAGAGGTCTGTCTCCATCTTGATTTAAATGTGATCATGCCTTTCAAGGTGGCTTTCCTGTTGGTTTAGGCATTCACAATCGTAGCCTCGGATGAAACAACCAACTTGCAACATTTTAAGGGAGCCTAAAATATCTCAGAGGTTTGTAGGCAATGAACTTCTACAGCAATTCTCAAGATTTTGCCTCTGTGCAATTTGCATGAGAAGTTAAACAGCACAAGGATTACAAACAGCACAGATCTGACCATACCTTTTGTTCATTTGTGGATAAAGCCCAGTGGATCGGGAAAGTTTAAGCAAACAAGTGAGGTGGGTGAGCTAATTCATACATGAGCATGATTCAGTAGCATGAGTTAAGCCAAAGGCAGCTGGGCATCCCTAAGCAAGAACTGCCAGGACGGTAATCAATATGTTACCTCTGACATTTACAAACACCCTTTAGGAGCAAAACACTATTTTAAAACCTTTTGATGTCATTTTATGAAATTGGCTTGCCCTTTAAATGCCTTTTCATTCCTCCTGAGAATTAAATCAGTTCCAGGGAGGATCCCTTTTTGATTATTTGAACAGCAGCTGGGGGTATGAAACTTAAAAAAAAAAAAAAAAAAAAAAGAAGCCTCTTGACCTGCTTGTAAGAGCCTACCGTCATTGTGACTGCCAACCTTTCCACTCTTCCGCTTTCCTTTCTTAACGATTCATGAAAGACAGTGACAACTTCTTTCTCTTATGGAAGTCCCTGCCTGAGAACCCAATGAGACTGAACAGAGATGCAGATAGGGCTCTTTTGAGTATCACTTTGAGAGAGCCACGGTCCCGCCAATTTCTGGCACACAGGAGACGCCTATTAACTGGGTGCATGGAGGCATACCCTTCCTTTCAAAATAGTCTGCGAAAGTGAGGGCTCCTCTGGTGGGCATGGGCAGGTATGAGGCCCTGTGTGGGAGCCAATGGGACTGGGCAGAAGCCAGAAATAAGGGAAATAAAAACTGGGCATGCCAGCTATGTGGCTTGTGACTAAGATAGCCACAGACACAAGTGGAATTGAAGGTGTTTCAAAAAGATGTGTGAGGCTGCAGGTCAGTGCGTACATGATGCTATTCCATAATGGTCCTGGAAACCCCTCCATCTCAGAAGAACCCAAAACAGAGGTGGTTCCTGTCCAGCATCCTGAGGATGAAGCCAAGAAGGGCAAGACAAAGTAGTTGAATTGCTTCAACAAAATGAAACAGGATACTTGGTATGCCTATGCACATTCAAAACAAGATCCACAACTCTCCCTTTTAAACATACAGACAGCACTAGGTCCTTCAGAATACAATTTTTGAGACGTCACCAGTTGAATGAAGGCAGAAGTTCTATGTAGGAAAATTGAGACAGAAGCTAAATCTCTAGGCCAACCAACAGGATGGGATTTAATAACTCTTCCCCGAGAACACCAGGCTCTATCCTGAGACTCTCAGATTGGGGTCTTCAGCAAGTAATAACGGCCATACCCCTGGGGATCAAGTTGTTCTAGTTAGAGATATTATAGCAACAGCTTCCCTTTGGAAGGCATGACCATGGAGAAGTGTAAATAGTGGACATAAAAGAAGTGAATCAGCTACTGATAAAATAGACAGCTCTCTAATCAATAAAAATGCCAGATGCCCTTAAACTGGAAGTACCTGCTTAGGAATGATGCAAATTGCCCATCTGAGGACTGTCTGTGTGTGCATCTGCCCATCCCACTGATCCCCCTATTATCACTGATGAAAACCAAACCTTAATTGGAATCCAGCCTGGGACTCAGCATAACCCATAACAATTACGGCAGCTGTTCCACTGGGCAAAGATGCATATCCCAATATCAAAACTTTTAAGGACCGTACCCTTAAAGCTCTTTATCAATGATCTTGTCAATTAATTAAGTTTCCATTTGCCTCCCTCTGCTTAGATTTTGAACTAGCAAAAGTTAAAATTCCTTGATTCCATGCTCATGTTATAGAAAAGGAAATTAAAGCTGACTTGGAGACAGAAGGATTTTCCCAAATCTTCATAGTCAATTTTAGTCAGAAGAAGGTGAAGTATTCCTGACTTCATAACTCTCTGCCACTACCACAACATTATCTTGGTCAACTAACACAACCTAAGCTTCCTGAATTTCAACCGCCAACAAGGTGAGATACAGGCAGCCTGTATCCTATAAATGAAGAATAGGGAGCAATCTAAATCTTACTTTGAGAATACTGATATTAAATATCTTGTTTTGTTATACCTATGATTTCTCTTCTATGAGTTCCGTATGGTGTCTCTCAAAATACAGCTACCTTTCCATGTGACGTTTTCCTCAACTGCTCTCACAGTTCTGAGTGTAACAATGATACAACAGAACACAAGACTTAGAATAAGAAGTGAGTTTAGGGGCGCCGGGGTGGCTCCGTCAGTTAAGCATCCAACTCTCGATTTGGGCACAGGTCATGATCTCATGGTTGTGAGATCAAGGTGCGCGTCTGGCTCTGTGCTGTCAGCGTGGAGCCTGCTTGAGATTCCCTCTCTCCTTCCCTTTCTGCCCCTCCCCAGCTCATGTTTTCTCTCTCTCTCAAAAATAAATGAATGAATAAATAAATAAATAACCTTAAAAAAGGTGAGTTTAAGTCTAGATTCTGATGCTTTATGTCTGTTTGAACAGGAGAGTCATGCAAGTCAGTTTCAATTTCGTCATCTAAAATACAATGAATTGTTCAAGATGACGGACCTAGCACATGCATGTGTACCCATGACATGGTCTATTTGAGTGGAAAAATGTACATATAATAATGTTGGAAAACAGGAAAGGGTGCCATCAATGGAACAGAAAAATTGGAGGAAGTTCAAGAGGATGGAAAACAGGACAAATGGAGAGAGCAAGAGTCACAACTTGAAGCATGACAAATAAGAGATAATTTTCAAAATGGAGCCTCAGAGAAGCTTCAGACACAATCAGTTATGCCAAAGTGGGCCAATTACCCTGGGCTAATCATCAGGGTAATAAATTAGCTGCTTGCCAGAAAAACTATATACAGTCTCCCTGACCCCTCCCGATCCACGTTTAAAGAGTCTACATTTAAAGAGTAGTTTATAATGCCAAGGCAAACGTGTCTCTAAAGAAGGAAGGTAATCTGCATGGTTCCTAGAACCTGTGAGAGGAGCAGACCAAGACAGAGACAACTCTGGACTTACACTTCAGACAATACAATCAGGAGAAAGAAAAAGAGAAGGTAGCTCCTTCCAAATTCAAAAGCACCAATGTACCCCACCTTTAGGGTAAACGTTCTTTACTTGGGCTCGTGGTAGACCAGCCAGAATGCATTTTCTATCTAGGCACTCTATTCGGAAGCTACTTGTTAAAACACCCCAGTGGAATACACAGAACTCAGTCAGTCCTCTCATCTAAGGAAGAGGGTTATTTACACAGCTCCAAAGAAAAGCTCAGTCTCCCAGGTATACTAATCACCTAATCTTTGTTTGGATGCCCACCAAGTCCAACTTACGACAAGAACCAAGAGCACGGGTAATTTATTTGGGAGGTGATTCCAGGAAACAGGTGTGAAGATAGCAAGAATGAATCAGGCATGAAGAAAATAAAAAAATGTATAGCCTGAGGGTTCCCATACTGCTGGGAACACCTTAGGAACCATGTGGAATGTGACATAGAATGGTGCCTTTGAAGAACAGAAGACTGAAGCATTTGTCCATTGACCACCCACACCTACAGAAGGTGGTGGTTGACCCAGAAGCATTATCCAACCCATGCTTCCATGTGGTCTTGGCAGGGACTAAGTGAGCCCCAGAAGTTTTTGAAACCACCAAGGCAGAACTGTAGAGAGAAGAAGGAAATCAGGGTAGGTCACTGACAGTGTGAGGGACTGTCCAGCAGAGCAGCGACTGAAATCCAAAGGGGACAAAGGGACATGGTATGGCACACAAAATGTATCTGTTAGATTTATTCCATAAAACTGAACCAATAGCTAAGGATCCCAAGATATTTAAGGAAAATTTATCACAAAATAAGAAACCCCAAAATGGGAAAAATAATATTTGACCACAGAGAAGTTAGAATTGACCAAACTTTGAAATGTTTCTAGTATCTTCAGACAGAACCAACGCTGCTTCTTCCAAACAAACAAACAAACAAACAAACAAATGGCTCTGGAGAATGGAAACAAACAGAAAAAAGAAAACTTCAGAAAGGTAAACATGTTATAGAAAAAAAAGTAACTGGACTGGATGATAGAATAGATAGAGCTAAATCCCAAGACCAATCCAAGAGAAAGTACCCTTGAACTGAAAAAAAATAATTGTTTCAAATTGATTCAAATGACTACCAAAATCAGTGGTGGCAAGTGGGGTGAGGCTGCATCTTGAGACAACTCAGGGATTTTCAGAAGTCCTAGAACAAAGAAAAAATTATAAAAGCTTCCATAGTTGGCCAAAGAATCAAAATAACATTAAATCTCTCATCAGCAGGGGTGGATGCTGAAAGACAATGCAATGACTTTTTTTTCAAATTTCTGACTTTTAAACCCTGAAATATATATATTCAACCAAGCCCTTAAACAAATATTGGACAAAATGATTTTTAGACATGCCAGATCTCCTAAAACATAAGATTCAGATAATCCAAATTAAAAAAGAAACCCCAGGGGTACTCCAGGGGGAAGAATGTCAAAGGAAATATGTAATGTGGATTTAAGAAATAGCATCTCTGAGTAGTAGCTAGAAAACATTAAGAAAACTGAATAAAATAAAATAAAATAAATAAAAAATCAAAATCTATTGGGTCTTGACACTTGGATATTTTGAGGGTAGAGGCAGAAAGACTTAATGATATAGAACTAAAAATTCTCCTTTATGTGACTTTACTTGCATCAAAATGAGTAATAATCATATAACCATGACTCTGTAAATACTGTTTAGGGGATTTTTCATTCTGAAAGTCAACGTGTATACAAAATGCAGCAAGTAATATTACAGGTATCAGAGAACAATATAAGAGCTATAAAACTTGAAAACATAAAAGTTTTTAAAAAAAAGTAGGTAAGGGACAAGAAGAAAGAGAAGCAATTATATATACCCCAATTTATTGAAGAGGGCACCTGTTGGGATGAGCACTGGGTGCTGTATGGAAACCAATTTGACAATAAATTTCATATTAAAAAATATATATATATGCCAATTTATTCTCCCTTCCAAAGTATTCTCTAAAGTTGACAAATCAAGAAATGTGAATGTCAGGATTGATCTTTACAGTTATGAAGGTCATTACTAGAAGAACTAAAATAAAAAATGAAATTGACAAACTCGAAGTAGGGAAGCAAGTAGATATGGTACAGTATAGTAAGAAATGCTCCTAAATTCCTGATCTTTCATTGCCAGAGTAGATCAGTGCTGTCTAAAGTTGATAACTTAAATAATGGAAGCAGAAGTAAAAAATCTGAAAATGTAATGGGAACTGTTGAATGAATGAAAAAAGAAACTGGTTAAAAGATACTTCCCTCTAGAGTGTAGCGCAGGGAGTGGGGGAAGAAGGGAGAGGGAATGCTACGTTTATACTTCATTTTAGACAGTTTTAGAAAACTAGATTTTTTTCCGTGTTCAGACATTGCTTTTAAAAACAATGCTTTCGGGGCACCTGGGTGGCGCAGTCGGTTAAGCGTCCGACTTCAGCCAGGTCACGATCTCGCGGTCCGTGAGTTTGAGCCCCGCGTCGGGCTCTGGGCTGATGGCTCAGAGCCTGGAGCCTGCTTCCGATTCTGTGTCTCCCTCTCTCTCTGCCCCTCCCCCGTTCATGCTCTGTCTCTCTCTGTCCCAAAAATAAATAAACGTTGAAAAAAATAAAAACAATGCTTTCATAGAGACTCAAAAACCCAATAGTTTTCCATCTGCAGACCAAGTTTCTCAGACTCGGCCATGTAGTCGCCAGGATTAATAACAACCTAACCAAGTGCCCAGGATCTTGGAGAATAAATAACCTTGTCATTTCCAAACCCCAAGCTGTGGCTTCATTTTATATAGCCATGTTAATTCCACTTGTAATCCCCATGAAGTGCAGGGACTTCTGTTATTTCTTATCTTTAAGCCTCTTTTATCTCTTCTGAACTCAAAAGGATCACTTTTTAAAAGAGCTGATGGGGCTGGGAAGAAAAAAACAATAAGAAATGACTGCGTATTGGGAGATGAAAAGCAATGACAGTGATTAGGCTGAAATAATTAGATATTTATTCTTCCCTGCATAACTCAAAGGGATCAACATTTCTCTTGTGATAATGAGAATTTCATATATCTCTAAATTACTTTAAGAAAGCCTTGTTTTCACTGAAAGCACATCAAATCCTGAAATATTCAATAATGTATCAAATAAAAAAATATGAATTCAGCTTCTTACTTCAGGGAGAAGACCTCATTTCTAACCTTCTACACCCCATGGGGAGGAAGGGAGGATGCAGAATTCAGAGATCGTTGAAATGAATTGATGAGTCTCTGAGCTGAAGCAGAACCCAGTCTGTTCTACTGGTTGGTACTTGAGTGTGCCCAGATGTCTCCAAAACCCAGTCCCCCACTGGTTCTAAAATAGAAGGGAATTTGATGAATGTGATAATCAAATCTCAATTTCCTCCATTTATAAAAATCAGTTGACTCCTGAATCCTCTATGCTGCTACTCCTTCATGCTCCCAGAATTTAGGAATAAATGTACCTTTTAGAGGTCGGGGGGGGGGGGTAGGAGGGGGGATTGGAGACTGGGGTGATATTTTATTCATCATTTCATGGGTACAGAATTTCAGTTTGGAGGGAGGAAAAAGTACTGAAGATGATTAGTGATGATGGTTGTAGAACAGTGTGCATGTATTGTAAATATCTTACTCTTTTATTTGTTAATCATATCTCAATAAAGCTAAAAAAAAGACATACTTATCCTAAGTATACACACACACACACACACACACACACACACACACACACAATGTGACTGTCCTTAATGCCACTAAACTTACAAATGGTTAAAATGGTAAATTTTATGTTATGTATAGTTTATCACAATAACAACAAAGCTTGCTGACTTGAAGCTGGTTCATGTAAGGCAAACTATTCCACTAGTCTCTCTAGAACTTACAGATACCCCACTATAGTTCTGTAATTTATGTATATCAAGAAAGGGTTAATTGTCTACTAGGGCAGGACAAGCATAATATATGTATTCAGCTATTTTCTCAGGTTAAATTATTTTCCAGTTAAGAGTTTGGAAATTGAAGGTGTATACTTCATATGCCTGTAAAATTCACAGGAGTGTGTGTGTGTGTGTGTGTGTGTGTGTACAGAGACAGGGAGAGAGAGAGAGAGTTAAAGACAAACGGGATAGATCCAAGGCAGAAAATTATTACCATAATCAGAGCCCAAAAAAGAGAAGTGGAATTAGGCAGATTTTATTTTTATTCCTTCCCCTCTCACTGCCTTATTACATGTTCTTGGGTAAACCATATACCTGACCATTATGTTTCCTCATCTTTAAAGTAAAACCTCATAACACATATTATATGGGTTATGAAAAAGATTAAATATCTGTAAAATAATACAAGTGCAAGGCGCTTCCCACACAGTGAAATGTGATTTCTGCTGTCATTGCCATTTTGTGGTACAGCGGTCCCCAATTTACCCACATGAGATACACCCAAGACCCCCAGTGGATGTCTGAAACCATGGATTGTACTAAACCCTGCATATACTATGTTTTTTCCCTATGCATACATACCTATGATAAGGTTTAATTTATAATTTAGGCACAATAAGAGATTGATGACAATAATAAAATAGAACAATTGTAACAACTGAATGTGAATGTGGTCTCTCAAAGTAACTTATCGCGCTGTACTCGCTTTTCTTCCTGTGGTGACGTGAGATGATAAAATGCCCACGTGATGAGACGACGTGAGAATCGCGCAGGCATGGTGACGTGACATAGGCATGGTGACACAGCCTCGGCATGGTGATGCAGCATGAGAGCTACTACTGACCTTCTGATGGCACGTCAGAAGGAGGATCATCTGCTTCCAGGCCACAGTTGACCACAGGTAACTGCAACCGTGGAAAGCAAAATTCTGGATGGGGGGGGGGGGAGGGACTACCGTAATTCTTACCGTCATTCTCTTCTTGTCCTAACCGGCAACCACCTCACAAAGCACAGCTTGCTAAGAAAGCCAGGATGCTGGTCAAGTCCTCTCAAAGACACTGGACCCGTCCTGAAAATCAAACGTCTGTCAACAATGAGGCAGAGCGCCCACGGGCTGTGCCTCCCAGGACTCGGCTCACCTTCCAAAGGAGTGAAGATTCAGGCCAAGCGGTAGGATGGCAAGATAAAAGGCTCAGGTAGAAGAGCCAGGGCAGAGGCCGGCATGACTGGTGGAAGCAGGCTTCCTCATTCAGCATCAGCTGCGGGGGGGGCTGACCCCTCTGCTGGCGGCCAGACATCTGGGCCGCTCAAGGAAAGGCAAAATTAGGACCTAGACCGTTGAAAATACTGTGTGTGTTCCTCCACAGTACCGAAGAGCAAGGATGGAGGAAGAGAATGAAAATTTGTGAAAGTGTCCCCCGATCTCGAAATCTGGAAATGCGACCCAGCGTTATCGAGGGATAACGCTGTTTCCTATTGTGCTGTTCGGTTTAGAAGCCACGAGACACACATGGCTACTCATATTTAAATTTAAAGTAATGCTACATTAAGTTTAAAAACTCAGTTCCTCAATCATACCAGCCCGTTTCCAATATTCAATAGCCACATGGTGTTCACGGCTGTTACGATAGACAGCACGGCAAAAGAAAATGAACATTTCCATCATTGCAGAAAGTTCCACTGACACTGCTGATGGTAGGGAAGAGACAAGAGAAAATCTACTGACAATATCTAGCCAGACAACGTTTCCTGGCTTCTTCTGCAACGATCTGGGTTCTTATGTGGTCTGGAAACTATGAGAAGCTCACAAGGGATTCAGTTAGAACTTCTGGCAACCTCCTTCTCTTGACTTGTGGCAAAATCTGCATCCCTTAGTAAAGACACCACAAAGGAGGACTCTGGACTGTCAGACAAACGATTCAAGAGTCGTTTGCAAAGGGAATAACTTCCAGTGGACTCTAACCAGCAAGGGCTCTTCTGAGATCGCTCTGCCCATTTGCCATTTTCCTGGATACATTTCCATTATGCTTGGCAGGTGGAACCCTCTCCTGGGCTTCATTCCTCTTGTGGGTCCTTCTTTCCACCAACAACTCTGGGTGGAAAGAGCACAGAGCTCTCCTCAGCGTCAGTTCAAAAGCTGACTTTCCTTCTCTGGACATTCTTCCCCCAATCAAACTGACATCAAAATGCCAACATTTAAAGATTCGTTAATAATCATCCTGCAGACTAGAAGAAGGATTCAGGTCTTGGCATGTAATCTATCGGCAAAGCGGCCACTTTAACCCTTGGGCCGGTGAGTTAAAGACATGTAACTGGGTCATAGGAACGGGTTTTCATCAGACGAATCCCGAAGTTGGAACGTTCCACAAGAAAACAGGTCTGGACTCTTTATTAAAAAATCAATGTCATGGGAAAATTGGGACAACTGTTTCAGATAAAGGAACAAAAGAGACATAACTGAATGTAATATTTATACCTTGATCAGATGCTGCTTCAAAGATTAAAGAAACACAGCTATAAAAGGGATTTTGGAAAAATTGAGAAATGTTGATTGTGAACTGGATATCAAGTGATGTATGGCATTAATGTTAATATTCTCAGAAGTGATAATGTCATTAGAGTGATGAAGGAAAACATCTATATTAGAAAATGCATGCTGAATGAAATATTTAGGGAGAGGTCTCATAGCGTCTGCAACTTTTAAATGTTTAGGGAAAAAAGGAAAAATATAGAAAAGTACAACAAATACGGCAAAATGTTAGTTAATTGTTGAATCTACATGGTACAGAGATAGCCATTGTTTCGTTTTGCAACTTTTCTCCGTATTTGAAAATATTCAATGTAAAAGTTTGGGCAGTGGAAGAATATGAGTGAATTTTAGAAAAACTAAGTTCTGACAAAGACAAAGTCCTTACCTCCATTTCGTTCAAAAAAGACCAAAAATCTAGAGAGACGGAAGGCAGAGAGTATTAAATGCCATAACCCATGCCCACAAAAAAGCCAAATCCAATGGCATCATCAGACTGAATACTTATTTGGCGGGTACCACACATCAAGCACCAACCTAGGCACTGCATATACATAATTCAATGCAATCTTCACAATATCCCCCAAACCTGAATCATTACCCCTACATCGCTGATGTAAAAACTGAGGCTCGTAGAATCTGAATCACTTGGTCAAACTTACACAGCTATGAAGGAGCAGAACGAGGATGCAAACCACAATCTGTCCATTTCCAAATCCTAGGCTAATAGCCTCTTGTTATTTTAGCAGCAACAGTAATTCTTCTCTGTTAAATTCAATACTGAAAGAGAAGAAGTCTTAATTCTATAAGAGATAGAGACAGAGATAATGAGAGAGAGGTCAGGCGTTGGGGAGAGAATTGATTCTGGCTACGTGGGCTTCAGCAAAGTTTTAGATTCTAGTCAAATCATGTTGGAGCTCTAGTATCCTTTATCAAGCACCAGGGCGCCGCGTGGATTAAGACTGTCTATGGTATCTGGAAGGTCTAAATGGGCTGACAGAATCATCTTCCTCATCATCCTAGAAATCAGTCACATCATTGCCTCTATGCCAGCCACAATTTCCATTTTACTTACAGCTCGTTGTTCTCTTGATACCTTTTTTCTCTTTCTCTGAAAACCTAGCTATCTCCTGATATATATTACTGAATTCTGTCTTTTCATTTGTTCAGGAGGTAAACCGTTTCATGTGATAATTCGGCTAAGAATCTCCTAACTTCTCAACATTCTCATGGAACCTCCACCATGAGATATTTTATGTATCGCTCATTTTCTGTAACTGTAGTCAGTCTCAATCTTATAAGCTACTCAGCAGTTCTGCCAACTTGTATTCCAGGCACAGAGAGTAAAAGAGATGATGGCTGAGACCATTCATGTACCAACTTCTCCCAACATTCTTAGAATATACACATTTTCAAGTTTCTGAGGTGCTCTCATCAATGGAAATGCCCACCTTTAAGTGATCCTTGGATTTCCACTAGTAAACAGCTTCCAGTAGGCATAGGCTTGTCCTAAGCATGTGATAAACACTAAGATGATACACACTGTGTAGAATATAATTTCTTGGTGGCAAACCACACCATTCTTCATACAACTGCTTGATTTTGCATGAGCTTCCATTGCTGCAAATGTTAGTGCACCCTAACTTGCAGGCTGGTAGCTTCCCCCACTGGAGTGTGAGTTTAAATAGGACAGGGACATTTTGGTTTCTACACCACCCTAGCTAGAAAAGCGTCAAGCACATTCCCATTTAGCTGAATGAATAAATGGGTTCATGCAAGTTTTGTTGGAAAAGTCAGGAGACATTATGACATGTGGAAAACAAACAGACCATCCAGAGCAAGTTGCCAAATCCCAGATGCCCAGGGTTGACATTTCTATGATCCCTGTCCTAGACCAAGCCACCAACATCTTTTATCTGGATTCCTGCAACAGCCTAGAACAGTACAACTGCCTCTACTGATACACATCCATCCTCTGCAAGTAGCCACGAGCGTCTTTACAGAAATGACATCACCACAATGGTGACATAGGTCGTTCCTGACTTTGCCCCCTCCCCACAAGAACAACTAGCAATTATTTATAAGAAAGACACCACTGAGAGAATTCTAGAACACAGGATGAGCCTGGAGCATCCCTTGCCCTACGGAGACCAAGACAAGCTGCATTAGAAGGTTAAGAGAAGTGGCTACATGTTGACTGCATTGCTCATCCCCCCTGGCCAGCACAGCACCAAGTGGAGAGGTCTCCCTTGAGTCTCTGGTTCCTCCAGGGGGAAAAGAGAGCCCAGGGTGGCAGGGACAGCCAGCTACTCCCCAGGATTATGGGTTTCTTCATGAGAATCTCTCTGGCCTTACCCTACAGGTGTTGTAGGAGAATCTGCAGGGCTCAACCACTGGGAATCTGACTGTGACGGAGAAGGAGAGAGGGGTACACAACAACAAGCTGATGGATCTTGCGAAGAAGTGCATACCTGCGGTGCCCAAGTAGTCATCTCAACCAGCAGCTCTGCTCATCTGCAGAACCAAGTCAGTGGTACACTCTGGCCAAGGAATTCATTTGCTCGCCCTATAGCCTGGTTTGCCCAGACCCAGGTAAGGAGCTGAGTCATAGCCCCACCCATCGGAGCGAGTGTCTCCTGACCCAAGGTGCTATGCAACTGTATAGCTGTGTAGCAATGCTTGAGCTGAGAGAAGGCGGGTGGAGCTGATTGCTCCCATACCAAAGCCATTGCCGGGCATTCAGGGTCCCCCTGCTGTACACAGGAGGGGGTTTAACTCACAGCTGAAGCTGAGTGTAGCTCTGGGCCCCTCCCAGCTGAAAAGCCTGTTTGAGAAAAATTGAGAGAGACCTGAAGTGGGCCCCTTCACATCCCACCCAGGCAAGGAAACATAGTCTAACCCACCGTGGAGAGTGTCTCCTGACCCCATCTGACCAAAAAGGCTGTGTAAGCCAGCAACACTTGAGCCAAGAGACCATCAGGCAGAGCTGATAGTTCACAGAGTGAAGCCATGGCCTATTTCTGCCAGAGAATTGGGACACGGGTCAGCTTGAGGTAAGGTAACAAAGAGCTTTACTGGCTTTAGAGCTGCTTCTCCCACTGCACCTAGGCAAGGAAACGGATTCACTGCCCTTCTCAGTGCTAAATACAGCCTTCAGCCTGCTCAACCACGGAACCTAACTGGAGCATATGGGAAGCTACGTAGCCCATTCAACAGCCTTGCTCATAGTAGCACTTGAACAGAGAGAAGAGACTACTATGGCTTTCCACATCTTGCTTTCCCTGACCAGGGCATTCAGTGCACACTCTTGCCTGCTTTTAGTCCCCAGCGATAAACCAAACAGACTTATGGATGCAGCAAAAGTAGTTCTAACAGGGAAATTCATAGCAATAGACACCTACACTAAGAAGCAAGAAATCCTAAAAAAGCAACCTCATTTTATGCCTTAAGGAGCTAGAAAAAGAAGAACAAACCAAGCCCAAAGTTAGCAGAAGGAAGGAAATAATAAAGATTAGGACATAAATAAAATGAAATAGAGAACAGAGGAAAAGATTAACCAGAGTTGGTTCTTTGAAAAGATAAACAAAATTGACAAAATCATAGCGTGACTAACCAAGAGGGAGGAACCAAATCAGCGGAATTAGACATGAAAAAGGAGACATTACAACTGAAACCACAGAAATACAAAGGATTTTGTTCTACCATGAACAGCTATACACCCACAAACTGGACAACCTAGAAGAAATGGAAAACTTCATAGAAACATGCATCCTCCCAAGACTGAATCAGACAGAGATAGAAAATACGAATAGACCAATTACCAGTAAGGAGTTCGAATCAATGGTCACAATCTGCCCGTGAAGAAAGCCCAGGACTAGATGGCTTCAGTGGCGAATTTAACCAAACATTTACAGAAAAATTAATACCAATCCTTCTTAAACTCTGACAAAAAAATTGAAGAGGAGAGGATATTACCCAGCTCATTTGATGGTATTTATTAGCATTACCCTGATACCAAAGCCAGATAAGGACACTAGAAAAGAAAACCACAGCCCAGTATCTCCGATAAATATACATGCAAAGTTCTCAACAACAACAAAAAATACCAGCAAGTCAAATTCAGCAGCACAAGGAAGGGATCACTCACCGTGATCAAGTGTGATTTATCCCTGGGATGCAAGGCTGGTTCGACATATGCAAACCAATTAGTGTGATACAAGGCTTGGAAAGAAAGTAATCATATGATCATCTCAATAGATGCAGAGCAAGTATTTGACAAAATTCCATATCTGTTCGTGATGAAAAGACTTAAATTAGGAACAGAAGGAACATATCTTAACATAATAAAGGTCATATATGACCAGCCCACAGCTAGCATCATATTCAATGGCGAAAGTTTGAGAGTTTTTCCTCTAAGGTCAGGGGCAAGACAAGGAGGACCACTGTCACCACACCTAACAAAGTACTGGAAGTCCTATCTAGAGCATCAGGAAAGAAAAACAAATAAAAGTCATCAAAATTAGAAAGGAAGAAGAAAAACTGTCTCTATTCGCAGATGACATAATTTTAGAGAGAGAAAATTCTGAAGACTCAAACCAAAACCTGTCAGAACTAAGCAACAAATTTAGTAAAGTTGCAGGACACAAAACTGATAGACAAAAGTTACTAACATTTCTATACACTAGCAATGAGTGAATTTTCTGAAAAAGAAAGAAATTGATCCTATTTACAGTAACATCAAAAGAATAAAGTACCGAGGAATAAATTCAACCAAGGAGATGAAACATCTCTACTCTGAAAATGGCAAGACATCGATGAAAGAAATTGGAAGACACCAATACATGGAAAGGTATCCTATGTTCTTGAATTGGAAGAATTACTATTGTTAAGATGCCCATATACTAAAAGCCATCTATGGATTCGATGCAATCCTATCAAGATTCCAATGGCATTTTTATATAAATAGACAAAACCACACCAAAAAATGTATATAGACCCCAGATAGCCAAAAATGAAATGAAACAAAAAAAAAATCCTGAGAAAAAAGAACAAAGCAGAAGTCATCACACTTCTTGCCTTCAAGCTATACTGTAAAGCCACAGTAAATAAAATAGTATGTACTGCCATACAAACAGACAAATGGACCAATGGAAGAGAATTAAGAGCACAGAAATAAACCCAAGCACATACAGTCAGTTAATATCTGACAAAGGAGCCTAGAATACTCACTGCAGAAAAGAGAGTCTCTTCAATAACTGGTCCTGGAAAAACTGGATATTCACATGTAAAAAAATAAAATTTCACCCCTACTTAACACCACTCGCAAAAATTAACATGAAATTGGTTGAAGATTTAAATATAGGACATGAAACCATTAAACTCTTAGAAAAAAAAACATAAGGAGAAAGCTCCTTGACACGGGTCTTGGTAACGATTTTTGGAAATCCCACCTAAATCACAAGCAACAAAATGAAACTACATGAAACTAAAAACCTGCACAGGAAAAGAAACCACTAACAAAGTGAAAAGACAAACTACAGAATGGGGGAAAGGATATTTGCAAATCACACATCTGATAAGGGGTCAATATCAAAATACGCAAAGAACTCCTACAACTCAATAGCAAAGAAATAATCTAATTAAAAAGTGGGTCAAGGCTCTGAATAAACATTCTTCCAAAGAAGATCTACAAATGGCCAACAGACACATGAAAAGATGCTCAACATCACTAATCACTAGGCAAATGCAAATGAAAACCACAACGAGATATCACCTCACACCTACAGGAATGGCCATCACCAAAAGGACGAAAGATAGCAAGTGGTGGCAAAGATTTAGAGAAAAAGGCACTCTTGGGCACTGTCGGTGGGATTGCACACCATAGAAACCAATTTGGAGATTCCCCAAAAAAATTAAAAATAGAACTGCCATATGGTCTAGCAACTCTATTTCTGGGAAGATATCCAAAGGAAATGAAAACAGTAACCTGAAAAGGTATCTGCATCCCCATTTTTATAGCCGAATTGCTTTTCATGTCCTGGCTTTACAATAGCCAAGACATGAAAACAACCTAAAGTGTCCATCAATCAATGGACAGAAAACAGAATTGTGTATATACACACACACACAGACACACACACACAATGGAGTATTATTTGACCGTTTTTAAAAAAATAGGAAATCCTACCGTTTACGACAATATGGATGGACCATGAAGGCATTATGCTAAGTGATATAAGACAGAGAAAGACAAATACTGTCTGAACTCACTTATATGTGGAATCTAATAATTGTTTTTTTTTTTTTTTGAGAAAGAGAGAGTGCAAGTGGGGGAGGGGCACAGAAAGAGGGAGAATCTCAAGCAGGCTCCGCACTATCAGCACAGAGCCCGTGTGGGGCTCAAACTCACAAAACCGTGAGATCATGACCTGAGCTGAAATCAAGAGTCTGACGCTTAACCAGCTGAGCCACCCAGGCACCCCGGGAATCTAGTAATTAAAATTTTTTTTTTCAACGTTTATTTATTTTTGGGACAGAGAGAGACAGAGCATGAATGGGGGAGGGGCAAAGAGAGAGGGAGACACAGAATCGGAAGCAGGCTCCAGGCTCCGGGCCATCATCAGCCCAGAGCCCGACGCGGGGCTCGAACTCACGGACCGCGAGATCGTGACCTGGCTGAAGTCGGACGCTTAACGGACTGCGCCACCCAGGCGCCCCGGGAATCTAGTAATTAAACGACACCAAAATTCTAGCAAAAGAGTTCAGATTTGAGTTACCAGAGCTGACGCCAGAACAGGGGAAATTGGAGAAAGGCAGTCAAAAGTTAAGTAAGGACTGGGGATATAAGGCACAACATCATGACTGTAGTCAACTCGGCTGTATGATTCCTATATGGAAAGTTGCTAAAAAGAGTAGATTCTAAGAGTTCTCATCACAAGGAAATTATTTTTTTCTTTTTGGTGGGGGGGGGGGGAGTATTGAAACTATATGACATGATGGATATTAACTAAACCAATTGTAATCATTTCACAATATATGTAAATCCAACCATTATGCTGTACCCCTTAACCTTGCACAGTGGTGTATGTCAATTATTTCTTAATAAAATTGGAAAAATAATTTCAAAAATGTAAATCATATAGTAGTAAATAAAAGTTTTAAACATTTAACGTCTTCATATTCAACTTGAATTCAAGATACTAACTGCTTGCCTTGTTCTACAAAGCCTTGTCAGTACCCTACCTGAACAACCGAACCCCATTTCTTACCACTCACTCTCTTCCAAATTTGCTCTCCTCTACCCACTCTGGTTTCTTTCCCACTGTCAGAAACACGCTCCCCTCCATAGCTTCATGTGGCTTGTGCCTCATCTGTCAAGTCTCATATTAACTATCACCATCTCAGAGGGGCCATGCGTTACCAACCCTAAGTAACAGCACCCATACATTTATTTTCTGTTGCTATACCTTGTTCCTTTCTTCCATGGCACCAATCAAAAAACCCAGAATTATTAATTTTGTTCTTCCAATTGTTCATTTTCATCACTATATAGGTGGTATTAGAAGAGCAAACACTATGTCTGTACTTGGTACATGGTACACAGACTGTAGCACATGGTTCAGATCCAGTGAATATGTATGGCCTTTGGAGACCACCAAAGATGTCTAGCAGGCAGTGTGTGCCATATTTGTATACGTCAGGGGCTTGACCCAGGCAGAGGGAAAGACAAGACGCCTTGACAAAACAGGATGAGGTTTGGGGATATTTAATCGTCTGTAGAAGCTGGAACCCACCCTCCTTTCACCAGGGAAGACTGGTGTTTTCATGCTCCACATAATTCAAGGTGTTGGGGCAAAATCACGGAGGAGGTGATAGATCCCCTCTCTAGCAGCTTTCCTTTTCTCCCCTAGGAACTTCATGTCCCTAGACCCTATTATTTCAGCTATTTTGCCAAACTTTGAGGTTCATGATAGCTAGGATTGCTCTATTTCTGTAAGGTCAAAGCCTGACTCAAGGTCCGATCCAGAGTAGTTGCTAAAAATACGTTTGTCAAACTGAACAAAACATAAAGTCACTATTTCCAAAGAATCCTATTCCAAAGGGTGACGTAGGGGTCTAAAGGAATCCAGGACCCAGCAATATCAGAACAATTAGTGAGGATGAAACTGTCACACCCAGCAAGTCTTGGACTTTAGATCCATAAATGAAAATTCATATTTTTTTTAAAAACAACTCATTGTCTGAAAAATGTTAACCTGTCTAAAATATTTTCATACTCAAGGAGCAAACAATAATTGAGACAATCAGATGTCCTAACTCCAAGGGGGTCTTATCAAGTTCTACAAATAAATCTATTCCAGGTTGTGCTGAAAACAGAAACAAAACAAACAAACAAATGATCCCACTGTGGCAAGAAAATGTCAGGAGCCAACCAGTGCATTGAATAGGAACCTGATTGGAAAGACTAAAAAAGAAAATCCGGTTGATTTAATCCTTTTATATGACAGAAGTTGGATTTTCTTAGCCCAATTGTGCTCTATGGGTATCTGACAAGTCTAAACTGCCAGCTTAAAGGCATTCAATAAATTTCAAGTTGTTTCTATGTCAAAGGGTTGAATTTAGACAAACTGTGTTGACTTGAAATTGGACAGCTGGAATTTGTATTTTCAGTTGTTGGAAATTTCAGTGCAGATTTGACAAGTATTGATGATTCTTTATTGACATGAAGCATTCGTACAAATCATGGGATTCTATAAAGTACCATTCTTTTCGCCTTTTATTTGATGTTTTCTGCTTTTCAGAAAGCCCATTTTTCTAATAATTTTAAATATTGTGAATAATCCTCAGAATAGAAGATATAATAAATTGGCAAGAAAGTCAAGGTTCTGTGTAGCTTAGAATAAGCTAAGTTTGTAATGAGGCCGTTATTAATGTTAACTTCCACAATAGATGTTTTCTGGGCACCTCACAAATCGCATAATTTGTCTTGTGTTCCTAAGTTCAATTTGCAGGTCCTGCAGTGTCAGTAGTGAGGTAGGAGCTGTGATTACAAACAACATCACTATATTCTGACTATGGCACAGGTCACTGCTACTTTTAGAAAGCCAGAGAGAGTGAGGATAGAAGTCTCCCCTCCATAACATCTACACATTAAGCAAGGCTTAGTTTGTTCCTGTTGCATAGGCTCCCAGACATAAATGCTTCCTTTGGGGAGTTCTTTTCCACCTCTTCCTGAAACATGAGTCTCCGAGGAAGGCTGAGATTAATAGTGCATCAGGTTATGTTTAATCTTCTCCCAATATTTCATTTTGCTTTAATCCTATAACATTTGCATTTCTGAAATTAGGGTATCTGATGCATTGGAGTGAGACCCAGAGGCCTCATTTAGGTTAGATTTATTATCTACTAAATGACTTTCTTAGCAGATCTCTTTATCTCTCTGTGTCTGCCAGCTCATCTCAATGCTCCATCTTGAGCAGATTCTATTATACAAAAATTTATTATTACCTTTTTTTAGATCCTCCACACAGGTCTCAGATACTTTATTGTTAATAGTAAACCCTAACTGGCTCACTACAACACAAGTAGCAGAGATGTGTAAAGTACCCACTTGTGAACGAGTATCTGTAAAGTGTTTTGACTCTCCAAGTCTCCCCAAATCCGTGGTGTTAGAGATTTCAGTATTACCTCCAAACTTTTCTTTCTAGGCCCAAAGACCCAAATTCCTAGCACCGAGGGCACCGAGGACATTGATAAGAGGTATGTTTCTTAATGCAACCCCATGCTTGGGCAAAGAATAATGGAAACACAAGTCAGGGAAAGAGGTTTGGGTCTTAGGTGAAGGAAGAATATAGAATTGTGTTTAAAATATATAAGCAAAGAGAGAGTTAAGAAACTGTCACACGTGGGGCGCCTGGGTGGCGCAGTCGGTTACGCGTCCGACTTCAGCCGGGTCACGATCTCGCGTGATCTCGCGTGAGTTCGAGCCCCGCGTCGGGCTCTGGGCTGACGGCTCGGAGCCTGGAGCCCGTTTCCGATTCTGCGTCTCCCCCTCTCTCTCTGCCCCTCCCCCGTTCGTGCTCTGTCTCTCTCTGTCCCAAAAATAAATAAAAAACGTTGAAAAAAAATTCTTTAAAAAAAGAAACTGTCACACGTGAGAGGAACTAGAGGCGATTGAAAAGAGCCCAAGGAACAAAGAAAGAAGTGCCACCAAGGACGCTGGAGCAGTAGCTAATCAGCTTTCTGATTATCTATGGCTCAACTAGCTTAACTAGCCCAACTAGTCAGTTGGCTGATTCCACCGACGATGTACAACGGTGAACGCGAAGCAAGTCGGTTTGGAATTTCGGAATAGGTTAGCACAACGTGTGGTCCCATGACTGAGGGCAGTAGGGTACAGAAATCCACACGGGGTATCGGTACATGGAGTTGAGAATGGTAACACAGATAGCGTTGAAGACGGAGATGAAAATGGGTATGGGGCGAACATACGAAATGGGGGGAGGGATAAGGAGGTGAGGACCGATCTGATCAACATCAGCTGTGGGAAGCCAGGGTGAGGCAGATCTTTGACTGGAAGGTCTGAACCATGATCAAGAACATAGGACAGATTCTGGTTCCAAAAAAGAATATTCTAGAATGGGCTAGTCGAATATCAGCAAAAAACAAATGAATTACTGCTCTGAGCAGGGCTCCAGACCTAGTGGGGAAATCAGAGTGCCATGGATAAGATAAGGCTGAAACCAAGCCTTTCTTTACTGACCGAAAAGGTGGAGCCATGTTGTTGCTGGGCTGGAATATGAACCTTCCACCTACCAGGCACCAAATCCATACCTGCACAACCAGTTCAGGCTTAACTACTAGACGACTGCTATGATTCCTGTGTCAGGGCCAGGATAAACTCAAGACATGGTCATGCCGAGCTGGAAAGTGGTAAAGGAGAGACAGACAAGTGTGAAGCGTGTGTGTGTGTGTGTGTGTGTGTGTCCATCCTCAGACATTTCCTAGGGCAAACAAGCCATGAAATCTGTTTTTCATTAGGCAGGAACTTAATCCAGAAGGAACACCCTAAAACATGTTGACCTCCTGTATATATCTACCCTCAGGTTACAAATAATTCTCTACAACTGTAACCAGAAACCATTTGTAACTTCACTTTGCCTCTGATGAAGCAGACGATGATAGACAAGGGTTAAACTGATTTTTAAACTGTGAGCAAAAATATGAACACATTCGGAAAAAGAAGGCCTTTCAAATATTTAAAATGGAAATATTCACTGGTTTTATTTCTGGGAACAATTGAAGACTCTCACCGTGTGTGGGGGGAAGAGGTGTGTGTGCAGGAGTTGGAACCTAACGTGAAGTTAAATTCTGTTGAGCATCTAGATGAAAACAAAATATGGCTTGGGTCTCAAATGGAATATATATTTTCAAAGGCCGTCAGTGTTGGAGCAAAGCAGATCTGCCACACATACAAAAATGAATTATTTGTTCTGTGCGTGTGCGTGTGTGTGCGCGCGCGCGCACGCGCATCACACTATGAAGTCAACGTCTGTTTGTCCTTTCATTTAAGCAAATACGTTTATGCAAGATTAAGACACAAAGATGGGAAAAAGATGCATGCTGTATGTAACAGGAAGGGAAAGATCAAACACAAAGAAAGAAGCAGACCGTAAGAGGGAAGCTAGAAAGGGAAAAAGGGGATTCACACCCCTAAACTGTGAATAAAAATTTTTGTTGGCAGGGCCATTTATTAAGGATTTGTGGTTGCTGCTCTCTGTGACATTCAAACGACAGCAAACTGACGGACTTCTGGCCAGTACACCTTACCGGTTCAGCCCTTACAGACAGGGCATTCCTCCTGCGTATCAAGGCTTTTGATGGAGGGACAAAATCAGAGGCCCTTTGTGGTCCTTTATGGCAACACTTATTTTAAGGAACTAACAGTTAGAAAATTGAACTGGTAGAAATCCAAAGAACAAAATGTGTTAGCTTTTCCTCTGTTCCCTGCTGCTTCAAATAGGAAGTCTTCAAGGGCAAGAAGAAGGAGCAAGTGGATTTTTAAGAACAAAGTGCTTTTCTCTCATTGATGGAGATTAACATGCAGCTCAGACTTCAGGGTCACTTTGGGTGAGAGTCCAGTTTTTCTAATACAAAGTATCCACCTGCTCCCGGGAAACACACAAATAAGGCAGGCAGCCAGGCAGCCACCAAAGACGGCCATCACCAGCAGCAAAGTTGTAAGCACCACCCATCCACCCTCCCACCAGCTCCCATACCATCACCAAAGTTAACCCAATGCCAGGGACACTGCTAACTTATACTGAAGATCCAGGAGACTTAAGGAAAGGAAAACCCATTAAGAAATCACACAGTCTTGGGGCGCCTGGGTGGCGCAGTCGGTTAAGCGTCCGACTTCAGCCAGGTCACGATCTCGCGGTCCGTGAGTTCGAGCCCCGCGTCGGGCTCTGGGCTGATGGCTCAGAGCCTGGAGCCTGCTTCCGATTCTGTGTCTCCCTCTCTCTCTGCCCCTCCCCCGTTCATGCTCTGTCTCTCTCTGTCCCAAAAAATAAATAAATGTTGAAAAAAAAATTAAAAAAAGAAATCACACAGTCTATCTCCTGGCTTATGGCACACACCTAATCAAGTTTCAGAAAGCCAAGATCTCTGTATTTAAGGTACCCATATCTTCATGCCCAGAGAGGCGTGTTAAAGGAAACTCACTTCACCCTTCCATACCTCAGTTTCCTCATTGGTGAAGGAAAAATAATAATCCCTATGCACTTAGAAGAGCCCGAAATGTTAAAGGAGGCTATTTACCCTTTGTGAACTATATTTTGCCAATGCTAGCTTTGGCTTCCAAAGATGGGGGCTTCCATTTTCTCCCATTATGCTTTATCGCCGTAATATAAATCCACAGAAATCAAAGAATTGGTTCTTTCAATCATTCAAAAATAGCTATTGTCATGATTTAAGGATAAGAAACTTTCTGGCCATGGTCCTACTCTGACCTTGTGGCTGTCCCCCACGTGAAGGGAAAGCGTCTCACACTATTAAATGTTTGGCTTTGGAATCCGCATCTGCCAATGAGAGACAGCTCACCAGCTTACCGAATCCATCTAAGAAGTCTCAGTGAGACCTTGGACAGCTACTCGGTTGTGATCATTTTCTCCTTCAGTTTCTAATTCTCCATTCAGAGCATTCTCTAAAGGAAGAAAGAATGAAACTTTTTACTATGAAAATAACTCTGGAAACCTAAGATTCAAACCAAATTCAAAGTCATGGTTTTGTCACGGTAAAATCATGTGAGTAGCCTGCCTTAACAATATATCGCCGTAGCTGCACAACTAGAGGAGGCCTCTTTCCCGGGCCACTGTGAGAAATACGATACAAAGAGAAGACACCAGGGTCTTCTGAACGCATCTCACAGCTCTGGCCTCCTGGGTTTTGCCATTATAAAATGTCAGCCTCATATGCTCCATCTTTCACTGAGAGGCTGAGCATAAAATGAGCAGCTCTAAGTACAAACCTCTGCATTATGTGTAAAACATGTTCAAAGACAATGCCTCTCACCATTATTCAATGACTCTTTATGCAAACGCCCACCAGAGAGTGATCTGCCCAGGTATAAACCTAGGAAAGCATGCATATCGCCAGAAAGTAGAGACCGTTGTTCTTTGTTAGAAAGAAGTCACCCATCAAAATGTGACTCGTCTTCTTTCTCGGTGCCACCAGGAAATCTAAAGTGAAGGCTTGTGCCCACTGTGGCCTTCTATAAGCTTATTATTACTTTACCTTTCTCTCCCTGTCTTTATGAGCCTTCTGTCATTGTCCTTACTATCTAGCACAGGGGCTGCTTACGGATTTATAGCATGTTTTAAAAAATATATAGACCTTCACATAGATATAATCAAAAATTAATGCCCAAAAGGTAAACACCAAAATTCCCAGGGGTATTCCACGGCCTTCATGACCTGTCCCGGCCATGCTGCATATTCTCTAAATTATAGGCACATTGATTTTCTAGTAGATTTTCTAATTTACCAGGTTGTTAATACCAACATACCTTCGCTCTCATTTTTCTCTCTCCACGCCCACACTCCCATCTTTAACCACTTACCCTTCTTTCTGTGACTCATATCAAGCTTTCTGTAAGAGTACTCTATGATTGTCCTGAACAGATTTGGGCAATTGGGGTTTTTGTTAACGTCCTTAGTTTTGTTTTTAAACCCTCTGAGATCTCATCGCATATTAAATTTTTCCATGATGTTTTTAATGCTTCGTATGTCTGTCTGCAGTTGTTTTTTCCTCCCTCTCCTAGACTAGAAAGTCTTTTGAGACATGGACTATGCCTTTACATCTTTTGTCCCCCAAATCTAGCCATACTCAGAGGAGGCTAACAGAAGAAGAACAACAACAACAATAACCACAGAAACCAGTAGGTAGTAATAGGACTGGCTGAATGAATGAATGAGCAAGCAAGTGAATGGAGTACCACCGTAACACCAAGTTCAGAAAGAAAGAAAGAAAGAAAGAAAGAAAGACCAGCAAAAACAACCATGGAAGGCTGCAGTGCACTTCAAGAATAAAATATGGATGAAATCAAATTACCAGTGACGAGTGAGGATGCATTCACTTGTATTCACAAATTCTGTCAAAGGGAAAGACATGTCCAAGGAAATCAATTATCATCCCAAGGTAGTTTTACTGAAAAGAAGAGCATACGATGAGGGAGGGAGGAGGCATGGGAAGTAGTAAAAGCAATTCTTTATACCAGTGGGAAAAAAGGTGACATTAGCATGTACGAAAGTCCTGCCACGCTGCGAGAAATGGGCCAAGGTTTTCACATGTTAACTCAACCAATCCTCGCTTCAGCTTTAAAAAAAAAAGTAAAGTAGCTCCATCATCATCATCATCCTCATCATTATCATCATCATTTCAGAACTCTAACAAAGCCCCCTGAATTTTGAAAAGTATGTCACATCTACATGGAACAAAGACATCCACTGGACTGTCATTTATGATATCTCTACCCTGGAAAACTTCAGGTACCTGGTCGTAATGGGGAAATGTTATCATTTCTTGAATACTTATAGCTAAAACCCATATTACTTCACTTAGAAGCTTCAGGTACGTTTAGTGCCCGATGGATAATATTCCCAGAGACCATATTTTTAGAAGCTATAGGAAAAATAGAGGCCACCTGGTGAGGAGGTTTAACAGGGTGCAGGGAGGTTACACAGAACAAGATCAGGATCTTCACATACCAGCAGAGTCTTTGGTCAGACTTCTCTGACAACATTCATTTGCTCCTTGGCCATCTTGATATTCATGGAGCACCTGCTGTATACCCGACACGGAATCCACAAGGGAACAAAGGGGACAAATGCCCCTGCCCGTATGCAGCTTACTCCTCTCTGCACTTGAAGTACTTTGTGCTGATTTCATCTGAGATACGGGTTTCTCCCAATATCTGAAAGTACAGCATTCCTATGAAACCTTTCATAACCTGAAATGGTGTGAAGCAAAAAAGCAATTTTCATTAAGTTATATGAAAAAAGAAAAAAAATTTTTTTTGAGCATTCCCAGAGCCAACAACTAACCTCTGTTAGGCTTTTCTGATACTTTAGGACCCACCTCGCTAACGGATGCACAAAATAGATCAAGATAAAGCACAGATGCTCACAGACACAGCTCAAAGCTCTGGCTGCTGGATGCTGAGATGCTGAGTGTGGATTCCAGAGAAGGAGCTGGGCGGGGCCTCTCTGCGGCTCAGGTGCAAGCTGCCTCTGTAATGGCTCTCTGCACAACAAACGCTCTTTTCGCGTTAGCCTTGAAAGTGAAAATTCTCTCCAATTTCTTTCAGTTAGAGACAACAGGCACTAATTTGGTCTTCCATAAAAGCAGAATGGCATAATGTGAACTTCTGACAAGAGGAGGATACCTGTGCTTGCTTTCAGAGGTTAGGCAGAATGTCTAGAAAAACAATCATTCAGATCTGATTCCTTAATCGACCAATAAACAATAAATAGATAATAAATAGTAAGCATAAGGGGTAAATAATTTTGTAGGAGATAAATAGCGATAGGTGTTACAACGAAAGGAAGTTGCAAAGTAGGATAGGAAGGAGGGGAATTAGGGCGTGGTGCCCTGGTGGCATTGTTACATTAGGGTACAGTCGTAACCCCCCTTATCTGTGGGGCGTGTATCCGGAGACCCCCAGTGGCCGCCTGAAACCACAGGTAGTACTGAATCCTATATATACCATGTTTTCTTCCTACACGTTCTCACCTAAGATAAAGTTTAATTTATACATTCACTGATAATACAATGGAACAATTATAGCGATATATCGTAACAAAAGTTACTATATCGTAACAAAAGTTACTCGCCTATGGTCTCTTTCTTTCTGAAAATATCTTACTGTACTGGTCTACCACTCTTCTCGTGACGGTGTGAGATGACAAAATGCCTACACGAGACGAAGTAGGATGAGGCACAGAGACACCATGAGGTAGCGTTAGGCTACTATTGACCTTCTGATGGTCCTTCAGGAGGAGGAATGTCTGCTTCCAGAACAGGCTTGATTGTGGGTAACTGAAACCACAGAAAGCAAACCAATGGATGAGGAGGGACCCCTGTGTGCAGGGTTGTTCTCCTGGAAAGGCAAGCATGTCAGAGGGAACTGTTCAGAGAAGCCCCATGGCAGGAGCATGCCTGGTGCAGTGGGGCGGGTGGCAAGGAAGCCTGTGTGGCTGAGAGAATAACACGAAAGGAAGGTATCAGAAGGTGGAAGAGGGCAAGGGGAACTGGTTTCAAGTCTGTGTGAAACTAGCAGCCATTGGGGAGTTTTGAGTAGAGACGTGACATGATTTGATTTACACTTAAAGGGTTCTCCACGGCTACCGTGTTGAATACATTATAGTCAGGGAGGGGCCAGAGGGGAGCTCTGGCTCAGGAACTCTATTTCTGTGATTATTATCCTGGGGAGAAATGACAGTATCCCAGATGAGGACAGTGTTAGCGGAGAAGGTAAAGAATGGTCCGGATAGGTTGAAGCTGGGGACAGCAGAACTGGATACAGAGTGTGAGAAAAAGCAACTTCAAAGACTGGGGGACTGGGCAGATGGAAGGATAGGACTGTCATAACCCGAGAGAAGAAAAGCTGAGGGGTAGGAGGAAGGTCCAACTTGTCGCATGGAAATTTCCTCCCAACCTCTAAGCAGGGAGAGGGGGACAGGTGCAGTGTGGAGTGCGAGGAGAGAGATGGTCGGTTGGTTCACATGTTGCTTGGGGGCTGTCAGCATTTAAATGTTATTTAAATCTATTGGACTAGGTGAGATCCCCTAGGGAATGCCAGTAGATACAGAAGAAAAGATGTCCAAGGGCTGAGCTCTGGGGCACTCTACACTGAAGAGGAAGAATCACAGTAAAGACTTAGAAAGAGTCGCCACTGAGCTATGTGAATGAAAAGAGTGGAAGAGAGAGAGAGAGAGAGAGAGAGAGAGTCAGAGACAGAGAGGGCAGGGTCCTGGAAATCAAGTGAAAAACCGTACCATCAAGGTCGAGGGAGTAATTCACTTTGGCAAGTCAGCTGGGAGTGATGTGAAACATGGTCCTCAGCGACATTAATGAGAACAGGTCCCAAGGACTCTGTGCACCCGTGCATGCGTTCTAAGTGGTGGTGGGGTTGTTAAGGTGTGACCGCGCTGAGCCAGAAGCCAACGGGAAGAAAGGAATTGTAGATGGCGAGTTGAACAACCATTTCAAGAAGTTTTGCTAAAAGGGAGCAAATAATTGACGTGGTGGCTGGTAGACAAAAGGGGCTTGTGGGGGGTGACCCCTGTGGAACACGGAGGCAGAAATGAGGTTGAAAGAGCTCTCCGCCTCTCAGGCCACGGTGCAGGTCTGAGGCCTATGGAAGGAGAGGGGGAAGGAGGAGTATCCGGTATGAGAGCCTCTGGCTGTGGTGCAGCTCTTGGAAGGCCACAACCAGCCTGGCAGGGAGCTCTGCTGAAGTGACTCTATTCAAGAGTCCCATGTTGTGCACAAGTGGCGAGGCCTCAGCGGCTCAGTCGCTACCCGGGGTCTCCATGGGAAGAGCACAACTTGGGCCCAAAAGCCGAGGAAGAACCGGAAGGTGCTACACCCGAAGGTTATCAGCTAAATGCACCCCTTGGTGAGTCCTTTCTTGAAGACCCAGAATGCATTCCTTCATGGCTGCCACCTGAGGTAAGTAGAGTCAAGGGGATTTGGGAGAAGAAAAAGTAACACAACCCTGTCTAGAATTTCACCCGTCAGGCTCTCACCGTCTCGAAAGCTCTGAGCTCCAGCATACACTTCACCATCCCAGCACGGCTGGCTCTTTCTTCCTGGACTCTGTTTCTCCACAGGACAAGTTGGAAAATGTCCAGTAAAGAAAGCTGGAGTGAGTAAAGACCTCATCGCCTTTGCTTTCTTCCTCTCAGTGATTGTAGCCTCTCAACTCCTGCCTGTGTTGGTTACGATCAAATACCTTCAAAGCCATATATAAATATAAATATAAATATAAATATAAATATAAATATACCTTTCATTTGTTCGTTTTGTCTATCTTTCAGAATTGTTTTCAATGGGAGTCTTACCTTGATGAAACCACAGTCAGAGCCCGATGGGAGGTCAGTCAGCACAGCTGTGAGTTGGAGTTTTTCCCTGTCGTGTGCTGTGGCATGAATGCAGTTGTGGAGTAGACAGTTGAATCTGAACAACGCTGTGGTTTCACCAAGTGAGTGGAGGCTAACCAAGTCAGACAGGAGCAAGTCAGATGAAGAGCCATGCAAGAGAAAAAAATGAAACCACTGACCATGGAATTGGCCCACTCACATGAGAGAATAATATTTTGTGTCCCTTTTTTCCTCAAAGTTGTTGTGGCTTTTGTGATTAGGAAATAGAGCACGGTTCAAGTCCCTCCTGTATGAGAATCATCTGGGGCACGTATGTGAAAAGCAGACTCCTTGACCACATTCAGTCTCACTTGATCAGAATTTTTTGAGTGGTTAAGCTTAGGCAAAACATTTGTATTAAGCTCTCCAGGTGATTCTTTTTTTAATGTTTATTTATTTTTGAGAAATGGAGAGACAGAGCATGAGTAGGGGAGGGGCAGAGAGAGAGAGAGAGGGAGACACAGAATCCGAAGCAGGCTCCAGGCTCTGAGCTGTCAGCACAGAGCCCGATGCAGGGCTCGAACCACAAGCCGTGAGATCATGACCTGAGCTGAAGTTGGACGCTTAACCGACTGAGCCACCCAGGTGCCCCTTCCCAGGTGATTCTTACATGATTCTCTAAAACAGTAGACTCACAGAAATAGATACAAGTGTGGTCATTCACCTTCCTTAATTATTAATGAGGTCGGTGTTTCTTTGGTGGTCATCCAACTTTGGCGATTTGATGCTGGGTATCGAGGTGGACATACACGGGCAGTATCCTTTGCCTTAAGAAATTCAATTTCCAGATCGATTTGAGGACCATAATATGGCATTGGTGGACATGGGCTCTATCTCATAAGAGCTTACTCTCCCCCACCACAAGGCATTCTAGAACCTGAAGGAAAAACCACAAAAGCTTCCCACGTCTTATCTCCTGCTAAAATTCTTTAACTTTTCTTTTTGGTTAATGTAGTTATTATAGAGACATGTTTGACCTAAATTTGGAAGAGAACAAAATATATATATTAACAAAGAAAAGGGGCCTGGTTTATTCCTTTGAGCTGGATTTGATATGACACATTGTCTACCCATATGGTGTTCATACCATCAAAAGACAAGAAAATGTGCCCAAATTCTTCAATTCAGACTTTATATTTTAAGTAACATCAAGGAATCATCCTAGGTGGGCTTGAAATAAAAGAGTGCGTGTGGCTTAAAGTTTATAGAAAGTCTGTTTTGCTCACTACACTTGAACTGTTTTATGTATTTTTTGTTTGCCATATTTGTTTTCAGGGTTTAGGCAGGTTTTCTACAAAGGTAATATATTCTAACTCATTCATCAATCTAAGAATTCCTATGATAGATGTAGGTTCAGAGTGCCCTGGGTGCCCTGAATGAATATAATGAGCTTATAATGTATCCTGAGGAAGAAAAGACATTAACATGATCAGGACACCCTCTGGGGTGCCTGGGTGGCTCAGTCGGTTAAGCATCCAACTTCAGCCCAGGTCACGATCCTGCGCTTTGTGGGTTCGAGCCCGCATCGGGCTCTGTGCTGACGGCTCAGAGCCTGGAGCCTGCTTCAAATTCTGTATCTCTCTCTCTCTCTCTCTCTCTCACTGCCCCTCCCCTGCTTGCACTCCATCTCTCTGTCTCCCCAAAATAAATAAATATTCTTAAAAAATTAAAGTATGGTCAGGACACACTCCTTAAAGCAGTGAGGACTAAGGTGTATCGTGAAAGACGACTGGGAGTTTACTAATCATAGAACATAAAGTAGGACGCACCAACTCAAGGAAAGTCATGTATACAGTCCCCCCAGAGCAAGACGCCTGGCTCACTCAGCAAATAGTCTGTGGCTCTGTCTGGACCCAGCAAAAAGTGAAGAAGGAGCAGGGCTGGAAAGGCATTGGGGACCATGTAATAAGATGCCTTTAATACCATGCAAGAAAGTCTGAATTTTAACTTATAATCACAGGGGAGAGAGAACGCATTTCAAAGGAAAGACTTGGGCAGGATGCTACTTAGAAGGCTGATGGCAGATATGAAGACTTAAGTGCTCCTTAAAAGCAGACCTAGGGGGGCCCGGGTGGCTCCGTCCATTAAGCATCCGACTCTTGATTCTGGCTCAGGTCATGATCTCCCCGGTTCATGAGTTGGAGCTCCACATCAGGCTTTGCATGAATAGTGCGAAGCCTGCTTGGCGTTCTCTCTCTCCCTCTCTCTGTGCCCCTCCCCCACTTGCGCACAGGCTCCCTCTCAAAAAATAAATAAATAAACTTAACAAAAGCAGACCTAATACTCTTAATTTCACCAGGGTTGTTGAGCCCCCCCCCCCCAGCTGCTGGAGACATGGAGACAGGTAGCAGCTCTTTTGGAATATTAGGTAGCGCAACGTGCCTCCATTCATAGATTTCATACAGAGAAACATACTTCGGTCCAGCAGTTGTACAGCAAAAACCCTAAGCTTACTTAGGATGCAAATGTGAGCACCCAAGCTTTCGTGGGTCTCATTGGATTGGGCTGTTAATATAGGTGGGCTCATATTAACATTAATATTACCGATGTTGCTGATTTCCGTTCTCTCTTACTTACGCAGGATTTCCTTCCCCTCTTCTGTCTCCAAGCCTCAGCTAGTTGCGTCTGAGGGCCTCCAGGGGGCCTCACAGGGAGGCTCGGTGGTTCTAAACGTTTTAGGCGTCACCCCTGCTCGATAGCAGCTGGGCACCGCTGCTCTTTAGCTAGAAACCACACCTGTTACGTTGGAGACACCCCAGCACCAGAATTGCAAGTTGGTCTTTGATGAAGAGAGGAGAATGCCTTCTCCTCCTTGATTGTATTTATGTTCATGGCTATCTTAGTTTGGGTTCCTAGAAGCAGAGCCTGACGTGGGGATTTAGTTGCACATGATTTATTGATGGTACTCAGGGTAACAGTAAGGTAAGCAGGATGGAAAGCAGCAGAAGCTTGCAGCAGAAGATGCAAACTAAGGATATAGTTTCAGCTAAGGCTGATCCCATGGGGGGATTCTAGAGCTCACACAGAGGTGGCCTTCCCTTCAGGCAAGGGGGCAGTCTTTTAAAAAAATTTTATTTATTTTTGAGAGAGAGAGAGAGAGAGGCAGACAGAGAGACAGACACCATGAGTGGGGCAGGGGCAGAGAGAGAGGGAGACAGAGAAGCTGAAGCAGGCACAGCCCGATGTGGGGCTCACACTCATGAACCATGAGACCATGACCTGAAGGGAAGTCGGACACTTAACTGACTGAGCCACCCAGTCTTTTATATTTGGGGGCAGTCTTTTATATTCCCGTTTTGTGTCCTTGACTCCAGGCTGCTGGGGTGAGAGGTGAGGACAGGGGCATAGTTCCTGAAGCAAGGCAGCCTTTGCTTGGCTGAAGGCCATTTTCTAGAGAAGAGGACACAGCTATGAGCCATCAGGAGCCAACACTCACAGTAGCTAGGGATCCCAGTCAAGCACTGACAACATCCACTCTGTGAGTGTCGGTGTCATCATGCTTATAGCCCAGGTACATACAGCACATAGTGTGTGTGGTAGGTTGCATCCTAATTTCTACTCCTTTCCGACGTCCTGGTCATATTCTGCGTGACTTTGCGGCTTTTCTCGCTAAAGACCGGACATCTACTTTCCTCTCCTGTTCTTTGAATTTGGACTAGTCTGTGTCTCGCGTCAGCCAAGAAAATATGGCAGGAATGTCAGTGTCCCCATGCTAGACCTACATCTCAAGAAGCTTTGTGTGTCTCTGCCTGCTCTCTTGAACCTCTGCCACCACCATGAACAAACATGCCCAGACGAGCCCGGTAGAGGATGAAAGACACATGGCAGAGAGTCAGGTCATCCCAGATGTCCAGACCAAGGCCATCCTAGATTAGCCGACAGCCAGCCAACTAATCTGCAGACTCATGAGTGAGCCCGGGCAAAATCAGCCACCACTTAAACTGTCCTCTCGTTGATTCCAGGCACAATAATCACTTATTCTTGTATGCTACTGTGATTTGTGGCTGTTTAATAGCATCACTGTATCGAGAGATAACTGTTATAATAGGCATGCCGTAAACATTTACTGCATATAAATCAGTATGTTATGTCAGCAAAGGGGCAGACTGCTACACCATCATGGAAATGCTGGACTGCAGCGGACGGGAGAAATCGTATTCCCCCTTCCCACTCCCGGGACCAGGTCCAACCAAGGCCTCGTCAAAAAAGCTGGGAAACATCGAGTGGTATTTCTGAAGGCAATTACACGGGTAGACTTCACCAAAATGTTCTGTGCTCTGGCAATCTGTAACACCTGAGTCTTGGCATCCACCCAGTTAGAAGGGGGGACGCGGTGTTGGGGTAGGAGGGTAACCATCAGCAGGCGCGGAGCAGAACGCTGAGCCTTGATATTCTGCAAATGCTCCGGGCCAGGCCGCATCCTCCCTCTCTCCGTCCCTCCCTAGCTGGCAACCAAAGACAATTAAGTGGAAAGGCACTTAAAAGTTGGAGCCTCTGAAGCATACTTTATGTCTGTCTCGCTCGCACTAGTTTCATGGGCCCATTTTTAATTTTGTCTGGCAGCCACTACAGGAAACAGGGAAGGTAAATCAAAGAGTTACTTTTTATGAGGCCTCGGAGACTCCACCGATAAGTAATTCCTGCGGTTTTTTATTTATTCTCTTGCAGTAGGCAATTTCGGTTTTTTCTTGGATTTGTTCCCCCTGTTGCTTTTTGCACCACCTTCTCTCCGGCTCTCGGCCCCGTTATTCCAAGCAGAGTATGGTGTCGCTTAAAATGAAGGCACTGCACGCCCCACTTCCAATGGTTAATTTCAGCTATATTAGCGATGTGGCACTCCGTTTCCGGCTGTGCCTATTAAGGCTCAAACTGAGGATGTTTGAAAAGAAAATCTCAGTAGGACGCAATTTTCTACCTGATAACATACCCTACATGGTGACTCTGGTGAGCATCCGGCCGCACTCTTCGTTTTTGTTGTCGTTATTGGGTGTTTTTTTTTTTTTAATGACCCAGGATTGGAAAGATGAGTGTTCCGGTTTCTTTCTTCTAATCCCAAATAATGGGGGATCCGTATAAAAGCACCAAGTCGGAGCTCGGAAGCACAAGTCCCGGCAAGACGCAGGCCAGTTCATGAGAAGCTCTGTGGAGAGAAGAGTTACACACGGACCCTTTACCCCCACTCCATCCCCGCATCTGTTTTGTTGTTGTTGTTTTTCATTTGAGTGTAGTCCCTGCACACTGTTATGTTCCTTTCAAGTGTACAACACAGTGATTTGACAAGTTTATTCTATGACTTGTTATTAGCCTGTGATTTGCTTTGGCTCTCGGGAGCAGGATGAAAGCTACCAGAAGGTCCTTGGCAAACACACACACACACACACACACCAGCACAGGCACAAAGACTGAGGTACTCACCTGAAAGAGTACTCTCCGCCCTCCTTCCCCACCATCTCCATTGAATGGGCAGGGGAAACAGGAAGGCACAGACCCAAATGAGGGGCCTTGCTGGGGAGGACAGAGGAAAAGAGAATAGAGCTTGATGTACCCATCACACTGGCTGGTACAGCCTGAGAACAGACAGCTGTCCAGGTCACTTTCTTTGCTACCTGGACCCACTGTACTCTTCTAGCATCTTACTCCCATCTGCAGCAGGCATGTATCAACTTTTGTGAATATATAACCCTTTTTGAGAATCTTCTGAAAGTCATAGATGTTATCTGCAGACACATCTAGATGAACATGCATCTAAAAGTCTGTCTGCTACTTCAGTCGTTCCATGAATCATTGGCCCAAAAAAGCATCCTCTGACCTAAGACTGACACACGATCATCTTTCTACTATGGGCATGAAGGTCATTGCCCCATTCCCTCAATGCCTACTGATCTCAACTCGTCCTGTTCAGTTCTCTACCATCTTGGCTTTGGCTGATAGCTCTGCTCTTAAGGAGCCTGGATATTCCTCTACCCAAGTACGACAAATTACACTTATCACACGGAAGCATAAATGTCACCCCTACCTCTTCTGGAAGGTGTTTTTCCCAGCCCTTAGGATCCGCCCAGCACATGACTTCGTTCAGGGTGCCAGATGATGGCCCTTTTACAGACTAAACTTCATTTGAGAGACGAGAAGAGTTTCCAGAGGGCCCTGCCTTGGTCTGAAATCCAGCTCTACCCCTTTCCAGCCGTGAAATACACCTGCTGAGGCTCAGATTCCTTATTTTTCAGGGGGGAATGAGGATAATAGCTCGCGCCTCAAGTTTCAGTAGTGATGAAATGAGATGCTTCTCGAAAAAGAGCTTCACATAGGGCCAAGCAACAAACAAACACTAAATGAACTTTATTATGTTATCACTGTTGCCTCTGTTGTAATGGAGTTTTTTAAAAAAAAAAATTTAGTAAATTCTATTTAGTCATAAAATAAATAATTAAAATAAACATTTATATCTATACTTGAATATAAGAAAACTATAATTGTAACCTTTAATGTGAAGGGTGACTGTATGTGCCCAATTCCTTTGGCCTTTTTAAGAAATTGAACTCAAATGGCTCAGGGCACCCTCCCCTGCCACCTTCCCATCTTGGAAACTTCAACTCCGGCATTCCAAACGGAAATTTGTCACAAGTTGTGTTTTCTCTGCCCTCATCTAAGGTTTTGGAATCAATGCTATGCTGGCTTTTGAAAAATAATTTGGAAGCTTTCCTTTTTTCTCTCTGCTTGAGAACAATTTAAATAGTATTGAAGTTTCTGTTCCTTGAAGGTTGAAAGAACTCACCCAGGAAACCATCTGTGCCTGGCACCGTTTTGAGGACGAGGTCTTTAAAACTTTCTCAATATCTTGCATTTTCACCCACGCAGAAGTCTTCTGTATCTTCCGGGTTTAATTTTAGGAATTTGTATTTTCCTAGAAAATTATCCATTTCATCCAACTATTCAGATTTATTCGAAGAGAGTTCTGTAAAATATTCTCATCGAGTTCTTGTGATCCCTACTGTACTAATGGTGATTTCTAGTTCCCAGCCCGTGTACGTGCGCTTGTCTCTTCATTCACTCCCTCTTGTGTGCTTACGTGATCAGGCAAGCTTGGGCGTACCTACTTTGTTCCACTTAGTTTTCCCAATAAGCTCTTGGGTTTACTTACTAATTCCATTGTTTCCCGGTTTGCAAAGAAACCCATTTCTGTGTTAATTTAATTATTTCCTTACTCCTGGTTTTCTCAAAGTTACTTGATCTTATTTTGTGAACTTCTTGATATAGATGCTTGTGTATTTATTTTCATTTATTCCTGTTTCCTTATGTAAACGCTTCGCTGCCTCACATGGCTTTTAATACATAGTATTGACTATTACAATTATGTTGTTTTTTATTATTATGGTTAAGTATACTAAAATATCTATTTTTATTACCTTTGAAGTGAAAATTCTTTGAGGGATTTAGAAATTTTTTTCATTGTATTGCCTTGTGGTCAAAGGGAAATTTTGTGATTACTTCCACTTATGGCATTTATTGGGTACGGGTTAACTATGTCTCTATTGGATCAAACTTAATAATTATATTCTTCACATCCTCTGTAGCGTTCCCATTTTTTAAGGTTTATTTATTTATTTATTGTGAGAGAGAGAGTGTGTGTGTGAACAGGGGAGGGGCACAAAGACAGGGAGAGAGGGAGAATCCCAAGCAGGCTCAGCACACTACACGAGACTTGAACTCACAAAACCATGAGATCATGACCTGAGCCAAAATTAAGAGTCAGATGCTTAACTGATCGAGCCACGCAGCTGCCCCTTTCCCCCGCCCTGCCCCCAACCCAGTAGCTTTCCTATTTTTGTTGCCATGTATTTTATCAGTCCTGATCTAAGAGGAGAACTCTCCCACTACCATGGTGTTTCTAGAAATTTCTCAATTTCCTATAGTTTTTACACTTCAGGGTTTTGAAGGTTGATAATTCAGTGCATGAAAATTCCTGAGGTTATATCCCGAAATGCCTACTTTTATCTCATGTGACATGTTTTTTCCTTGAGTTTTCACAGAGTTGGAACCAGGTTTAGATGGACCAGAGGGTTTTGCTATTTGTTGAACCCTTTTTAGGAAAAGTGATTAAGAACTCAATGATGAATGCAAGTGGAGTTATAGAACCTGGTTAGTAGCCTGTGAAGTGAAGGACCCTAAGTCTTTACATTTATCGGCTTCACTGTATGATGGATATCTTGACCCAATCATTTTTGACCTTGAATTTCTTTCCCCCGCTCTTCCTTCCTTCTTCCCTCATTTCCCAGATATTCAATTGAGTGTCTACTTTGAGCAAAGCACTGTGCTAGGCGTTGAACATATTCAGACCTTTTTGCTAAAGTCCCTTCCTCTGCCCAACCTTTAAATGTTATTGTTCTTCAGGATTCTGTCCTACACCTGTATCTATTCTAACTCTTGGGTTTTTAGGAAATCTCATTCACTTCCAAAACTGTCCACCTGATCTCTCTATACTGATGACTTCCAAATGTTTATCTCCAGTCCAAACCTATATACTGTTTCTCTGCTAATGACACTCAAACTTCTATAAACCATCCAAATTTTCCCAACTGAATTTGACATTCATATATTCTACTCTTTCTGGATACATCCATCCACTGGGCTATCACAGACAGGTCACATTCAACATATCCAAGGACATCTTCCTTTTTTTTTTTCTTTTTTTAACACTACCACCATCACTCAGTTGCCAAAACATAAACGTTGGCGTCATTCCCAAATACCCCTGGGCTATGATTCCCCACACACAATCACCAAATTGGGTGCAAAATGTATTCTCCTATTCACCTGACTCTTCGAGGAGTACATGTCAACCTCCTACCTGGGGATCTCCTCACCTCCTCCTGTTCACATCTCTGCCCTCACTCTCCTTGCCATCCTCTAGGCAAGAAAAGCTTTCTTTGACTTAAATATCATTTTTTTCTCTTCTTCCTAAAGCATTCAGGGACTTCTATGCACCCTTAAAAAGAGATCCGAACCGGGGCGCCTGGGTGGCGCAGTCGGTTAAGCGTCCGACTTCAGCCAGGTCACGATCTCGCGGTCCGTGAGTTGGAGCCCCGCGTCGGGCTCTGGGCTGATGGCTCAGAGCCTGGAGCCTGTTTCCGATTCTGTGTCTCCCTCTCTCTCTGCCCCTCCCCCGTTCATGCTCTGTCTCTCTCTGTCCCAAAAATAAATAAACGTTGAAAAAAAAAAAAAAAAAAAGAGATCCGAACTCCTCAATCTGACATAAAAGACCATCTTAATCTGGCCGCTTGTCCAATCAGTTTCCCTAAATTCTGTCCCTTCCCATACCAGGATGCTTCCAGTATCTCAAATACGCCTCAGTCTCTGCCTCCAGATATTTCTGGATGCCATCTCCTCTGCCTCTAACACTTGCCTGCCCCCTTCTTTTCTAATCACATTATATTAATATGACTTGTTTCGCTACGATCATCCGTGTCTCTGTTTTCACGTGCCCTTACTTCTTTTTTTTTGTTTGTTTGTGCCTTTTGCCAAAGGCTTGTGTTGTCTTCCGTATTTTTTGCTAGTGATTAAGAAGGTACACTTCCACTAATGGTAGCCTTCAACAGCAGTGTGTTAACGACGGGCTCCCTGAAATTAAAACGGCCTCTCTGATTTGTAGAATTTGCCAACTTGATGGAACAAATATTAACACTGTGGCCAATTTCAAGCTACCAACATAATGGCACTGAATCTAGAGTGTGAGCAGATACACACAATTGGCCCCTCAAAAGCCAGCGCAAGCAAAAGCATCAACGCCTTGCTACCTTTAAGGTTTATAAAACGTAATTGAACCTACAATCCTCTAATAACTGTATAATCAACTAGTATCTATTGAATTCACCCATGCAAAAAGGAGGATTTAACACACAATTTCTTTCCTAACTGTTTTTCCTAGGTTCCTGAGTTTTATTGTTTAATTCAGGAATATAGATTATTATTTTACAATTATATTTACATTAAACATGATCTCTTCCGTGCATTATTATTTTTGACATTGGCATACAGATTTAATACTCTGCTTGAAACCGTTATTGTTAGACTTAACTCTGTGCTTGACCAATTTGAACGATTTTTGCCATAAAAGAGGGAGAAAATCATTTAAACAGCGGTCTCTCCTTACCCGAGGCGGATATATTTCAAGACCCCCAGTGGATGCCTGAAACTGTGGATCATACTGAACCCTGTACAGACTGTGTTTTTTCCTATGCATACATAAATATGATAAAGTTTAATTTTTAGCCAATAAGAAGAAATAACAATGATAACATATACTGTAATAAATGTTATGTGAATGTGGTCTCTCTCGAAATAACTTTTTATACTGTACTTACCCTTTTCTTGGGATGTGAGATGACAAGATGCCTATGGGATGAGAGGAAGAGAGGTGAATGACGTAGGCACTGTGATGTAGTATGAGGCTGTTATTGATCTTTGGAGGAGGTCATCTGCTTCAGAATGACGTTGACCACAGATTGACCACAGGTAAGGGAAACCATGGAAAATGAAACCGCAGATAGCAAGGAGGACTGTGTATACTCACTCTCGCCCTAATTTCTCATCCAGAGCTGTATGATGTTGGGAATATGTTTCCATTTCTTGTGACTTTGTCCTACGGTGATAGAAATGTGAGCAACAGGTCATTTTGCATTATATGTCAGCTCACAGCCCAATCATTTCTTTTATTGTATATTTTAATCAAAACAAATGCTAGGATACATTGGCAGTATACAAACATTTCTGGTCTTGGGTAGAGGGCTACCATGCTTGTTTGGGAAGAAGCAATATATAATTTGTTCTTAAATTAAGATTTTGCGGGGCGCCTGGGTGGCTCAGTCGGTTGAGCGTCCGACTTCGGCTCAGGTCATGATCTTGCAGTTCATGAATTCAAGTCCCGCGTCGGGCATCTGTGCTGATGGCTCAGAGCCTGGAGCCTGTTTCCGATTCTGTGTCTCCCTCTCTCTCTGCCCCTCCCCCGTTCATACTCTGTCTCTCTCTGTCTCAAAAATAAATAAACGTTAAAAAAAATTAAAAAAAAAAGATTTTGCTTCAAAGCACACAATTTGGTCTGTGTAATGGCTGAGTCATCTGTTATGTGAGATCAAAATTTCATATTGAAAGCATTCAAAATGTGGACCAAATAGCTTTGCTTTCTTGGCTCTGTCTGGCAATTTCATGCTCAAAACCTGCTTCCTATACCTACAGGCTTCCAGAAAAATCAAAGCTGCAATACCATTTACTACCCATTTACTTGAATCCAATTTCCCTTCATTTTGTTGATTCAAGGTTTGATTTTGTCCCTTTTCCCCTTATCTCTGATACCCATAGCATATACTAGACACAATTTATCATTTAAGATAGAATGATTCTTGCCCAGTATCACTAACTATGTATTTATGATTTCTATTTGACTGTTTTCAAGATGCTAAATTTCTTGAAAATAACGACAATGTAGGTTAGTGAAAAGAAACCAAGTTTTTTAAGTCAGACAGAACTGGGTAAATTTATACCTGTGTCACGTTTTAGCTGTGTGGCTTTGGGCAAAGTGATTTATCTCTCTGATCCACCAACAGATTAAAAGGAATTTTGAACAAAACTCTCTGGGCAGTTAGAGGATTCTATGAGATAATATATGTAAAACACCTATTTCAGTGCCTAGAATTCTTATCAACAAATATGAGCTTATTTTTCCCTTTTTAATTTGCATTCCCCTCAGCATGTCTCATTTGATTAATGACAGCACTGTTATGGGACCTAGTTTATAAGGCTTTAGAATGTCCCTTTGGAGCTGTGTTTCCAGGGGCAGGATTTGACAAATATTCCTAAGTCCACATAGCATGAACTGGGTCACCACGAGACAAAGCCTTTTTATTCTACCTGCCCTGGTGGATATCTGCTAAGGTAGGGCCCTGGGTTGAGGAGTTCGCTGATGAATAATGCTAACATGCATTTGCCGGTCTCACTGCACGGTCACCAAACTATTTAATTCCATTAGCAATTATACATCCCTTTATTAAAAGTGAGAAATCTGAGGCTCAGAGAGATTAAGAAATTTACTTAGGATCACACGCCTAGGAAGGGTCAGGGCTCAGGAATCAAGCTCTCCTGGCTCCCGGTTCTGGAACCTGCTCCCGTAACCCGCAGCTTTCAGGCATTGGTTCCTACATAAATATATGACAATTTCAAAGGTGTTACTTGGCTTTGTTCTGCAAGCAGTAGATCCCTAGAATGCTCTGCCACTTCTTCATTACTCTCATCTTTTACTAGCGTGCTGGGTTGAGTTCACCCAGCCAAGGGACGATTGGTTGGACGCGGCTAGGCTCGCTCATCTCTGCTGAACCACTAAGCCAGAAGCCAGACAGATTTTTTTTTTCCTGAAGAAGAAGAACTTCTCGCAACCTCTTGGTGTCTACATTGCCAATAACTGCAGCGAGGCTGGGGAGCTAAAAGAGCAAAAACAGGCACAAAACAAAACAAAATAAATAAACAAACAAAAACCAAAAAGCACCAGCTCCCTAAAAATTCAGAGTTAGGAGTTTCAGAACATGAGACGCCTCAACTTATTGGTCCTCCCCTTGCCAGACCTCACCCCATCACAGTGGCAAGCAGACTGAATTATCAAAAACAAAAACAGATCACTGGTTAAATTACTCTGATTATTTTGTTGCAAGGAAACAATTACGCCTAATTACAAGCAAGGCTGAGGTGTTCCTTTCCTCCTGAAACCAAGGGGGCAGGTGCGAGTTCAGGATCTCATTATCCAGCTTCCAATAAGGCTTCTAAATATACCGCTAATACACTTCCTGCTGGTATTTTCCTACTGTATTGATTTGGAACCAGTGAGTTCTTCCTGAGGGTTTGCTAAAAGAAAACGCCACTCTGGGGATTTCTTCTCAAGTGTGACTTTGGGAATTCTGCTGAGATGTATAAAACAGAAATAAGGGAGAAGTAATTGAAGGACTGTCAGTGTGTATTCCCTGTGTTTGAAGCAAAGAAAGGGCTCTGTTTCTATCTGTGAGTAAGCTGGGCCTTATGAGATATGTTAAGTAACGATGCAGCCAAAGTTCCCCGGCCAAACTTATTCTGCAACTTCATTTTTTCAACAAAGTGTTCGATTGGAATTTTTTTTTTAACTGGGAGATACCTAGAGAAAGAAGACACATAGATATCTGGGTATGAGATTAAGGCATATTTGATGATATGCAGAAAAAAATGGGGATCAGATTTCACTGGTTCTGAATATTATTTATAGGAACAGAATAAAGATTAAGCTCCTTTTCATCCGGCAAGGAGAGAGAGGCACAAATAGAATGGTAAGTCTTGGGGTCACGTAGGCTTTTTAAAATATAGACTTTAAATCCAATTCCTCTTGAAATGATATTCTTTACTGTCAAAATCAGATGTGATAAGAGGAAGTAATCTTAGGTTAAAGGGGAATAACCCTAGCGGAGAAAGGCTTCTACTAGACCCTGAAGAATAAAAAATCTTTTTTAAGGTTCCGGATAAGTGAAATTTGGGCAGGAAGAGAATGGGGACATGAGATGAAGCAACATAAGAAAACACAAAAACACGGGAACTTTCATGGTTACAGAGGGAAACAGGAAACCATCCCATGAAATGAAATTTCACGGCAATGAAATTGGACTTAACGTATGGATACCTAGCACACAGAGAAAGATGGCACCAGACCAGATCGTATGCTGGGAAACAACTCTCTCTCTCTCTCCTCTCTCTCTCTCTCTTTTTTTTTAATTCCCCTCCCAGGTGTGGTGATAGAAAGCGAGGGATAAGGAAGACATTCCCAGAGAACAGAAGTAGGAGCAAGAAAGGAAGACCAAGAATCTCATTCCATAACCATAACTCAAGGCAATGAGTCCTTAACATTCCAGCCAGGGTGACCTGTGTGCTACACATCACTTCTCACTGATCCTGTTCTCCACCTTCAAAATGGGAGATTTTGTTGCAATTACTTTTTTCTTCTCTCCAGGAACATATATTGGGTTGACAAAAACTTCAGTTGTAGGTTCACATCCCATAAGGCATTCCAAATAGAGGTTGTCTATGAGACCCTATGAGACCTAGGGTTTACATCTACATTCAGCAATGGAAGGAGATTCTCACATCCTCATACTATAACCAACTACTCTCCTTTGTTATATCACCTACAAACTCCCTTGCCAAATACTCTGTTCCTTGATAATTTTAGGCATTAGCTTCACCACTTGCTCGTGTCACAATTCTTGCTGAACCATCAGTTTCTTAGAGATAAATTCAGTTCCTTGACCTCCTGTCACCCAATGAACTTATTCATCCTACATCTGAACTTTCTCCTCTGGTTCTACCCTCGATTTTTTCAATATTAGATTATTTTTATTGTTGAATCAAGCCATAGTGAATAGAACTACCATATTTGTTTGTCCTCTCTCTGGATGAGTTGTTTCTGATTTTGGGCTCTTAGAAACCAAGCTTCCTTATGTTGTTTCATTGTCTTCTGAATGACATTATTTCTGATGAGAAGTACTCTATGGTCAGCAGACATCTAAAGATCTGCTCCCACCTAAGATTTCCATTCCTTGATTATTCTACCAAATATTCATCTAGGTGTGGCTATGAAGGGATTTTGCATATGTAATTAAAGTAAAAAATCAGTTTATCTTAAAATTATCAGGTGGTCTCAACCCAGCCAGGCGAGCCTCTTGAAAGCACAGAGGTTTTTGAAGGCAGTAGCAGAAGGGAGAGTCAGAGACATTTGAAGCCTCAGAAAGATTCAGCACACCATCGCTTACTTGAAAATGGAGGGAGCTTAATGATGAGGAGTGCAAGCGGCTTCTAGGAGCCCAGAGCATCCCCCAGCCGAGAGGCAGCAAATGAGGTTCCTACAACCACAAAAAGTTAAATTCTGCCGATATCAAGAACGAGCTTGGGAGAGGACCGCCAAACTCCAGATGAGAGTGCAACCAGCCAGCACCTCCATTTCATCCTGAGGAAAGAATTCTTCCAAGTCGAGTCTTGTAGTCTGCAATACAGAATTGGGAGCTAGTAAATGAGTATTGTTCTAAGACTCTAGGTTTGGGGTGAGATGTCACAAAGTAAAAGAAAATGAGTGTATCATCTGTAACTCATGGCTTCCCTTCTGATTTTTCTTTTAAAATTCTTTATGATTTCTTTTTGTGGTTTTCCCCTTTATTTTTGATTTTCAGCATTTTGAATAGCATGTGCCTAAGTGTGATCGTGTGTGATACTACCTCTGTTGGGGTTTCCTGAGCATCCTGGACTATGGTTTGCTCTTCAGTGTTCATCAAATTTCGACAAATTTTGGCCAATATGTTATCAAATCTTTTTCTGCCCCATCCAACTCTCCCCTCTACTTAAAATCACACATGTAGTAAACTGCTTGATTACACCAGGTCATGAAAGCTCATGAATACTTGTTGACTGCCAACTCTATACTATCTGCCCCTAGGTGTGCGGATTCAGCATCAACCAAACATAAGATTGTCTCTTCCCTCGAGACATTTACATTACATTCTAACAGAGGAAATAAGAAATGAACAGGCAAGATAAACAAGATAATTTCAGGCTGTAGGGAAACAGGAGCATGATGAGGGCAGGAAGATGACACTCCAATTTGGATGGTTGAGGAAGACCTTTCAGACAAACGCTTTAGAATAGAGACTAAGTGGTAACCATTGTGAACGGTGGCAGAGCTTTCCATGCAAAAGGTACAGGGTATGCAAAAACCCCGGGTCAAGAATAAGTTCAGTGTGTTAGAAGTTCAAAAAGAAAGACAGGGTGGCTAAAAGCACAGAAAAGAAAAGGCAGAAGGGCATGAAGGTCAGAAGAAGCCAGGAGCCGAATCAGTAGGGCTTTGTGAAAGATACTTAATCTTTCCTCAATAACGATAGGGAGTATAAGAGATCTCTTTAGCAATGAATTTTAGTGTGACAAGGAAGAAAGCAGTGCAATTTTAGCAGGCTGTAGCAATAATGCTGGTAAGAGATGATGGTGTTTTGAATTAAGATGGAATGTGCTGGACAAGGTGAGAAGGGTAGGACCAGGGATATATTTTGAAGGTAATGTCGACATCGTTTTTCTGATAGATTGGATGTGGGGAGTGAGATAAAAAAGATGCAGTGGATGACCTCTAGATTTTCTACCTGAGCAAGTAGGAAACTGGAGATGTCTTTTGCTGAAGTGAGGAGTACCGGGGAGAATCATACTGTAGGTGGGGGGAAGGGAACCGTGAAGAGGGGAATCCAAAGCTCTGTTCTGTATGTTAACTTCAGGGTGTCCACAGACACCCAGTGGAGATGCTGAGCCAACATATAGATATACAAGTCTACAGTTCAAGGTGTGGAAAGGTTACGACTACATAACCCACTTGGTAAGCACTCAATAACAGATTGTTAATAAATGCCTTTTCTGAGTATAGGGAAAACATAAGACTTGAATGTTCGTGTCAAGCAGTCTTAGGCAGGATGAAAACTCAGATCCCACTACAGAAAAATGAGTAAAGTTGTCACTACCACCCCCTTTTCTAGCCCTCCCTCTCCACCCCTTGTCATGAGTTCGAAAACACATTCTGGAAAATAAACATTGTTTCCTGAATATTGTAAACTGACCATCCAAAGTTTGAAAATGGTATTTATGACCATTCTTATTGTCCAAAGAACCAAAAAAAATGGAAACTCAAAATCTATGGAAAAATTGGAAAAGAAATCTATGTGTTTAACCACACAGAGGTATTGAGGAGGACATGATAGGAATAAAGAAGTAGCCAGAGAGATATATTTCTAAAGTGCTATGGAAACTGAAGGTAAAGATTCTCCCTGATGCATATTCAATGTTTGCACCAAGCAGAGAATAAGGGAAGACTGTCATTGTAGATCCTGAAGACTAATTGAGAAGAGGGCTGCTATGTAAAGCAAACACTGAAACCAGATCACCCTAGAAAATAAGTGGTACCTGGTTCCCAGTACCTGTCATCCCACATTTTCCAGTCAGTCTGCCTGACAGGTGGAAATGACAGGCTACTTTGGGAGGACAAGGGATATGAAGCCAGAAAATCAATCATCTGTCACCAGTCATACCTCCTTTCTATGGCATAGAACCTCCAGGACCATCTTGAGGATAGCAAAGGCATGGGAGATGCATATAGGCAGGGTCTCAAAGAGTTTGGGGTTCAAATCAAGGCACTCAAGGCTACTAGCCTACTGTAACTGAAATCAATAAGCCCTTTGCTTAACGCTCCTCACTGAAATTGACCAACAAAGCAATTATTCCTCCCATTTGGTCACTGGAGAATGGCTGCTATGGGGAACTCATGGATATACAAGCTTTAAAGCTTTCTACCTGGCTTTAAGGTTTACTGTATGACCTTGAGCAACTTCCTTAAACTCCCGAGCCTTGATTAACTCAACAGTAAAATAAGGAACATTTTATCTCCCTTTGAGAATTGTTCATGACTGTAAAAGACATAAAAAAAAATGTCTGACATGGTTCAAGACACAGAGTAAAAGCTCCAAGGATATCATTTATTTCTCTATAACTCTTCTCTCTTCTTCTAGGTATGATGTGTGTGCCTCTGCTTATTTCCTTCCACTTTGCATCATAATTGGACATTTACTGTCATTCTCCCCTACTATAATGTAGCTTCCTAGAGGAAAGAGACCTGGTTTATTCATCTTGATGGCTCTCCAGCATTTCCAGAGTACCAAATTTCCCAGTACTGGCACCAACTAAGTGTTTGTAAAATGAACCAGTGAATGACAGAATGTAAACAGAGGAGAGGTCTGTGTTCTCTATTCTTCTGATCCAATCCAAGGACCTCATACCAAGTTACCGTGGTTCATAAGGAGAGCTCGCCCCAGACTTACGTTAAGCCACCTCTAGTGGCAGTGGTCTCAAGGCCTGCTGTGCCATGCACATGCCATACCATGATCATGCCACCAGTGATTAGAGCCTGTGGGCCTCACCTTCGTCCCCACGTGTTGTCTCTCCACACTCGGCTGTACGGTGAAAATGTGATCTCTTCCAGATGGAGGGAAGAGAATAATTGGATGGTGGTATGTCAGCCCATGAGTTTCTCTCCCAGTTGTTGTTGTCGTTTATATGTTTAAATTACTTGAGTTCAATAGAATTCAACAGCTTCTTTCTGTCTTGGGATGCTGACAATATTTCTCCTGATCCCAAAGGTCATCTTTCCTTTCAGATGCTGTAGCCAGGCTTCAATTTCTCCTTTCATTTTTAATTAAAGCCCTGTCACCTATTGACTCTGCAAACTCTTTTGAAAGTGCCTGATGAGACGGAAGTTTCATTACTTTCAAATCAATTCCCAATCCAGCTATGTGCCCTCTCAGTCAGGGGGCCCCCAGCCCCGGAAGCCGCCTCCTGCAGCATGGCAGAGAATGAATACACTGAGTATTCAAACAATTCACATGGGCCAACAGGAGCTACCCTTAGCTGTTTCCCCAAAAAGCTAGGCCATATTCCTGGATTGCAGTAAAGTCCACTTTTCATTGACCTCACAACCCTCCTTTTTGTAGGAACCATATTAAAGAGACAAAGATTTGGTAAGTAGTCAGAGGATGCATTTTATGGAATTACAGGGCGTCTCTCAATTGTCAAATGAGGTAACCTCAAGACCTGGCACAATCCTATACTAAAGCTAAAGCCTGATGAAACTTAGGCATTACCATACTCAGTACCCCCTTTTTAGAGATGTGAAACAGAGAGAAAAGAAAGATATCTCTGATTAGTCACCCAGCCATGAAGTCTACCATCTAAGCATCAAAAAAGTGTTAAGCTTCTACTCTGTGGCAGCAATTTTTATCCCTATTTATAGGTGAGGAAACTGACGTTCCAGAATGCATAAATGACTTTTTATGGCCCCAAACAGTCAGAGGTGGAGACAAGTTCTTCTGTCTGAATGTATTATATTCTCTTCTAATTAACTGGTAATCATATTTTTCCTCACCAGAAAGAAGCACTATTTTCTCATTTTAATTTGAAAGTCAGCAAGTAAGATTATACCTCAATGCTTTCTTCTGGTGTGTGATTCATGTATTTCCCCCTGGGTTATGTTTATTTAAAGCTTCATTAACCAGGAACCCTTGTGAGCCAAGACCAGATGGACCAAACCAATGAACAAATTCAGAGGGCACAGGATACAGTGCATTGTCTGTGTGACCACCCAACTGCTCTTCTTCAAGCTGGTTGGTGGCCTTGACTCTGAATGTACCTGGGGCTCTACACATCCCTAGATGCCCCACGTACAAAATGGAATGATTCCAAGTAGGTGTGGGGAAACTTCTGTAGATGCACAAGGATGAAAGCACCTTAGCTATCAGTGTGTGTTCTGAATGACACTACTTGGTTCTTCTCAAATTTATGCTCAGTTGTGATAACTAGAGGTATCCCTTGATCTTGTTATCGGGCCAGACTACGAGATTGGAAGTTGTCAGTGAAGTGCTATACCTGAGGAACGGAGTTTATGGAACATGTCGGGTATTGTATTCAAATATTAATGTGGTTTTCCATTCTTGATGTGCACAAATGTATCCATTACCTAAAATATTTTAATTTGGGGTGGTACTTTATAATCTATAAGGAACTTTCTTACGTAGCCACTTTGTGTCTTTCCATTAACCCTGAAGGATAAACAGAGTCATAATATCACAAATATATACATAAAGAATCTGAAAGTCAGAAACTTAAGGGCCTTGCCCAAAGTCATATAGCTAATAGGTAAAAGCTAGGACTAAAAGCAGGATTCTGCTTTTTAGTTAGGTGTTCATTTCATGATCTATATTCTCATACTCAAGCACCCTCATACACACGCACATGTGCACTCCTTCTCTCTCTCTCTCTCTCTCTCTCTCTCTCTGTCTCTCATACACACACACACACCAAAGAAACATTCAGCATATTTCCATAACTACAACATATACATCAAATTATTGTAAATCCCTTGAACATTCATTATCAGAATGTCACCAGAAATAAGTACTATTTTTGCCAAAGATTAATTGCAAATAAAAAGGTGGGTGTCAGCTCAAACTGCAATATTATTTCAGCCACAGATGTGGACTTACTTTATGAAGGATTTCTCATTACTTCGTAGGGCTAAACAATACAGCAGAGTTGTGTAAGGTGCAGGAAATGGGGTTTACATTTGTATGTGTGCTTACGTCCTTTTAAATTCTGTAAGCAATGTTTATACCCTAACTAACTTCACTTCTCTCTTTCCAAATTTGAAACTCGCACCAAGAAGTGTATTCTTCCAAGAATATTTTAATTTTGGCCTTTCTGGAATGGCATGTCTACTATCCTATGCAGCAGAGAATACAGTTTAAAGAGTTTCAGTGTGATTCTATGTAACCCCAAGGACTCAGGAGAACATAGGGGTTTAAAATGTACCCTACGATATGTGTTCACATTAACTTTTCTCCAATCATCTGATTGGAAAACTTAAATATTTAACTAAACCTAAGGAAAAAATAAAAGACTTCAAGGTGCATAAAACCTGAACTCTCAATTACACAAATGTCTACTCTTTTGTTTGTGTGGCCATTGTTTTTATTATTTCCCTTATGATACCCCCATCTCCCCATTTGTGGATTCTAGAACACTAATTCCATCAAGTTCAGGGGAATAAGACTGTTATTCTCTTCCTACTCTGTGGATCACATTGAAAGGGTGTGCATCAATAGTACTTTCTCCCTAAATCATGCTGAATGCCACAGGTGTGTGAAAATAGCAGAAACAGCTGAATATTCTTTTTTGATCAAGAAGGCATACCAATCAGGTTGATTCCCCATCAGCATCAAGAAGAGCAACGGCTTCTGGGAATACTGGGCTCAAATAGCCGAAGGTCAGTGGATGGAATAGCATCCGATAAACATGAAAAATACTGCAAATACCGTGCTAGGAATTCTCACATACAAATCTCGTTTGATACCCATGTTAACCAATTTAATCATGGGCACGTAATGGTTCACAAAAACTAAGTTGTTAGGTACAAAGCTAGTGAATGGTAGAACAAAAACTTAAGTCCACTGTACTCTATAACGACAACAGCTCACTGCAATTTCTGTCAGTAACTCATGGCTCCCCTCGTTGACCTCACATCTTTGATCATCAGCAAGGAGCCTGAGGAGCTTGGTGGCTCAATGCTACTCCTTGTAGCTATTTCAGTACCATGATTGGGGACAGTTCCCATCACGGGGGCAGAGGATAAAGAGCTCATTCAAAGGACTTCTTTAAAATCTACCAGAGGTAGTTAAATTAGTGAAATCAAAACCCTTATATACTATGTTCACAAATGCCTCTGCAATTTTGTCTCTCTGTATGTGAGATAGGACCTAAAATCAAGAATTTTTTTTTCAGTTCAAATAAGCATTCAGGCTTTTTATTAACACCCACCAAACACACCAGATATTGATTCCCTGGAGAGACACTTAACTATCCAAAAGCCTTGGACATCGTTTTTCTTCACATGTCTACCCATGTTTCTAATCTATGTCTCAGAAATCTACCACAGGAGACCCAATGTTTCAACCAATTCCAAAAGTGACAGTGTGAGACAGTGACAAAACCTCCGTGAGAAATAGCATTTCCTTTTCTCCCAGATACCGGAGGAATTTCGTTTCCAGGATCAATTTTATCTTGTAGCTTTAATTAAGGCCCCCATAGCCTATTGATCTATACAGTATGAAGATTTACCTTGGGGGCAGAAGAATCATAAGCTAAATAAACAATAGTAAGCAGGATGTCCTGAGGATCAAAGAAAGACTGGAGCTTGATCCAATTGATATGTTAAAGACAGAAGCAGGAGCTGCAGGAGGGGAAGGATGAGCTTGCCAACCTCCCCAGTGCCCTTATTTGTGTGTGAACATTCCCGTCTGCTTGCCCTTCTGTTTTCATGTGTCACTGATGGAAATGAGACATGGCTGGTCCTGAGAGGAGCATGGTTGCCCTGGGAAGCTTGTATGAAGCTTTTATAAACAATCCTATCAGGAATTAGGGTCCCTCAATCAAATTTTTTCGGGACCTGTCATTTCATGCATGTTCACTGTACCACTCATACTAGGACCATCAATGTGGTTTCAAAGAAAAACAAACTCTTAAGGAATTTTTTTCTTGTTCTTGTAGGGACAGAGTAGTCATGTGTGTGTTTGTGTAACCTTACTGAATCAGAATGATAGTAGATGTGCTATAGATTTTTTTGAACTAATAAACCGATTCAGATTCAACAAAGGATCATCAGAATGTCTGGTTCATGAATCAAAGGATTTTTAAGCTATAACATCCAGGAGAGGCTCTGTCCAGAATATGTGTCAAGGCCCTAAGAGACATACCCTTAAGGGCTTCTACCTTTGAACAAGCACTTAGCCATGGGACGTTATGCACATACGGGCCACAAACAATTATGTTAGAGACTGTCGAGAAAATTCACATCTTGGGAAAGAATGACTGAGACACACACTAACACCGAAGGATGCAAAGGCTGCCTCAGGCTTAGGGAAAATATAAAACCAGAAACAGTACCTGAAGAACTATTTATGTGATGAAGAAAATGAAGAGAAGTTGAAGGGGGGTGGTGTTTGGTGAGCACCTACTGAGCACCAAGCATGAGTGTGAATGGTTTTCATGCATTAACTTATTTCACTTCCCTAACAACCCTGTGAGTGATTGTAATCACAATTTCCATTTTTCAGATCAAACACCGAGACTTAGAGAGATTAGGTAATTGACCCAATGTCAATCAGCTGAAATTAGGCTTTTAATTCTAAAGCCAATGCTCTTAACCCCTACAAGAAAAGGAAAAGAAGAAGAAAGAAGAGGAAGATTGGTGCCTGGGTGGCTCAGTTGGTTGAACATCCAACTCTTGGTTTCAGCTCAGGTCACGATCTCACAGTTTCATGAGTTTGAGCCCCACATCGGGCTCCATGGTGACAGTGCAGAACCTGCTTGGGATTCTCTGTCTCCCTCTCTCTCTGCCCCTCTCCCACTCGCACTGTCTCTCTCAAAATAAATAAACTTAAAAAGAAAAAAGAAGAGGAAGAGATGGGGGAAGACATTTTTTAAGTGCTTAGCATGTTTATATTAATGTATTTAATATATTTCAAAATATATATTCAAATATATATATTTTAACAGATTTTCAAATATATTTTCAAAATACATATATTCAAATGTATATATTAATATATTCAACAGATTTTCATCTACATCTACATCTACATCTACTTTCATCTACACCAGAGCGCTCCAATGACACTGCTCCAAGGACTTACTATGTGGCCCTTTATGAAAAATGTTAGCCAACAAACTGAAGTCATGTATACAAAAATGACACAAGAAAGTGCAGGATCCTCCAAAAGAAAGGTAGTGTGACCTTTGTTCCACAGCTTTCATCGAAATCCTTCCCTTTCTCCACTTCCCCAAATGTTAGGCAAACTAAAGTAGAAGCTAATAATCTTGGATACCAGAAATTTAGATGAAGGGTTATGCACAATTTTTTAAAAATCCCATCCCTTCTGTACTCTCAGATGAAACTTTGGAATAGAGGAAATGACATTTTTGCTTGTGAAGCAGCAACTTGCAAAATTCCCATCCGTGTTTCTCTCCATGCAAAGACCAGGGAACTGTCTCTACTCATCAGTTCCTCAGGGACAGGAAGCCATGTGGTGTCATGGGGACACCAACCAAACTTTAGGGTCAGACCAACAGGGTTAATTTGCCAGCTCTGCTACTTTCTCGTTGTACAAACTTTACCTCTTCGAGTCTGTTTCTTCATCTATGTATAAACTTCACCCGTTTCTGAGCTCAAATTTAAACCCTCCATAGAACTTAATTTCTGGCAGCTTCTGCATAGCCATAATTAATGAAGAACAAGTTCAAAACAGCAAATGCTGAGCATATGGGTATTTCAGGGACATATCAACATCATTATCAGGAAAAATGAGATGTCACTCAGTGTGTGCATAGCAGTTTTCAGATCCAGCCCAAATGAAAATTAATATCCCTCCCTTTGGTGCAATATGGACCACAAATATCATACAATCTGCCCTAACAGCAACATTATAGGTGACTTGGTATACAACAAAAAATGCAAAATGGGGAATAAGTGTATTTTCTTTCTGTATTTCTGATATATGGACAATTCCATGTGCCTGGATTGGTGCCAGAAGCAAGGACATGGATGAAAGAACTTTACCAACTTGTCCATTTTCCTTTTCTTCAGATAAACTTTAATTTCCAGCCATACATATATATATATAAACATTTATTTTTGAGAGAGAGAGAGAGACAGAGCGTTAGTGAGGGGAGGGGCAGAGAGAGAGGGAGACACAGAATCGGAAGCGGGCTCCAGGCTGTGAGCTGTCAGCACAGGGCCTGAAGCGGGGCTTGAACTGATGAACCATCAAATCATGACTTGAGCTGAAGTCGGACACTTAACTGACTGAGCTACCCAGGTACCCCATCCAGCAATATATTTTAAATAAGCAGATTCACTAAAAGATTTGTCACAAACTAAATAGCCAGCCAGATGGGGGTTTCCACATACAGCCTCTATGTCCTCACTGTGAAGAGGAAAGCTTTTCTGCACCTTCTTTCAGAATGCTCCTGTCCTGAACACTTAGGTCCTAACGGAAAGGAAATTACTTGTATTCACAGCTTATTTGCCAAGCACACTACCGATAGTCTATCATTTTTCCCTCTTTGTACCCAGATTTTATAGATGCAGAGCCTGAAGTTCATTGAGGTAAGTGACTGGCCCAAGGTCAAAGGAGAAAAGGAAAATCTTTCATATGTGAGGTGATAGACCTCTGAGAATAGAATGAGTCCCTCATGGGAAGTCCCAGGCACCCATGACATGGAGTGGTGAGATAGAGGCACCACTTGTGGTCAAGAAGTCTTACTTGGAGATCCTTAAAAGACAAGTTTCTTCTTCTCTTTCTGTCAAAGCATCTGGGTCTGTCCAGTGTATCAGTTTCTGAGGAGTGAGATGGCTGGTCAAATAGGAGTCACCAGCAGGGAGGACAAGGTTAAGTGCAAGTCTGCTTAACCTCACAGAAAAAATCAGGAAGGAGAGCAGGAAGGCATCCTGCACCTTGTGGCCACTTTGAAAACACCTGTCAAACCAGAGAGGAGGCAACAAATAATTTTCTTTGCTTCTTTCAAAGTAACCACAATAATAGGAACTGGTGAAGAGGAATCTCTGGACTTAGGTGTGGGCTTTTGTCTCTTTGTCTGCCTGTCCCATCACATACTGGACACCAGTATATACTATTACAGTATATAAACATAATGCTAGATAATCAGATGAATGAAAAATAAGTGGAAAGACATAATGCCTGGATGGATGGATGGATGGATGGATGGATGGATGGAAACTCTCTCAAAGCTATAACCAGCAAGTCAGATGACCCATGGACTTCTAGCTCACACCAGGGCGGGTCTGTAATGACAATAATGAAACTTAAACTTGAGAGACCATCACTGGCACGGGATACCTCCAAGACGCTAGCAGGAGCTATAGCAATGTGCTCACAAGACCTTAAGGTTTTGCAAAATTTGTGAAAGTTTAGAAGTTTAAAACACAACTGCTTGAAACTTCTGCCTCTGCTCTGTCATGTGGACTGACATTAGAGCGGCCATCTGTATTTCTAGTTCGGCTAAGGAAGGGCATACATTTTGTTTGGGTCGAGTGGAACATACTTATGTGGCTCACAGTCCTTCTCGTGAGCAGTTAAGTCATTGCTGTAGGAAGGTGGGAATAACTTCCAGGAATACTCCTACAATTGTGCTGACTCACCCGGCGTCATGGCAGAACTTGAGGTGAAAGCTTAGTACAAACATGACCCGAAACTCTTGGTGTCAGAAGCACGTAGGCAATGGAGAAAAACAAAGTTTAAAATGTGTGGAAGCAGGGGCTAGTCTGTGGAAACTTCTTCCAGTCAACAGACATGTAAATTTGTAAGCAAAGGACTTCATTTTAATTAATCCCAAGGCAAAATGAGAAAAAAAAAATTCTCCTGTCAGGAAAGACTTGATAAAGTATCTTACACACTTATAACGGCATTTTTTAATTGGTGGCAATCATGCAAAGTAGAATGTATCAAACCACATCTCTGGGTTTGTAAAGTACAGTCCTGTACAACCGATGACAGACAGAGCACAATGTCAAGTTTCAGACTCTCTGCGTCCCAGTGCATCAAACTTGATCTGAGCATTTCCGAGACTTGGGACAAACTCTGGGGATCCCAGACAAAAAGACCCACAAGATGGCCTCTGAGGCAGCAAAGCCACCTGAAGAAAAAAATGTTCCAACAACAAACTGCCTACACTTTTTCATCTGTATGTCAGTGGATGTCGTATGAGACTTGATTACATAATTAGGGACCTCAATACGATGTGGCAACAGTTTTTTTTTAATTTTTTTTTAATGTTTATTTATTTTTGAGACAGAGGGAGACAGAGTGTGAGTGGGGAGGGGCATAGAGAGAGGGAGACACAGAATCTGAAACAGGCTCCGGGCTCTGAGCTGTCAGCACAGAGCCTGACGCAGGGCTTGAACCCACGAACCGTGAGATCATGACCTGAGCCGAAGCCGGACGCTTAACCGACTGAGCCACCCAGGCGCCCCTAGCAACAGTTTTAATGTATCTACTTGTAATTAGTCATGTCTTAATTTAAGAATAATTGTGTATACTTGCATAGAATGATCCACATGAGTATTTCAGTATGTATCTGTCTAGATGTACATACATAAATATATAATGGGTGTGAAAGTTAATAATAACAATCGGTAGGTAATTGACAAAATGTATACATTCTGGGCTTTATCTGTCTGTGGCGTTTTCCAGCACTTTAAAGTTATAATTTGTATGAGTTATTTTTGCATTAAAAGTGAATATTCAGGGCACCGGGGTTGCTCCATCAGTTAAGTGTCTGACTTCGACTCAGGTCACGATCTCACTGTTCGTGGGTTCGAGCCCCATGTGGGGCTCTCTGCTGACAGCTCAGAGCCTGGAGCCTGCTTCCGATTCTGTGTCTGCCTCTCTCTCTGCCTCCCCTCTGCTCGTGTTCTGTCTCTCTCTCTCTCTCAAAAATAAATGTTAAAAAAAATTTTTAAGTAAATGTTCATTTTTATACTTAATTTTGCATTTTAAATGTCTAAGAAGCCTAACACACATGTGCACACACATACCTAAAGCCTAAAGCCACCTCTGAGCTCACAGGGCCGAGGCTTTTTATCAACAGTTCAGCCTTTGGATTTGTGTTTAATTTGATTTTGCTTTTCCTCCTCCTTCCTTGAGTAGCAGATGATTCAGAGATTGTTTATAGAAAAAAAAAAGCCAAGGAGTGTGCTGGGAACACTGGGATGGGCCAGTAGTGTGGCAGGCGGTGGGGAGGAGGGTATGTTGTTGCCCTTTTGATTCTTTTTCCCTCGTCCACCTGGTGCAGGAAATCAGGACCTGAAACCCACCAGATCCACGGGGCAAACATCCTGCTTCAACCTTGCCCCAGTTGGGCGCGTTGTCTTCGCCCTGCTCTCCCCTTCCTCCCCAACACGTTTATCTGCAGCCTTTTCCGCACAGCACACGCTGGCTCACGTCACAGTGACAGATGATTCCCGGTAAAGGTCACTGGCCCAGGGCTACAGTTATTAGCCGCAGTTTTCTGTCCTCGCTGGCGGAATTAGTCCTGAACCCAGGGCAGGAAAGAGCTGCCAGAATGAGTCGAGGGGACTTCGGGTGGGTATTTACGGACCTTGTGCACACAGAAGCATGACCATAAGTGAGACCTGCCATTTGCGCTCAGCTAGACTCCTAGAAATTTTCAGAGCATCGCTAATAAAAAAAGAAAAAAAAAGAAAGAAAAAGGAAACAGTAAAAAAATAAAATGTCTCCTGAAACATCGTATGTCCAGATCTCATTTTCTCTCTGTGCTTCCGTGTTCCCCAGCAACTATGCACAACTGAAGTTACCAACAGAGCCCCAAGGGCAGACTCAAACCTGCTGAATGAAGTCAATGGTGGAACTGGCTTGGTCTGATGCTCGGCGTATGGGGGTTTCTAGTTAAGTCAGCCAACACATGCGTCACTCAGTGGTTGAGTCAGTAGCGGCATATGGCTACAGCATTCTTCTCTGGAAGGTCATTCAAAATAGATTTAGAGCTCTCGCCTGCTCTTTGCTACTGGATCACTTCACCTTGCCCTCTCGAGAGAGAAACATAGTTCCTCATGGATGACAATACCATCTGAGGCTACAACGGTAGATGGAAATACAAGGGAAACAAAAGATGGTGCCCACCTTCAGAGCTCATAAGCCAGTGTTAGAAAAAAGATCGTAATCTGGTAATTCCAAGACAGTATGTTACCAAACTCTGGGACAAGGGAAATTGAGGAAGGAAGCAACCATGTGGGGCCTCAGTGGTTCTTCAGTGAGGACGAAGCACAGGAAGTTTCTTCATGATGAGTGAAATTCACCAGGAGGATGAGTGGGAAGGGTATTCAGGGAAGAGACCAACACAACAGAAGACAAGGCATGTGAATAAAGCACAGCCATTCCAAGGTACAGGAAATAAGGAACTTGGCTTGGGTGAGGTACAGGGTGATGCCAGGAGATGCTGCTGTGGGGCCAGGCTGAAGCTCCCTCCTACCAAACTTAGCGAGGGAATCATTAAAGGCATTCCCCATGTAGTCAACTCATGAGTTAGAAACCCAAGAGTTCTTATGTTTCCCATTTAAAAAATACGAGAGGGGCACCTGGGTGGCTCTGTCGGTCAAGCGTCCAACTCTCGATTTCGGCTAAGGTCATGAGCTCACAGTTCGTGGGTTCGAGCCCCACATCAAGCATTATGCTGACAGCGCAGAGCCTGATGGGGATTCTCTCTCTCTCCCTCTCTCTCTGCCCCTCCCGTACTTGTGTGCGCTCTTTCTCTCTCTCTCAAAATGAGTCAATAAAATAAAACAAAATAAAATAAAAAATATGAGAAAGTTAGTGCCCCAACTCACTGAAACTTTATTCCAGAAGTTATTTTGTGTGGTTCAACGGACAATCCCTTTCAGCAATATTGGCAATATTTCCTTACTGGAGCACCTTGAAGAATTGACTCAAGCTTCAATGAAATGAGGACATTGTAAGTACAGGCCAGGCAATTAGAGGGCAGCCCAGGTGAAGTAAAGTAGGTAGGATTACTTCCCCAGACTGAGCTTCAAATTCAGTGTTAGTTAATTAACTCCACAGAGTTTTAGCTTCTTTCCTCTTCCAACTGCAATCTCCCCACTGGTCAAGAGAAATACAAGAAAATATGATTTTTCAGAGGCATAAAAGACACAGGCCATCTAGCACCAGGCATGTGGGCACACCTTGTGAGACCACAATTACAATTTCAACCCTCAGCCACTGCCTGCCTAGGCTGAGCTTGGTAATGATTCCAGCAGTGGATCCACTCTGTGCTTCCTACAGCTGAGATTGCCAGCAAATCCAGGTGGGAATGCGGAGTGGGGGTGTGTAAAGGAGAAATATTTTTGACAAATATATTGGAACACATGTATCCTAATCAGTGTCGTTGTCTCCAGGAAAATGATTGCCATGAAAGGTTACTAACAAACAAACAACAACAAACCCCCACTTATTCCAGTGATGCATGCACTGTCAAACGTGTAACGTTGATCTTTTATTTTGTCATTGAAATCTGTTTGCTTCTTGAGCCATCAGAAGTGATAACTCTCCCATCCCTGTCCTCTAAGTCAGTCTTAAATCTAAGCACTCAAAGTCCTCTTAAGTCTTAACTGGGGGGAGGGGGCAATTTTGCCCCCTAGATGTTTGGCAATATCTGGAGACGTTTCTGGTCACCACAACTAGAGAGGATGTGCCACTGACATCCAGTGAGGCGAGTGGAGCACTAAGCATCCTATCACATGCAGGACCATGCCCCCTCCAACAGATAACGGATGAGAGAAGGCACACAGGAATGAAGACCATGGAAGTATATACACAAGAATGAAGGAGGTGAAGCTGACAGAATCAATGACTGTGAATGTGGACGACAGGGGACAAGCGGAATTCAATGACTGAGAACACATCCATAGAGTTCACCAAGAGAAAGAACTCAAGCAGAAGTGCAGAGGTGACCTGTGGGAAGGGGGTGGAGAAGAAAGAAACCTATTAAGCCTCATTCTTATCTCATGACCTTTGAGTGTTAGCCCAGAACCACACTTAATAGTTCCTTGGTTCTCCCATCTACACCTCAATCCAAGTTTACTAGTCATGGTGAGATAAAATAAATAACCCCCAAATCTTAACAGTATAAGATTATAAGGTGTTTTTGTTTTTGTTTTCCTCACTCATATCACAGTCCAACGCAGGGCTGGTGGGGGAGAGGAGTCTCTCCACCCTATACAGTCATTTAAGGACTCAGATTCCTCCCATTCAGTGACTTAACTATCCCCTAAGCACAAAGTCCTCCAGTGAATCCATTACATCTAGTAGAGCTGATGGGAAAGAGAAAGTGCGTGGAAGATCCCACATGACGGGTCAAGTCTGGAAGGGGCAGACATCACTGCTCACAGTAGTCCACTGACCTAAGTTCAGTAATATAGTCCTACCTGGTGCGAGAGAAAATGAGAAACGGTCTTGCTGTGCCCAGGAAGAAAAGGAAAGAGATTTGAGGAACACGTAGAATCCTGTGTCACACCTAGCATTACCAAAATGGAGCCCACCTTTACACTCTGCTTGGTGAACAGACCTGTTGCCCCAGTCAGCCTGAGCCAGGACCCCTGAATGGCTGTCTTTCTTCCAGCTCTGCCACTATATGCATTAGTGCTGTTGATTCTCCCTATGACACATCTGGGCAATCTGTCTCTTCCCTTCTACTCATTTCGAAAAGACCCTTGAGTAGGTCATGTCCCAGTTGGAACATTTCAGAACCTTCCGAACTTATCTTCTGCTTAGTCTTATCTCCATCTTCAGTGTAGTTTCCACATTGCACAAAGTTTCTGAGATACAAATCTGTCAGACCATATCATTTTCATGCCTAAAATCCTTTAGTGACCAACCACTGCCCTTAGGATAATCCAAACTCTTTGATCCAACATATGGAAACTCTTCATTATCTCAACCCCAGTTCCTCTTCAGGCTACCATGCCATCACTTAGTTATGGCACTCTGCATTCCAACCATAAACTATCATACCCTGAATTCTCTGAGCTGACCTCATTCTTGAAAGCCTTCAGACCCTTGTTCTTGCCATTACCTGAATGGGGAAATTCTCTTACCGACTCTTCTATCCTAACATTTCTCACTTGGTGTCTCCTACTTATACCACTCAGCCCTACAACCATTGTCTCAAGAGTATCAAATCCCTTGTGCTAGTTTCCACCAGACGGCATCTGTGCTGATCTCATCTACTGTGTTTACCGTGCTGTAGCCTGCACACTCACATCACTCCTTAGATATTGTATTCATCTGTACCCCCAGTGCCTAAGGAACTCATGGCATGTACTCAACACATATCCAAAACTCCACACCCGAAAAACAAATAATCCAGTGAAGAAATGGGCAGAAGACATGAATAGACACTTCTCTAAAGAAGACATCCAGATGGCCAACAGGCACATGAAAAATGCTCAACGTCACTCCTCATCAGGGAAATACAAATCATAACCACACTGAGATATCACCTCACACCAGTCAGAGTGGCTGAAATGAACATATCAGGAGACTGTAGATGCTGGCGAGGATGTGGAGAAACGGGAACCCTCTTGCACTGTTGGTGGGAATGCAAACTGGTGCAGCCGCTCTGGAAAATGCTGTGGAGGTTCCTCAAAAAATTAAAAATAGACCTACCCTATGACCCGGCAATAGCACTGCTAGGAATTTACCCAAGGGATACAGGAGTGCTGATGCACAGGGGCACTTGTACCCCAATGTTTATAGCTGCACTTTCAACAATAGCCAAATTATGGAAAGAGCCTAAATGTCCATCAATTGACAAATGGATAAAGAAGATGTGGTTAATATATACAATGGGATACTACTTGGCAATGAGAAAGAACGAAATCTGGCCATTTGTAGCAACATGGATGGAATTGGAGGGTATTATGCTAAGTGAAATAAGTCAGGCAGAGAAAGACAGATACCATATGGTTTCACTCTTATGTGGATCCTGAGAAACTTAACAGAAGACCATGGGGGAGGGGAAGGGGAAAAAAAAGAGAGGGAGGGAGGCAAACCATAAGAGACTCTTAAAAACTGAGAATAAACTGAGGGTTGATGGGGGGTGGGAGGGAGGGGAGGGTGGGTGATGGGCATTGAAGAGGGTACCTGTTGGGATGCGCACTGGGTGTTGTATGGAAACCAATTTGACAATAAATTTCATATTAAAAAAAAGATGTTAAACCACATCCATCACTAGGATGACAACTAAACTATTATAAATTGTTATCAAAAAAGTTTAGAAAGAGGGTTTCTGGCCACCTCCTATCACCTAACACAGGCCTACCACTAGACAAAAATATCAATTACAGCAAATAATATCTTCCCAATAAGTGTCATCTAGAGTCATAAGCTGAAATTATTCATTCTACTTCTGAAATATTATTGGTGATTATCAATGTTCTTTTGAATACATTTAGTTACCTTGCTACTATCTCCTTCCGCTATATTCAGATGATTAAAAAGGGAAAACTCTTACCAGTTGAGCCTAATTTTTTGACTACTTGATTGTTCTTCCAGTTTTATTTAGATAGAACCGATACACAATGCGACACTATACATTTAAGGTGTGGAGCATGACTTGGCATGTGCATATATTGCAAAATGATTACCACAATAAGTTTAGTTAAGACCTGTCACTTCAGTTAGAAATTACAATTTTTGTGTGTGTGTGAAGGCAACAATTAGGATCTACTTGCTTAGCAACTTTCAACTATACCACATAACTATAGTCTCCATGTGGTATGTTACATCCCCAGGACTTATTTCTTTTACAAGTCTAAGTGCATCCCTTTTGGTCACCTTCACCCAATCCCCTCACCCCAGACTCCTACCTCTAGCAACTACAATCTTACCCTTTCTTTTTAAAACTTTTACATTTGAGTATAGTTTACACAAAATATTACATTAGTTTCAGGTATACAACAGAGTGACTTAACTCCTGTATATGTTATGCTGTGCTCACCACAGGGATAGCTACCATCTGTCACCATACAAAACTACGACAATATCATTGACTATATTTTTCTGAGTTTGGATTTTTTTTCTTTACATTCCACATTTAAGTGAGGTCATGTAGTATTTGCCTTTAACTGTTTTGTATCTGAATCTTAACTTAGCGTCTTGATACATCAGGAGAAAACTCTCACGATGGATGTTGACTGGTTTCATGCAAACCTAGAGGCCATTAGAGCTTCCCAGCAGCCCCCCGACATCCTCTATACAATTTCCCTTCCCGCTGTCCAGAAATTTCTTTCGCTCCTTATTCGTACTCCAGCTTCCCACACCTCCTTCCATGCCCATAATCTCCACCAATGACTTCAATGATTATTTCATTACGAGAATAGAAGCAAGCAAATGAAACTTCCACTTGCTACGATGATGTCTGTCAGTCCACCTGCATCCATATCGATATAATCTTCCTTTCTCCTCATACATCTTTTGTCTAAGATGAGTTCTGCCTCTCTGTGCTAGACTCTACTCCCTCCCAGGTACCTACTCAAGGAATCAATTTTTCAGTGTCCATCTTCTCTGCTACAATATAAGCACTCGCACGCTCTCGTGTTTGCTCTGTCTCTATCTCATTCAATAATTCTCCTCAATATTGAAATATTCTAATTAACATTGTCTGTATTAAAATAAGCCTCTCCATTAGCCTCCCAATCTTCTCCAGTACCTAACCCATTTTCTCCTTTCTTTCACAGCAAAATTCTTCTAAGGTTTGGCTACTTTCTCAATCTCCCTTCTTATCCTCTCCACAAAAACTCTCTTATCAAGGCCACCAATGACCTTGATAATGACCTCATATGCCAGCTCTCAGACATCATGTTACTCACCTTACCCGCAACATATAACACAGCTGATCAGTAAGCTCTCCTCCTTCAAACACCCTCTTTTTTAATTCTTGGTTCTCATTCTCATTCACTGGCTGTTTCTTCTCAGTCTCATTAGCCAGCTACTTCTTGTGTTCCAGATTTCTAAATACTAGAATGACCCAGAGGTCTGGCCTTGGATTTATTCTCTTTTCTAACCACAGACACTTAAAAAAAAAATAGCTTTCTACTAAATCTTTCTAAGGGAGACATGAAGAGAAATCACTGATGGAAATACAGTAGTATAATTAAAGTCAAGTATTTCATTTAATCTCATTAACTCAGTGCCATCTATAGGCAAATAGACATTTAAATATCCAGCCCCAATTTCTCCCCTGAACTCCAGACCCTTATGTCTAGCTGCTTACTTATCATCTCCAAGTCCAGAGCCAAGAAACATTTTGGGGGCGCCTGGGTGGCTCAGTCGGCTAAGCGACCAATTCTTGGTTTCGGTTCAGGTCATGATCTCGTGGTTTTGTGAGTTTCAGCCCTACAGCATGGAGCCTGCTTGGGATTCTCTCTCTCTTCCTCTCTCTCTCTCTCTCTCTCTGCCCCTCCCCCACTTGCCCTGTTTCTGTGTCTCTCAAAATAAATAAATAAACTTTTTAAAAAATACTATAAAAAACATTTGGAATAGTATATGTCCAAGACCTAGTTCTCTATGTCTTAATCAGACTTATAATCCATCAGTCCTACCTCAGAAAACTGAAATTTCATGCTTGCCTTCATCCAAAACCTTAGAGCCATCCTTAATTCCTTTCTTTTCCTCTTATCCTTCACCTGACCCTGTTGTCTCTATATTCAGAATTTCAGAATATATACCTAGAATCTTTCTATTTCTCCCCACTTCCAACAATATTACTCTGAGCCTGAACTACCATCATCTCTCTCTTGGGCTCTTATAATAACCTCCCAACAGACCTCCCTGCTCTACCTCAGCATCCCTGTATCTTCCTTCAAATGGTCCTTTAAAGAAACAAACAAACAAACATGTCTGGATATGTAACTCCTTCCCTCTAAGCCTTCCAATGCTTCCCTTACCATTCGGAGTAAAAACACTCCACCACAAGGTCATGTATGGTCCCATCCCTGTGATGTCTCTGATACCTCTTCCACTCTTGTCCTTGCTCACTCCTTTCATCCACATTGGCTGACATATGACCTGTGAACACTCTAATACGGTCCCATCCCAAGGCCTTTGCATGTAGCCCTCTGCCCTAAATGTTCTTCCCCCAGACAGGCTAAAATTTTGAGCCTTCATGATCACGTTATGAGAGATATTTGCCCTAGCCACTCTAGCCAAAATCATCCTGTCTCCCTCTCTGCTGTTTGCCTGCTTTACTTTTGCTCCTTGGCATTTCTCACAACCTGACATGATATTTATGTGTTTGCTATCTGTATCCACCATTAGGACAGAGGATACAGTTAGCTCCTTGAGAAGAGAAGCTTTGCTTTGCTCAGTTCAATATCTGCAGTACTTAGAAGAACTCTGGGCATGCAGTAATAATCAATGAATGATCAATAATCAATGAATTATAATAGCTAGAATCCTTATGTCAAGCAGTGTTCTAGACTGAATTGTGTTCTCCCCAAATTCATACGTGGGCAGCCTGGACCCCAGTATGACCGTGTTTGGAAGTTGAGACCTATCAGGGGTTAGTTGGGGTTGAATAAGGTCATGGGGTGGGGAGGCTGGTTGATCCTATAGAACTGTTGTCCTTGTGGGAAGAAACACTGGAGAGCCATGTGAGGACACAGAGAGGTGGGGCCCATCTGCAGGCTAGCAAGGAAGCTCTCATCAGAAACTGAATCAGCCAGCGCCTTGACCTTGGACGTCACAGCCTTTACAACTGTGAGCGATAGAGGTGTCTTGTTGGAGCCACTCAGTCCACCACTTACCAGCAGTGTGACCCTCTAAGACTTTCTGGCCCTCTATTTCCTCATCTGTAAAATGGGCATGAGGAATATCAGTACTTACATGAAAGCAATATCGCGAGGACTAAATGAAACTAACGCATATGAAGTTTTCAGAACAGGGCCTGGGACATATTAAGCTCTTAGGTAATGTCAGCAATTACCATGGACTTGATGTGCTAAAAAGCTCCTAAGGTTTTCATGGTACTGCTTCTATCATCACTAAACGACCTTTTTAGCACCTTATCATTTGCAAAGAAATCTTTACATATACATTCTCTTCTCGCCACCGCCCTGTGAATCATGAATAATCCAAAGTGAGGGATGGAGGCACAAAGAAGAACAGAGGAAGCACACAGGCACATGCACATGCACACTTAGGCACATTTACAGCCTCTTCTTCTGGGTGAACTCCTATTCACCCTTCAAGCCCTGTGCCCACGTTGCACCTTGAAGCTTTGCTGGAACAGCCCTGTTCCAGCCAGGTATCATGACTTGCCCCAAGCTACCATCCAAGGTCCCACTGTGATTCTTTCATGTGGCAGGAGCTCAATAATTACTTCCCTGGCATGACATACTCATCCAGAACCTGTATTTCTCCGGCTTTAACACTAGCTGTGCTGGCTGGCTTGAAGGATGTCCCCACCCAACAAAAGCTCTACTGCAAATTAGCCCCTAGAGAGCGTCTCATATGTGCCGCCTTATTCCTACGTCATCCCTGTGGATGCCCTCACTGCTGTCTGTTGACAGGGTTCCCAGGAGGCCTTGCTCTGCTGCTGGCATCTTGTAGGAAAACACTGGTATCTTCTCCGTTCCTCCCTGTCCTCCAGAGCTCCCTCCATGATTCTTGCTCTGTCCTGTCATCTGAAGCCCATCTCCCTTGTGCGCCCTCCTAGTTAGGAGATACCAGTACTCCAAGAAACTCCAAAGTCTTGCTGGCTCCCTCTTCCCCTGATCCAGCCTAAAATGTGAGCCTACCTGCGACTCAAGGTGGCAGCAGCCTGCCTGGGACTACGAAGTAACTAGCAAGGAGTAGACGGAACCTTAGCCTATTTCATCAACAGTCCCTGTCTTTTCCATTTCCACTTGCCATGGTGCCTCTTTCCTTGGAATTAGGTGCCCAGAGGCATAAAGCATAGATAATGAATCCAGTGCTCCTTATCTTAGGTAGAGCTATGCCAATAAACTGAAAACTCCTTGATCACCAGTCTTGACTCTGGCACCTAGATGCCAGGATCCCTGGTAGGGAGAAACGATTAGTCTTGACTGCTTTCCGTACTGTTTTGGCTCAGCAAGGAAAAAGATACCCCAAGAAGAAAGTAGGTTTTATTTGTTTGTTTGTTTGTTTGTTTATTTATTTATTTATTGAGAGAGAGAGAGAGAGAGAGAGAGAGAGAGAGAGAGAGAATGAATGAGCAGGGGAGGAGCAGACAGAGAAGGAGAAAGACAATCCCAGGCAGGCTCTTCACTGCTCGTGCAGAGCCTTATGTGGGGCTCGAACTCACAAACCGTGAGATCATGACCTGAGCAGAAACCAAGAGTCAGAATGCTTAACCAACTGAGCCACCCAGGTGCCCAAGAAGAAAATGGTTTTGATACATCTTGTTACGAAAGTCAAGACAAGAAATACTAGCCTTTTTGATCACATGACTGGAAGGTTCAGGGTGCAGTTGGAGACATTAGTTCACCATTATCTGCCCTGTGGACAGTCTCAGAAATCTGCTGCCTATCCCCAGCTCCAAAAAAAGCTTAAAAGGGAAATCCACAGTGTGAGAAGAATTTAGAGAGAAATGACGCTCACATACTAAGGCCTATGGCAGTGCAACCCTCCAAGTCAGTCTCCCGTGGCTTGTGCGCTAAACTACACGATGGCTGCAATTGTCCACCTCCCTCTGAGGCCATGCCCCTTTTGCAATGTGGTCTAATCGTGTGCAATGTGGTTTATTTTCCCTCACCTTGAATCTGTCCTGGTCTTGGGCCTTGGTTTGGCCAATAAAATATAGTAGAAGTGATCAGAGTGCCAGGGCTGAGCGCAGGTCTCAACAGTCTTTATGTTCTGTTCTTTCACTCAGAATCCTGCTGAATAAACACAAAGCAGCTTGCTGTGGGGTAAGATACCCAGAGAAATAAGGCGATTTGGTTAAAGTTTGCTAAACCGATAAATAACAGAATCAAAGGCAGAATCAAACTCTCTAATTGTCTAGACTCTGATGGTAATGCTTTTCCCGGGATGCATTTTCCGTAACCCCATCCTCCCCAAGAAATTAGTTATATGAGTCATGATGGAAACAAAACAGTTATATCCAGTGTAAAGAGAGGGGGCATTAATTTGACCAAGGCTTGTCATATAACTTGCTCTATCTGCTACAATTCTTGGACTAGTAGGCAGTGTAACTCCTCAGCAGTCACAATTCTGGGCTTATAATCCTAAAGCTTCTAAGTGGAAGCAATTTAGATTCTTTGTCAGAGATTTCCCCCCCAGGTTTATTAAAAGATAATCGACATATCACACTGTAAGTTTGGGGTATACAGCTGTGTCGACCTGATACACTTACATACTGCAAAGTGATTACCACTCTAACATTAGCTAACACCTCCATTATGTTACATGATTACCATTTCTTTTTTTGTGGTGAGAACATTTAAGATGTATTCTCATAGCAACTTTCAAATATATAATACAGTATTATTAACTAAAATCCCCATGTTGTACACTATCCCCAGAATTCATTCATCTTATAAATGGAAGGTTGCATCCTTTGACCAACACCTCCCCATTTCCCCCACCTCCTAGCCCCTGGAAACCTCCATTCCAGGCTTTTTATGTATGTTTGGGGTGTTTTGGGGGGGGTTAATTCCATATGTAAACGGTGTCATATAATATTTGTCTTTCTCTGGTGTACCTCATTTAGCATAATATCCTCAAGTTCTCTCCATGTGGTCATAAATGGTAGGATTTTCCTCTTTCTTATGGCTGTATATTACATATACAGCATCTTGTCATTGATTTATCACTTCTTTTTTGGTTACAATCAGTTGAACATTTACGTGGATTTCACATCTTAGTTCATGTGAATAAGCCTGGAATGAATATGGGGTGCAGACATCTCTTCAAGATTCGAATTTCTTTTAGATATACACCTAGAAGTAGAATTGTTGGATCATATGATACTCCTAGTTTTCATTTTTTGAAGAGCTTCCATACTGTTTTCCATAGTGGCTGCACAAATTTACATTCCCACCAATAGTGCACAAGGGTTCGTTTCTCTCCACAGTCTTGCCAACACTTATCTTTGTTTGTTTGTTTGTTTTAATGGTACCTTTTCTAAGATGTATGAGGTGATATTTCATTGTGGTTGATTTGCATTTTCCTGATGATTGCTGATGTTGAGCATTTTTTCATGTACCTGTTGGCCATTTGTATGTCTTCTTTGGAAAAAAATGTCTATTCATTTCCTCTTTCCATTTTTTAATTGGATTGCTAATTTTTTTGCTATTGAGTTGTGTGGGTTCTTTATATATTTTAGATGTTAACTTCTTGTCAGATATATGATTTGCACATATTTTCTCCCATTCCATAGGTTACCTTCTCTCTTTGCTAATTGTTTCTTTTAATCACTCCTATTCAACATAGTACCAGAAGGCCAAGCCTTCGTAATCAGGCAACAAAAGTAAATAAAAAAGCATTCAAATCAGAAAGGAAGAAGTAAAATGGTCTTTGTTTAAAGGTGGTATGATGCTATAGAGAGAAAATCCTAAAGATTCCATCAAAAAAAAGGTTAGAACTAATGAATTCAATGAAGTTACAAGATACAAAGTCAACAGGCAAAAATCAGTTGCATTTCTACACACTAACAATGAAATATCTGAAAAAGAAATTTTAAAAAATCTCATTCACAATAGGCTCAAGAACAATAAAATATTTAGGAATAAATTTATCTAGAGGTGATGTATCTGTACACTGAAACTAGAAAACTGATGAAAGAAATTGAAAAAGACACAGCTGAATGGAAAGATAGCCCTTGTTCCTGGATCAGAAGAATGAATATTGTTAAAATGTCCATGCTACCCAACATGACCTACAGATTCAACATAATCTCTACCAAAATCCCAATGTGTGTCTTTTTTCACAGAAATAGAAAAAAAATCTGAAGATTTGTATAGAACCAAGAAAGGCTCAAAATAACCAAAACAATCGTGAGAAAGAACAAAGCCGGAGATATCATACTTCTCGTTTTCAAACTATGGAAACATGTGATACTGCAAAAGAATATGAACTGGATAATAGATTGTCACAAAAGTGTCCACATTTACTGGTTGGCCATTTTGTACCTCTTCTTTATGTTATTGGTTCTAACTTAATAGTCGTGTTTTCCAACTGGCCATGTGACCATTACTTTTTTACTTTTTTCCTTCTCAACTTTGACCTTCTTCTTGAATTTCCTTAACATTCTTCATACTTGCTAGTACCTAAGGGAGTTTATCTATTAAGTAATACAACTAATATATTACACAGGAAAACTCATTCTTTTTTATTTTATAGTCATGTCAAATATTAAGAGGGTGAATACGCCAATAATGTGCCCCCACCCAAAGTCATCCCTTGCCTTGTATCTGTGTCATCCTCTAGTATAAGACCTTACAGGGCCACTCTATGCTCCCTTATTGTATACCACATTTTAATGGACCACAACAATTATTTTCCTACTCTACTAACAAATTTTCCTACTCTGGGATCTTTAGATTCTCGAGAAGTTTAGAGTATTGAATAGAGCTGTCAAAATGTTGACAGCAACCTGCAGCTTCTGTTCTATCAGAAAGTTTCCCCTAATTATATTATCAACAGCAATATACAGTCACAGTCTTGTACAGACCAATCTTAGGATCCAACCCCTCCATATGTCAGTGCTACATGGATCTGTGACATTTTATAACATTTCTTATGTAACTTAGGATAAATGTCATTAGGCTATTGGAAAAGTAAATGGATGACCTTTAAATATGATCATTAACTAGCTCGTTCCTTGTCCAAGCATGACTTTATACCCTCCTACACAAACTCCAGATGTTAGACTTATCTGAACTTGACCACCCTAATTAGCATAGGCCAAACCTTACTTTGACCATCTTGTTCAGAGTTAGAGAAGTTGTCGGTCAAGTGTTGTTCGCTGTAATGGAGCTTGACTTCTGCAATCTACTTGGCATGCAATTTTCATTTTGTTCCTGAGGAAACCTAGTGGTTGTCATTGGTCATATGTATTGAGAAAAGCTCTTCTTTACTGGGTTAAATAAAATATATCGCTAAATTAATTTCACCCTTGTTTTTACTTTTTAATGTGGCTACTAGAAAATTTAAAATTGCATGTAGTCCTATTATATTTCTATTAGACAGCACTTCTCTGTGCGATAGAGAAAACATGTATTACTTTAGATTATCTGTGAACTATGGGCACATTGACGGTGTATATAAAGGCTTCTATTTATGTAGGACAGCTACTGGTTGCATACCGCTCAGAGATGATTTGTCTGTTTCTCTTCTCCAGAGCGATTAGTCATGTAGTGAATAAACTAATTTAAAAAGAAGTCTGGGAACCAAACTGGAAATATTTTAGGACTCTTTCAATGTTAGCAAAGGAAAGAAGGCTAACATCGGTCAGTTACATTATTAATAATATTCATTATAATGATTACATAATCAGAATGCCATCTGTTAGATAATAACAATGTGGGAAAAACAGAAAAAACAGCAAAACGTCATAATCTTTCTACCATATTAGTCACAGGACAAATCAATGGCTTGTTTTGGTGAAAAGATAAGTGGAGCTCATCTTTCTTTTGTTAATATATAGATTTAATGGTTCTGTCCTACAAAAATAGCAAAATATCAAAACTCAAGAATTTCAGAGTGAGGACTCTCAGCCTACTGGGAGGAGTTAGTAGATAAAGAGGAGGAAGGAAGGAGGGAGGGAGGAAGGAAGGATTAAAATAGGTGTTTTCAATTCTAAAGTAAAGTTACACTTGAACCTCTATGGTAGCTTTAGTCTTTGAAAATCTTTGTTTTTAAGGAAACTAGCCTCAAAACAATACTTTCAACAATGTTTCAAATTTGTGCATGAAAAGCTACACAGCAGTAAAGAAAGGGGAATGAGAAAAAATGCTCTGATGAGAAAAAGAGAGAAAGAGGCAAGGAAAGGGGAAACGGAGAACACAAAGAGAAAATAGATGAAAGGAATATCTGTGTATCTTCTCCATGTGGGACACACGCTCCATTAGCAATATGAGGCTAGGATAATGGATAGCTAACTGAACACGTCTTCTAGGCTAGACGTGTCTCCAGTTCTCAACCCTGCCATGGAAACATTATCCTATTTCCCATTTGAAGAAGCAAGAGATTAAGAAAGATTAAGCTTAAATACATTAGCCAAATCAGTAGTGGTAGAAGGAGGATTTAAACCCAAGTTTACCCAGCTACCGAGTCCATGATTTCCCCACTTCTAGAAGATACACTCTTATCTTCAGGATACAATCCATGCCCTCAAAGTGTATGCAGTGCACAAAGAGTAAACACAGGACTTCTTGTTTGATTAAGATCTGACAAGGTGACTCCTTTGAAATCAACTACCCCTCTAGACCCTGGAGTCCAGTGCTGTCCCATATAGTAACCACAAGCCACACAGAAAATCATCCCAGATGTCAAAGACTTAGAACAGGAAAGGAATGTAAAATGTCATGAATCATTTTTATATTAATCACATAGCAATACAGTAATATTTGGATTGGCGTAAAACGAACTATATTATTAACCTTAATTTAACCTGCTTCACTTTGTTTTTTTTAATGGGGCCACTAGTAGATTTTAAATTATGTGTATGGTCCATGTTATATTTTTATTGGACAGCATTACTCCAGGGTATAAAAAGAACACCTACTATTGGTAGACAAATACCTAACATTATGTTGCTGGTATCTGCCCTAAGACAGCAAAAATGTTCTCCAGAAAACCTGAATCTGTTCATCTCATGGTGGATAGGTCACTGTGTACCCCACCCACAGCCCCATTTAATAGGCCTTGGTACCAATCCCTCAGCTGCAGGGTGTAAATGCACAGTGGCTGCCTTTCTAGAATATTCTCCCCTGCTGATAGACTTGCCCCCAATGAAGCAGAAAATGACTCATGCTTTATTTAGTGGTCAACAGCCAATCTGTTTGCCTTGAGGGCACATGAATTTGTGGTGCTGTTTCTGTTTCCAGAGCCCCTCTGGGTAAAACCAAGGTTAAGGCTTTAACTTGCTCAGCCCCTTCCCCTTCCAATCCTGCTTAGCTCCCTTTCTTTTGACTTTTGGGAGTTTTCTCCTGTTTGGTTGGTTGGTTTGGGAGATTTTTGTTTTTGTTTTCTTCTCTTTCCTTTTTTTGTTTTCCTTTTCTTTTTGGTGGAGATGTCCTCTATAAACCAGACAGCCCTAAATTCTTGCTTATGTTGACTTTTGCTTCTAAAGAATGCAACCTGAGAGCCAAAACAGGTTCTGGCACCAATTCTAATGTTGAGGGCAGGACATCCCCAAACTGATGAGGTTTTCTAATGTTGGGGGTGGGGGTTCGGAGCTGACAGCCAAGAGAATTCTTGAATATGTCCTTCATGCAAAACAGGTGGTTTTATTAAAGTACAGGGCAGGACCCATGGACAGAAAGATCTGCACTGGGGTGGTGAAGAGTGACTGGTTATATACTACGGAAATGGGAGAGATAAAGTCAAGACGAAATTTCTTAAAGGGATTTCCAAATGCTGAAGACTCACAGGTTACTGGAGGCCTAGCTAATGTCAACCTCAAGTCGTTCTTCCCTCTAGCAAAGCATTAAGACAGTAGGGAGTCCCTGGACATTATGCTATTGGTAAGATTGTCCTTTTTTTCTAATTGTACTATGATATTTGTAAACTAATGGAGACTATCAGTTTAACCCTTTGTATTCCGTATTTTCCTTTGTTCTTGGGCAGCCAGGAGTGCCTGAGGAATGTCACACATGCCCCACGGGGGGGGGGGGGGGGGGCAGGTGGGGGGGAGGGGCGTGCTAGCTTGTGCTTGGCCCTTAGCTTGCCTTATAGTCCCTTATCAAAACCAATGAACAAATCTGAGGACCCCAGCTGGGTGTCCTACAATAAAACTCAATTCTGACACTATCTACTCAGAGAGAGCATCTCATTGCACAGATTAACGGTTCAGTCCTATAAAACCCCCCCCCCCCCCAACCCACTTGAGACCTTGTTCAAAAGCTCAGGTTGTCACCTGTGCTTCTGACATCCTGGCTTTAAATGAGAGGTTCCCAAGACTCCCTCCTTGGGTATAACTAATTTGCTATAGCAGCTCACAGAACCAGAGAAACATTTTCCTTACTAAATTTCCTGTTTATTATAATAGAATGTAACTCAGGGAGCCAGACAAAGAGATGCTCAGGGTCAGGTATGCAGAAAGGGCACAGAGCTTCCACGCTTTTTCCAGGGCCCCGCTCTCCCAACAGTCCCACGTATTCACCAATGTGGAAGCTCTCAAATCCTCTCCTTTGGGGTTTGTATGGAGGCTCCATTACATAGACATTAGTGATTAAATCACTGGTCAGGGGCAATTGAAATTGAATTCAATCTCCAGCCCCTCTCCACTCCCTGGATGGGTCAGGGGATGGGACTGAAAGTTCTAGCCCTCTAATCACGGTTGGTTCTCTGGGCAACCAGCGTCAGTCTTTTTGTTACCTAAGGGCTATCCCAAGGCTACTACATTAACATTAAAAAATACATCTTTATGGCTCTTATCACAAGAAATTCCAAGGGTTTGGGGGAACTAGGAGTCTGGAACCCTGGAGGAAGACCAAATATATATGAGAAATATATAAATCACGTTATCACAGACTCAAATTTCTAACTCTCTTCCCACAGCAAATGTTGTACATGTGTTAGTATTAATAAAAATGTGCTACACATGCTAACTCTCTACCGGCAATTACTAATGGCTTCAAGGACATAAGCTTATTAACCCTTTTCTTTATGTCTAACCCCGGTACAAAAGATACATTTGATGATGACTGTTAGCCTCCATTCTGGTTTCAAATGAAATAAGAAAAAAAAATAATAAACACAGAAAATTACAAATATGATCCTGAGATTTATTTTACTTTGCCTACCTAATACTGGATTAGAGAAACAAACATCTCATAATGTTCAGTAGGACTGACCGAAGAAGAAAACAAAGAAACTAATTTGCACACCAACTGTGTCAAAAACCAAGCTGGATGCTTTCAAACTTTATCTCCTTTAACCCTTGAAATCACTGCCCCTATTTTACAGATGAGAAAATTGACCTGCTCTGAAGCTGTTTAATTTGTCCTAGGTCACCCATCTAGCAGTTAAAACAGAGCCTGGTGTAAACACACATCTAACTCCAAATCTGATGGTCTCTCTCCTCTCCTAGTAATTTCCAAAATTTTCTGATTTCCAATTTCCAAAATTTTCTGCATGGCCCTTGTAATAATTCGTCTCCACACTCAATGTATAAAGTTCCAATTGTTCTAGAAAATTGAAAAAATAGGAATAAATTATTTTAAAACTACCAAATCGGGTAAGAAGTAGAAGCCATGTCATCTCACCAGGATGTTATCGTTTACCCTGTTTGCATTATTAGAATCCTCTTGAATCTACACTTTGCAGAAATATTGCAGCCAATTGTCTATTTGTGAGTGTTGGGTTGGTTGAATCCAAATAGTCGCTAAGAATGCACTTAGCACTGCAGGACACTGAAAGCAAACGAAGGTAAAGGGGTCCCCACTTCTCTCAGGAAGCCTTAGGTAACTGACAACCAGCCCGAATGAGGGCATCTTTCTCAACCAGTATGTTAAATACACATTAGAAAGGCTTTTGCTACTTCTATGTGTTCTAGATGGCAATGGATTGTAATGAATCTATGACTTTCTTTTTGCAGGTTTGCAATGGGTCTTTCGGTACTAAATCTTCCCACTTTGTAGACCACTCTTTGATCCCATAAGGCTTCCCAAGAGTGTTAAAACCCAGTTATTCTTGGGGCGCCTGGGTGGCGCAGTCGGTTAAGCGTCCGACTTCAGCCAGGTCACGATCTCGCGGTCCGGGAGTTCGAGCCCCGCGTCAGGCTCTGGGCTGATGGCTCGGAGCCTGGAGCCTGTTTCCGATTCTGTGTCTCCCTCTCTCTCTGCCCCTCCCCCGTTCATGCTCTGTCTCTCTCTGTCCCAAAAATAAAAAAAAAAAAAAAAACGTTGAAAAAAAAATTAAAAAAAAAAAAAACAAAAAAAAACCCAGTTATTCTTTCAGGCCCCCACCACTTGATTTCAGCCTCTACTACCATAAGATCTTTTCACTGGAATCAGTGCCTGGGTTTCCTTCCTGCTTGATCACACTTTCTGATTAATTCGGCCATGTGGACCTCCAACCCACCTCCTAACTAATACCATTGGATAGATGATTGAAACAGAAATCTTGTCTGACAACCCACTCTAATGTCTTTGTTTGGTCTGATTTTAAAGCAGAAGAAGAGAGTGGAAATTCACTGCTTTGTGCTTTTTCATCCTGTCTAAAAATTGAATTGAGATGCTTGCAACTCAGAGGTGATTTCTGTTCTCAGAGACTTGAGCAAGTAAAGCAGGTATAAGCAAGTCTCCTTCACTGGCTACCCTAGGCTCCCCCATCCTTTGGACATTGGGGTGTCTACCCGCCCACGCCCCCAGAATAAAACTTCCTCTCAAAGACTCTATTCAACATACTCACTCAGTGGTGTAAATGACAGACTACAACAGGAGGTGCTGACCTTACCCAGGGAGAGAGAGGACCAAGTGCTAACCCCAAGAGCAGGTCATGTAGCAGCAACCTCACAGAAGAGTTCTCATGGTGCTGATGTAGCAGAACACTATTCTTACCAAGAACCTTGGCAAAAGGATTCCGTTTTCAAGTGTATTTGGGAAATCTTACACCCCAGATTCCCCCCGTTGGATACTCATTCATAGGGCATGTTCGGATGTATAGTTAAGTCACTTAAAAGCCGGTTAGAGAAATCCAGTCAACTGAGTTTAATTCTTTTTCTCCCGTATTTACTTAGCCACATGATTACTCTCTCCCTTTCCTCCCACCCCCAAAACACTCATAAATGTCACATGGAACCACTCTTGTACAGAATGTACCACTGGAAAGGTTAAGGGGTCAATTCTAGTCAATGAGGAAAGCATTGTCCAAGGCACAGCTCCCAGGGTCACACAGAAGAATATTTACTCTGGACTTGACAGCAGAACTTGGTGAAGCCTCAAAGACAGCTTCAAGGGTGGCTTTCCGAGTAGGCATCTTATCAGTTCCATAAAGCAGCTAAGCCATGTTTTATATCGTTGTTAATTGGTTTTCAGTGGTACATAAGAAGTATTTGGGGATTCTGGTCAGTTTTCTAGAATCTATATTATACAAAGCCCTTCGTCTACAAAAATACAAATATCGACATCATGACTCAGAAGCGCAGAGGTGAGTTCCGCCTCCTATAAAGGCGTCAGTGGCATATACAGCTTCTTCAGCTCTATGCTGATTTCTACCGATTGGCATTAATTTCGCTTCTCCCTATAGATCCAGGTCAACCCTGACCTTCACATTCCTCTACCCTTAATTCACACAGGTAGCCCTCTCCCTGCACATATGCTCTTACTGATACCTATGATGAGGCATGGTGCCAAGATCCCAGGGCTGGAAACCCAAGCACCCAGCATCACTTTCTTATTCCTCCACTTTCCTGGGTACGTAACTTTTCCAAGCCTCAGTTTTCTCCTCCTTAAAATGCATTCATGGTAGTAGAGAGCAGTTGACAGGTAACTGTCTTGTAATAAATGTCAGTTCAATCTAGAACCCTCTTCCCTCCAGGACTGCACACACATTTATTTCCTGAACTGCCATCCTGCTTTCTCTCTTGGTGACTATGCAAGTGTTGAACTTGCTCCCAAAGCACTTAGGTCTCTTCAGCCAACGACTGGCTGATACAGAGGAACAAAGGCCAGTGTCCTTGTCTAAAGGAGAGCCGTCTTTGGGGTGGCTTTCATCATGCGTCAGGTTGAGGCTACATTTCAACTATACTTACATCCTCACCTAGCTTCTACCTTGTCATATCCTGCTTCCCTCATTTCCTTACAATTTCCATCTGAAGTCACCACCTCAATAAATCAATTGTATAAGAATTCCTGTCTCAGGCTATTTTTAGGGAACTTAAACTAAAATAGTTTCCATCAACTTTTCTCCCTCATTAACCTTTTCCCTTCACTTTCCAAATTTCTTTTGGTCCTGTCTTTGATCTTACAACCAGTAGAACACACATTTCCTCTTTACAGATACCAATGTTAAATAGAAAAATAGATCATTTTTCTCTCTTGAAACCTTTTTACAATTTGTAGGCACTTCTAAAATGCCCAAGTTTTACCCTGCTCACTACTTAGTCCCTGCTTGACCAGCAGATATAAATACAGAAAGTTTAACTATCAAGAGATATAACATAAATACCCAAGTTTCTTTTCAAATCTGAACTTGTCAACCTTTTAGTGGTCATCTACAAGGCTCCTTGGTCATAATGGCCACTGAAGGAAAGACAATCTTCCTGTAGTGTGACTCCATCGTTTTTGTTCCTTCCAGCACAGTTAGTCCCCAGACTCAAGGGTCTTAAGCATCTGATACGCTCTTAGCCAATAGCCCTACTTTGTGCCTCTCTGGGATCCACACAGGATCTGGTCGATGTATGGTATACTTTGGCAAAGGGTTTTGTTTACAGGTATGTTTGGAAAACCATGCACACCAGGTTCCTCCATTGTATACCCCATAAATGCACAATTACCCCATAAATGCATAAGTTGAATGCATAGCATTTATGTTCTTAGATGGGATAGATGCTGTGAGGGCAGGGAGTAGGAGACCCAAAGTCTCTAATTTTGTTATGGCCACCAATTTTCTACTCTTCAATATATCCCATGATGTACCATCACTGAACTCAACATCAATTGAGGCTTTTCTCCTATGCTTGTTTCCTATGCTGCAGCAAAGATTTGGATTAAATCCTCATGCACTTCTAGAAAACTTATCTGACCAAAATCCTCTCTTTTCAAGGAAAGACTGAGCAAATATTGGCCCAGACTGCCTTGCAAATAAACAACCTGAAATTGTCACCCTTCAAGTGCATGCATTTACCTGTGATCATACAGCTCCTTTGCATTCAGGCTATGGCCCACCTTCTTCCTTGCAGAGAATAAATATAAAACCTATTTTCTTTCACCTTTGTTTAATTAATGGGAACACTTCCCAGAGGATTAACTTCTTTAAAATTTTAATAGAGTCACTGAGCTCTTGAGTTGCTTTGCCATGATATAGCTCTATAATTGTTATGTTGCTTTAGCTCTTGTAATTGTGTGACTACAATGTGCATACATGCTAGAAGGTTAAATGGGCTGAAACATGACAAAAGGAGTGGTTAAGGAAGAATAGGGTTTATGAGCCCAGCTGTTTCTCTTAACTTGCATAGACGATAAGGGTAGGCTTGCATATCTCTGAGATCCATCACTTTTGATAAAAAGGTTGGAGTGGAAATGAAATTATAATCACATCAGGAACAGAGCCAAAGTGAAACTATAACTTTCTACTCCCTGTGATGAATGAAGTTCCAGAAGCCAGGATCCTCTGTTCATGGGTCTGCAAATCCGGGAGCACAGTCAATCCCTCCAACTCCATGCAGTGAAAAGGTGGAGATCACATTTTGTCACATCAGAAAATGAAACCAACAAGACATTGCAATCTATTATCAAGGGATGAAAATAACTTGCCTGGATTTATCTGAAGACCTGTTTTGTTGTTGTTGTTGTTGTTTGTTTGATTTGGTTTTTGTTTTTTAGATGAAAATGTTAGCATTATAATTGTGTGACTGGGTTATGCCTATATTTTTCATGGGAATTTGGGTTTCATTTATAAGGGGTTAAATTTTGCTTTAAAAAATTAAAAATTTACAAATGCTTAAATAAGAGAGTGACATTTAGTTAGGATAGAAATGAGATCCTGCAGGAAGATGATGGCTGTCTTGAATATCTAGAAGATAAGTATCTAGCCAGTATAAATAAACTAGTGATTGAAAGTTTCATTGAGGTCATTTGCATTTTGCATTTGCAAGTTGCATTTTGCATTTGCAAGCTGCATTTTGTTCATTGCTTAGAGTCCTACAAAAGGAAAATGAATGGCTTGGATCATTAATAAGCTACTTATTACCAAAAGTAGTCAGGTGTAGCCTAGATGCCATCTTGCAAGAGACTTTTCATGTTGAGGTTTGTCCTAGATCTAATGTTTAAATTCAATAATTCCAAACTTGGGCAACAAGCCTAAAACTAGTGTTGACAGGGGTAGATACACCATAGAGTGACCCAAAATCTGAACAAAATGATCTAATGACTGTGGCTGGGTTATGTTCAAATATTGATGGTTTTTTTCCCTACAATGACTGAAGAAAATGGGGGTTTCTTTTTGTATACTAAGTCTACATAGAAAATTATGTAGCTGTCAACATAGAGAATTTAGAAAAATACACCCTTCAGCTTTTTATAGAGACCTAACTTTCAGATTGCAACCCTGTTCACCAGGGAGCTGCTATTTTCACGTGCCTTTGGTAGCATGTCAATATTGGTGATCAAATCTCTTGAAAAGTATGAAGTATGGCAGCAGCACTTGATTGGTACTCCTTTCCATCTTCAGACCAAAACCAGTTATGGTATGAAATTGGTAAGATAAAAGTTTCAGAAAAGCTATTGTGGAATCTACTTCGTGTCTTCACTAAAAGTGGTGTGACTCCAAGTGCCTCCATGGCTTGGAGCAAAACTATGCGACCTGGAGTCTGCACAAAACCAGCTACACATGTAGTAAGTTCCCAGGTTGTCATTCAACCTTCCTTTGTTCCCTATATTCCCTGATGGGTCCTACCACCATAACCCATTATATAATCTTTCTTCCTTCTTATTTTTTGTGTGTTCATTTACTTCAGGAACTGGGACTAAGACTCTTCTCACCCAGTTTGAGGTCTTTATTAAGCAATGGATTCCACTAACCTGCACTGATCTTAGAGCTAAGATTGTATAAACAGCAGTAGAGGAGAAGTAGAAGACTAGTAGGATGACCACCACTCTCCAATGTAATATAAAAAGCTATAAAGGACCTTCAGGAAGCTTGTGGGAAAGTTATTATCCAATAGGAATTAGGTTCTAATGTAAGCACACATGGTACAAATTTTGCATCTTCAAAATTAATCCTTAAAATACTCCCTGCAACCTTAAACGTTGGAAGTACGTATCTCGGTAAAATGTTCAAACTTTGAGAAGCGTATGAGATCTATGAACAAGGGCTAGGACCTCAGATTCACGTCTTTCATCTCAACACATAGTGTGGGCACTAAACGGCGTGGTGGGGGAATCTCTTTTCTTCCTCTTTTTTTTTATTTATGTGTAAACTTAGAAGAATTCATGCTCAGTAAGGGCATGTATAATGCAACTTCATAATATTCTTAATAATTTAATATATTTGTTCAAATAGTGCATAATTTCATATGGCAATGCAAGGGATTCAGAGTAACAAAAAAAAATCTTAAGAAAACCAGAATTGAAGGATTACAGTTTCTGATTTCAAAACTTATCACAAAGTAGCAATAATTATAACAGTGAAGCCCTGGCAGAAGGATCGATATATAGATCAACGGAATACAATGGAGGATCCGGAAAAAAACCCTTACGTTAACGGTCAAGTGTAATTCAGCAAAGGTGCCAAGACAGTTACGTGAGGAAAGAACAGTCTTTTCAACAAATGGTACTGGATACCCACATGCAAAAGATTGAAGTCATTCCCCCACTTTATACCACATGCACAAATTAACTCGGAATTAATGATAGACTAAATATAAGAACTCAGATTATTAAATTCTTAGAAGAAAACCTAGGAGTAATCATGACCAAAAGTTAGGCAATAGTTTCCTAAATATAACACCAAAAGCATAAGCAACAAAAAGAAAAAAAATAAATAAACCGGATTTACTTAAAATTTAAAATGTGTGTGTTTTGAGGGACTCCCAGGAAATGAAAAAAGACCCCCACTGAATGAGAGAAAGTACTTGCAAATCATATGTTTGATAAAGACGTAGAATATATAAAAAATTGGGGCGCCTGGGTGGCGCAGTCGGTTAAGCGTCCGACTTCAGCCAGGTCACGATCTCGCGGTCCGTGAGTTCGAGCCCCGCGTCAGGCTCTGGGCCGACGGCTCAGAGCCTGGAGCCTGTTTCCGATTCTGTGTCTCCCTCTCTCTCTGCCCCTCCCCCGTTCATGCTCTGTCTCTCTCTGTCCCAAAAATAAATAAACGTTGAAAAAATTCATATGTAACTCAATATATAAAGATCTCTATAAAAACAAGTCAACAACAGCAAGACAAATAATCCAGTTAGAATGGGCAAAGGAGGTGAAGAAACATTTCTCCAAAGAAGACTTTTTAAGTGTCTGATAAGCATATGAAAAGATAGTCAACATCATTAGCCATTTGAGAAATGTAAATCAAAACTATAATAAGATACCATTTTACACCCACTAGGCTGTAATAGCCAGCCAGACAATAGCAAGCGTTAGAGAACATAGGGGGAGTTGGATCCCTTATATATTTCTGGTAGGGTTCTAAAATGGTGCGACTATTTTAGAAAATAATTTGGCAGTTTCTCAAAGAATTAAACACACAGTTACTACACGACCTAGTTCTTCTATGCCTATGTATATGTCCAAGAGAATTAAAAACACAAGTCCACAAAATATTGGACACAAATATCTGTAGCAGCATTATTCATAATAACCAAAAATGGAAATAAACGGCCATCGACTAATGAACGGATTAACAAAATATGGCATATCCACGTAATGACATATGAGCCAGTCACGAAAAGGAATAAAGTACTAGCATGTGCTACAACTTGGATGAACCTTGGAGACATGAGTCCTAAGTGAAAGAAACAGAAGGCCACATATGGCTCCATCTATGTAAATATGTCCAGAATAGATAAATACATAGAGGCATAAAGTAGACGGAAATGAAAGAAGGCAAGTTAAAACAAAATTTGTTAAGGAAAAAACACAATGCATTTCATAGTTTTACTGGAGGAGCCATCAGAGAATCTATTGATATGCTATTATGCCATTTCCATAATTAAATGAGAAAATTGACTTATTGGACTGGTGTGTCCATACTGTGAGAAAAAAGAAATAAGATATTGGAATGGTACATGGGCAGGAATGTGCATTAGCCATAGCGATGTGTTTCAGCACCCAAAGAGGACACAGTAACAGGCAAAAAACAAAAACACAAAACAAAACAAAAACCCACATGGTACATGTTCGCAGCATGAACAAATTCAGCCAATTAGGTCATGATGGCAAGCAGCAGGCATTGTTATCATTTCCTTTGGGACAATTCGTTCATCGACTCTCCTTTTGATGGGCATGTAGGTGGTCTCCAAGTCTTTCCTTCCACTTCAGTACTATGAACATTCTTAGACGTGTCTCCTGGTGTGCATGTGAATGATTTCTCATGCTATAACCCAAAAGGGTGATTGCTGGGTTTCAGAATGTGTGAATTTTCAACTTAACAAGATAATGCCAAACTGCTTCTCGAAGTCACACGTGCTCCAATAAAGTACAAGGGATTCTTTGAAAGAAGAAAAATGGCAACGCAGAGGATCCTCTGTTCTTCGCTGAAGCCCCACTCATCTCTGTCTATCCTTTATCTCCTCCCCTCCTTTACTGTCCCTCTCTTAGAGTCATGGAATATAAGCAGCAGAGGGACATTAAAAATGCTCAGTTCAACCCACTTGGCGGATGAGGAGACTGAAGCCCAGAGAAGATAAAATAGCATATTCAATACCAAATAGCTAATCACCCATGTGAACCAGGGTTAGAAAGTAAGTCTCCTGATTCCTAGTCTCTTCCCTTTTGTTTCCTTTTCTTCTCCCATCCTTTCCTCCCTTCCTTCCAAAGCCCAGGTGGTACGAACAGTGACAAACAGGAATAGTCACATTGCAGGAATCAGAACTATTTAATTTTTTGTTATATTTACTTATTTTTGAGAAACAGAGTGAGACAAAGTGAGAGTGGGGGAGGGACAGAGAGAGAGGGAGACACAGAATCTGAACAAGTTCCAGGCTCTGAGCTGTCAGCACAGAGCCCGATGCAGGACTCAGACTCACGAACTGTGACATCATGACCTGGGCTGAAGTCAGACGCTTAACCGACTGAGCCACCCGGGCGCCCCAGAACTATTTTAGTTATGATTTTCAGCTGTCTCTTTGCCAGGAGAAAGAGAACGGGAGTTGCCCGGGCCCCATCCACCATGATCATAGAACTCCAATGACAGACTCATTTCAAGGAAGAGAAACTATAGATTTCAAGTCACAATTCAGCCATAGTACTTTACGAAACTGGAGGACAATCACTTAGGGCACTGATTATAATCCAGTATTCTGAATGAGAGAAGTCATAGATTTCTCTCAGCTCCATAATTTACGACTGGGGGACCTCAGGCAAATGCACGAACCTCCATACGATTCTCATCTAGTGATGTTATGAACCGTTGATCCCCTAATTCCCAGGGTTGGCAAGAGCATCAACCATGCAATAGGCCCCAAGCATATCTCTATTTCAGGCTCTTAGTACCTGACCCGGTATATAGCGGTGACTCAAAAAAATGTTCATTGCACAAATAAATTACTTCATGATTGTTTTGAAATGTAGACTGTATAATATACATATAAATTATCAATCCAAACATATTTTAGAAACTCCTATTCAAGATTCACAGATTAATCTGAAAACCACTTAGCCATTTGTATTAAAACTTTCCAGACCCAGACCAAAAACTTTCTAAGAACACAGCTTAATCATGAAACCAAAAAGTAAAGTCAATATTTTGTGATCAGGCTATTGTAATGAAGAGACTGAGTATAATACCAAAGCTCAAAATCAGGTTGCAGTTAAGCAGGGATGATGGCTACTGGCCTCTAGGAGGCTGGAAGCCTCCTTCTTTTTACCCATTCCCTCCTTTACATGTCACAGGCTGGGCCTAGGGGTTAAGTATGTAGTTGCTCTGTGAGTCATGTTTTCTAGAAGTGGAGCTTCCAAAGGATATAGAAAAAACAGCATGCATGATCAGGAATGCAACTTCTTTCCACTAAGGGCAAGGCCCCTTCCCCCCTCATTCACCCCTGAAAAAACTTGGGTTGAGTGCCCTAAGCCATTCCTCTCTAGACCATAAGGGGAAACTCTCTTGTGCTTGTTGTCTATATATCTTTCTCTTTTTCCTCTGTTGCCTGTGGGCATGCTCTGAGTTGTCTCGAATTTTGCACTTGAGGGGGATCCAGAGTTAAGTGAAGATATCAAGTGGGGTAGGCAAGGCCCTAACTCTCAGGACCTCTGGAGTGGAGTGTGAGACCATGTCCTTGGGTAACAGTAAGGTTACACTTCGCCTTGCAAGCTTTGCCTAAGTTTTGCAAAGATCTTTTTTTAGGAATCTCACAGTGAAGGGGGCAGTTAAGGATTTAGGTTTTCCTAGGTAGTCTAGCCACATAATGCTGAGTGGGAAGTGTTGAGCAGAATTCACAGGATCTATTTTCTGGAATATGGGGAGATCTCAAGTTAAGGAGAAGCTGCTGATGTTGTCGGCATGGAAGAGAGTCAGACCTTGCAGGAGAAAAAGACTAATAAGTAAAGAAAACATACAGAAATGAAGGTTTACACTATTTTAAACCACAGTATTAAAGGAAGTAAAACATGCAGTAGCGGTCCAACGAAATAGAGCTGAAGGTCTTAGTCAAAATTCAATGGCATTATAATAAGAAGCATCAGAAGCAAATAAAGCGTTTTAAAAAAAATAGGCAGGGCCATATGTGTTTTCTCTGGCTCCTTCTTGAGAGAAAGTCAGAGGAGAAGTTTGGAAAAGGATTATCATAAAAAATGACATCAACAAGAGAAAGAATGGGACATATAGTAAGTGACACATTTATCCCTGTGCTTCTCTGCCCATCAATACAGGTGACAGCCATGCAGCCGTCCTCTACCTTGAATTGTTATGGCTTCCTTGAAGGGACACTAGACGAGGAAAACACCAACCAACTTTCTGATGCATGAAAACGGACTAAAGGCTGGGGCATCATGAGTAGCTGCTCCCCGGAAATGTTCACTGCTTTTATCGTAAGTCCGGCGGTGGGAGTCAACACCTTCCATAAAATACCATCTTATCGACGTTTCCATCTCACCTCATTGGCAATAACCTTGTTTTTACTAATGGTGATTAGACCGTACAGAATTGTAAAAAGAATGCCTAGGACACGGGCTGGATACAATACATACACAAGCATATACTTCCATTCTAAGGGAGGAAAATTCTCTGTCAGGCCCTGCATTGGAAGCTTTACTCTATAATCTAATTTCTTCCTTCATGGGCTACAAACATCATTATTTTTATTTGACAGATAAGGAAACCAAGACTCAGAGATATTAATGTCAAAGCACCGCTGTTGATAAGGGACGTGGGCTAGAATTGAATCTCAGCTTCCTCTAGTTCAAAAGCCACTCTTCCTTCTACAGTAACCTGACCCACAGGTGAGCCAAAAGTAAGAATCTTTTTTCCAAAGTTTACTCAATTATTCTTAGGATTCATTTAGTAAGAAATGCAGCCAGCTTTAAATTTTCGTGTCCCTGCATTATCTTTTACACATACACATATGTGAGCTTTATATGTGTTGAAAGAAGTAATCTTTTTCCAAAAACTTAGATACAATACTATAGTACATTTCAGTGAAAACCTGGATGAGTTTATACACTGCAACCAAATCAACCCTCCTCAGTCGGGCCTAATAACGACTTCTTCCTTGTTGAGATGGCTCAAAGATTTGGGATAGCCCCTCTAGATTTTACAGATTTTAATCAAGTAAACATGTTCTCTGACTTTTCTAAGATGGCTCAGCTCAGAATCCATTTTGTATCTAGAAAGTGGTAGATGACTAGAGAAGATTGGGGTGGACGTGATTATGACCACTGCCATAACAGAGAATCTCTCTCCACCCTCCGTGCATGTAAAACCTCCCTTCGACGGACTCGTCAGGCCTGCTCTTGCTTACGTGACACGATCCAGACTCACGGCTGTTGTACCTTTAGACAGAGGTTTGCTGTGGCTGCTTCTTCCTCTGCTCAGTTAGCAGGTGTAAGGACGTTCGCCACATGGGACAGCTAGATTGTCACCTAGCTAACAAGTGGCTTGTCTGTCTGTAGGAATCAGACTGAATATAGGTCACATGATGTTTTTTCCTGCAATGTCAAATAAAACCCCTTTTTAAATAAAAGGCACATGGGTAATGGGGCTGTCAGGTTTGGGGACAGGTCCCATGTGAAGGTCTTCAGTATTCCTGCTCAAGTGAATATGGAACCAGCAGTTCCTACTGCATGGAAGTCTTCCCCCCCCCTTCCCTCTATCCTTCCGCATGGAAATCACATCTATCTTTCATCACAAGTGCCTCCTCATATGCAGCTTCCTCCACGAAGCTTTCCCTGGTTTCTTGTCCCTCGCTCTCAAAATGTCCCTCGCTCTCAAATGTAGTGGTTTCCCACTGCTGTGGGATGAGGCATATAGAGACACATCAGAGCTTGGTACAGAGGGGTACTGGGGCCACTGGTTAGGATAACGCTGGGTTGGAGGTGAAGGGAAGGAGCTGACATTTGCCGCTGGAGTTCCGGCATTTCAGCTTAAGCTGCAAAAAGGACAAGAAGTTGGAGGTAAACCAACAACAAAGTAACCCACACTGACACCCTCTACTGCCCCATCCTCTCCTGTCCCCAGGACTGGTCAGGACTATGAAGCCAAACCACACAGATACCATGTTTGGGAAGAAGATGTGGATGAGGAGCTGGAGGTAGGGAAGGGCTCTGCCCAGAGACAAAGGGGAACCTGCCATAACAAAACTGAAACAGCTGTGTGTTTCTACCACAGGTGAGAATGGAGGTTGGGGACGGGCAATGAGAGAGGTGCGGGCAGAAGTCCGGCAGAGTCGGTGAGAGGTACCTGTCCTCTGCATTGCAGAGCACTGGGCCACCCACTCACAGTTACTAGACCTTGGCCTTATCCATACCGCGTCTTAATGGCTCCCAAACTGCATTGACGCCACAGTTAACACACCCTGCAACTGGCTTTGCCCAGACATATTTCCAGAGGAGCCAACCACCGCTCAAGCAGAGAGACGAACGTTTGTGGAGAAGCCACAAAGGACAATTGATATTTTCTTTTTTTCAAGAAAGCATTCATGCAGGAAAGATTTAAAACAAAATCAGAAGTTGAGAGAAGAGTATAAAAACTAGCATCAACATATCACTCAGCTTCAATAATTAGCAATATTTTATTAATTTCTTTTCACCTACCCTCCCGACCTTTTTCTTTGCTTGGTCATTTTGAAACAAATGCCATCTATGAAGTCATTTCCGTGATAAATCTACAGTATGCATCTCTAAATCATTCTTTGTTTACACGATGAAACAAAATTGCACCATTGAATATGCAATCCATGTTCAAACGTCCCTATTTGTCCCAAAGGATCCTTTTTCAGTTGATTTGTTTGAATGTAGATCCAAGTAGTGTCCACACATGGCATTTAGTTGTTAGGACTCTGCTCCAGCAATCTGTTACTGCATAACAACCACCTCAAAATGTAGTGGCTTACAACAAGAATAATTTATTAGCCCCTCATTCCACAGATCAACAATCTGATGTGGGGTCAGCCGAGTGGTCCTTCTGGCTGGTCTTGCCAGGGCCTTTATGTGGCAGCAGTCAGCTGATTGCTTTAGTTAAGACTAGATGATCCAGGAGGGCCCCATCATGTCTGGAGATTAGTGTTGGCTATTGGCTGGGTCTGTCTCTCCACATTTACCCTCCTCCAGGAAACTAGCCTGGGCTTCGTCACGAGACAGTCTTAGGGCTCCAAGCATGCAAGGACAGAAGCTACAAGTCTCCTTCGGGTACAGGGCTTCACAGCTTGCATACTGCATACTATCTATCCTGCAATGTACTATTTTTCAAGACAAGTCATAAGGCCAACCCAGATTCAAAAGGTAGAACAATAAACTCCACCTCTTGACAGGATGAGATGCAAAATCATATTTTAAAAAATGACCATTACTGCAGACTGTCTAGAACAGTCTCTTAAATCTTCTTGACTCTCCAACAATCTTCACCCTTCCTTTTTATGGCATTGATTTGCAGGGAAATAAAGTCATCTATCCCCCAAAAGTTTTGTATTTTTGTGGTATCTTTTAAACCATTCGTCTATCTCCTAAATTTCCTACAAGCTGGTAGTTTGATACAGAGGCCTGATTCACTTTGGGGTTTTATTTTTAGTCAAGAACACTTCATAGGTGAGCTACAGAGAAGAATGCTAAATGAAACAAGGCATAAAAAGACAAATATCACATGATTTCACCCAGATGTGTAATTTAAAAAACAAAACAAATGAGAAAAAGGAAACAAGAAAGAGAACAAAAACAAGACACAGACTCTTAACTATAGAGGACAAAATGATGGTTACCAGAGGAGAGGTGGGGGGGGGGGGGATGAGTGATGGGGACAGGGATCTAACTGTCATGAAAAGCACCAGGTGATTAAAATGAAACCTAACAAAAAATACTTCACAGGTAATGCTGAATATTCATTTTATACCTTATCATGAGCCACATAATGACTTGTATTTTTTCCATTTCATGATGCTAAGATTGATCAGTCAGCCTGGCGCCTCTTCATACAATCCCTCATCAACCTTCTAACGGCTTCTTACCTAATCACGTAAATCTATTAATTCATTGCAAATGCTGATTTCTCTGATTCCATCAGTCCTTCTGTAAGTGCTAGCAGGGATCCTTCTCTAGAGAAATCTCCTTCATCAATAATGTTAATCTGAAGTAGAATTTGTGTAGAAAAGCCTGAGTAAAGGTTTATTTCCTCTTAATAACAAATTTAAGAGTAATGAGTTGGTGTCAGTAAACTCCTATGATGGCAAGTGAGATATTTTTCAAATCGGTTTTTGTTTTTAGTGTTATTTAGAACTCACGATTTTTATGTACTTGATGTGCTTCAATCCAGGCCAGTCATTATTCATTTGGATGATCCAACCGCTCCATGTTGGGCCAGTAGGAGCGCCCTTAAATTGCCCCCCCCCCCAGTTTTGTTTTACACGATCTCATTAGTCTCCAGCAGTTTCTCACTTTCTATTACAACATAATGCCAAGGCTCACCGTCTATATTTTCTGTTCCGAACCTGGAATCAACTGTGTCTGGGGAATTCTGGTTCCATTTAGTGGGAAATTGTGTTTAGATACCACAATCAGCACCCTATGAATGTTCATTACTATTCGACTGTCAGCGATTCTAGGGCTTTATAGAAGCCCAGACAGATGAATGGACAGACTAAGAAACTGATACTAAGACAAGACAATGGGATCATAAGACAGTTCTGTTTGAAAGCGTAGATCAGTTTTTATTTCACTTATGTTCTACTTATATCTCTTTTCTACTATGCCAGAAAATCTTGATTTCTTTTTTATTTCTGCATCAGCATCAGCAGAAATGTCAATGGGTCAGTCCCTTCAAGCCAATCAGGCTAAGAAGGGATATAGTTATCCTGGCCCTCTCAAAGAGCGGATACTAGAGCCTGTTCTGGCCTACGTTTCTTGGGAACATGCCTATGACTTAAAAGAGCTGAAATCTTGAAATTAATGTGTCCAAAAAAGAACTGTGACCAACCTCCATCAAAGAGATCTCACTCAGAACATGTTGCCGAAACCCAGTAAAGGTGCCTAAAAGGGCTATGCTCTTGGAGTTTCATCTAAGTCCTGGGTGTGGTTCTCTTTGGACCAAGTCCAATACTGAAGGCAATGTTGTCCCGTGTCCAAGACGCTGACTCCTTTGGGCTTCCCTCAACTTGTCTACAGAACCAGCACTGGCCAGGAGGACTATGTCGAAACCCCAGCTCAGCAGGCTAAGTCAGCACAGCACCATCCAAAATCCAGAGTAAGAACATGGAGCTACATTAATGATAACAAGGCAACATGTAGAACTTTCTGCTCACCTGTGCGTTGAGACACTGGAGCACTGGATGTGGGGGCCCTGTTAGGGAAGAAACACTCACATCCTAAACCCTAACCTGGACAGAAAATGAGTTTCCTAGTTTCTCATATTCATTTGAACATTAGTCTGTGGTCACCCTTTCAAACAATAGGTTGAAATAAGAATAATGTATGCAGAGAAAAGAGACTGAAATCCGAAGACCCAAGTGCAGATCATGCCACTTTCCTATCTAATGATATGACCTTGGGAGTGCCACACAATTGCTTTAAAACACGATTGTCTCAAACCTCATACTGGCTCATTTCAAGGGGTTGCCTCAAGGACTAACGAGGCAAAGTGTGTGAAATAACTATACGTTCAGAGTAAGCAATTAATTTTCACTGAACCGTAATCTTCCCTCTATATCTGTGGCTTCTCAAAGGAAGAAATGTTTAAATTGGCAACTTTTTTTTTTGGTCCATATCTAGGACAGATTATTCCTGAGGGCAAGTCGGACATTATGATATTCTCTTCTTCGTTCCTTCCCCACAAAGACAATATCTGTCTATTCCCAGCGGCTAGGTTGACCTGACACATGCTTTATAGGGTCTTTCTCATACTGCTGGCACAGAACCTTGCATTACAAACATTTTGTGTGAATATAAGAACAGGGAAGTTTTGACATTTTCACTTACAGCTTACACAGCTATATCATATTCCTTACCAAACTGAGTATGCCAGAGTATCTACCGTATCTGCTAGTTGAAACAAAGCCAAAGACCAAGTCAATGGCTTTCAAACAGGCCCTATTTATAATGTAAATGGTGCACACAGAATGCTGTAAAAAGTAATCATAATTTAAAACTCCTACATCCTGTCACATATTTTGATGACACCTCCAAGGAAACTGCTACCCCAATTCTCTTGACAGTTTTGTGTGAATATATTGAACCAATCCATTAAGCCTTGATAATAATCCAATTAATTGTTTAGAAACATTACCCTGGCTCCTGTGTGTGGTTTTCCTTGCAGAGAGAAGAGGTGTCTGTTTATTTCACAGGCAGAATGACCAAGTTGGATATCAATATTCTCCATGAGTGAGCTCTCTAAAATGGATTCACTATCGATCGGTCCGTTTGCTATTGTTAGCAATCTTGCTCTACATCGTGAGGCCTCTGAATTTTTCTACCCCTATGTAGTGCTGTGAATCATTCCTTCTCTAACCAACCAAAAATAAAATTAGGGTTTGCATATATCTAGGGTTTTTTCTCCAAAAGTGCAATATTAATTTTCCCTCAAAAGTGTACTTTTCTTATGCTTTCATTATATACAGATTTGGGAGGATTTAGATGTGCTATTTAAACTGGTGTCATTTCATAATAAAGTTCAATGTGACTGCAAAATACTGGAAGGAAAATGCTAGCTTTTCTGTCATTTTACAGGTAATAAGACTGAGACGTGGAGAGCATATGCTTCAGTGTCGGGTGGAACTCTGACCCAGACAACACTTATTACAGTTATTACTAGCAGACCTCGATCTTTCTGGGAATAACTCTAATGCCCACTTCTGCTGGTTGTTGTACAGACTAAGTTAAACGGCTGACACAAAGTTCCCAGCACACGGTAGGACTCAGTCTGGTAATGAGTGTGAGCCACAGGGCTGCAATCACTTCCCTACCTCACCTCTTACACGCAGGACATGGAATCACATGAAATGTCTGTTGTTTTGGAAGTCAGAAATGGCCAAGTATCAACAATTCGACACGGCTCAGTATAATGTGTCTTCTGCCTACTGAGAGATAGACTGAGATTTTGAGGGCAGCGATCGCGTCTTCTTCATATTCATATACCCAGCGAGCTGAGCATACAGTAAGCACTCAGTGGACGACTGTAAAAGGTAAATAATGTAATATAAATAATGCAAAATGTGCATCACATATCCCTTTCATCGGACTCCAAAGTCCTGACAATGACACCTCACCGAGGACTTTTTGTTATTGTTACGTCCTGTGGCCAAGGAAAAAAGTGTTGCGTACGTTGGGTTGTGCTGTGACCCGTGAATATGAAAGTGTGTTTTGTCTGCAGGCTATTTTACCCTTAGTGGGAAAGACAGTGGGAGGTGTCTGAGTGGTGAAGGTCTCTGCACAGTCCCACGAGATCTTCACCCTACAAGCTCAGGAACACTGCTCACATATACTCCAGAGCTCACCACTCTGGGCCATGCCGTGTCAGGCAAAGATAATGCGTTAGGAGATCAGAAGAGTAAGATTGTCCCTGCGTAGCCCTACATAAAGCCAGATTCCATCGTAACAAGTCCCTGCTGCTCTTGCAAAGAAGAGGCTGTCTGGTCAGAGGTCCTCAAGCCCAACTGCAGATACAAACCTAAAGTTGCCCCAGTGGCCAAAAAACGCCCCCCAAACCAAAAAAACAGCCCCAAAGAATTGGAGTTGTATTTACTTTCATCATTTCATGGATAGTCCACAGCCCTGAGTTCAAACAGGTAAGTCACTTATTCTCCCTCATCTACAAAAGTCAGTAGAATCTCTATTTTCAGAGTTGTTGTAAGGATTCAATGACACATGCCAAAAAGCATGGGGAAAAAAAATGGACTCGGTGTGTAAACAAGAAGCCAGTGCTTGGGAAAGATAAATGTTTTCTTCTTACTGGCAGAGCAAGGGAGGGACCAAAACGCAGAGGGCTGTGATTTTTCAGGAGTCCCCGGACTCAGGACTTTTCTCCCATACTTTCCTCCCGTCGTACCCACCGTCAAATGTAACTCAACCACAAATCCCACGTTTCTAAGATTTTGCAAAATGGGTTTACGATCATTTAATCTTCAAAGAGTCATGCTAAAACTCATTGACTCTAAAGATTCTTTTTACTCTGACTGAGGCCAGAAAGAATTTTCCCTGCCTCCCCAGCTCCCCAGCACTTTGGACATGACTGTTTTGCAGAACATATCATACCCAGGTTTTGATGTAGCTACTTATCACTTACTGAAATCCTATTTTGGGCTACGTTCTTGAGATGTCACGTTTTACTTAAACCTCACAACAATTCAGTTAGATAATATTACTCTCATTTTCAAAGGAATCAGAGGTTTTGTGGGTTCTGAGAGTTTTTAATAACTTTGTCCAAATTCACACAGCTAATGAGCAGCAGGGCCAGAATGTAAACCTAGGGATGTCTGTCTTCATGGTTGTGCCTTCACCACCACGAAAATAAAGAAATAAGAATATTTTATTTACAGGCTGCTTTTCAAGAGGGCTATGTCTTGTTCCCTGTTGTGTCCTCAATGCCTAAGGGCTTAAATGTATTTTCATTAAAGAATGAATAAATGAACCATCAACCGGTGGTTTCCCTAGGTTTCCAGGGCACTTGCAAAGCTCATAAGCAACATTCAACCTCTCTTCCCCAGAACTGCAGCTAAGTAAAAGTATGTCTAAACTAGAGACGGGGTTGAGCAGGGTCCTTCCGGGATGCTCTGGTCACTTCTTGGTTTTGCACTAAAAGATTAATGCAATTGTGAGATAAGTTCTGTCTGACTTTTTGCCTTTCTAACCAAACTGCAGCCAACTCAGTGCAGCGTAATAGAAAGAATTAGATTCTGTGCCCTTAGGCTGCAGTAACATGGCCTTGGGTAAGTGATTTTGCCCATATGGTCCTCAGCATCCTTGGTTGAAAAATCTGCTGATTAGAAACAATGATCTCTGATCTCAGGAAGACATCTGGAAGCAGGTGCCCATCTGACCTGCCAGAGTGTGCAGGCACAGGCAGTGCCATGTGGTGGCCGGGCACGGCACCAGAGCCTGTGGCTGGGTTTGGACCCCAACTCCGGCTCTAACTAACCACATGATCTTGGCAGTTTTCTTCATCTTTCCCATCAGGATCGATATTCATCTTTTATTTCTCAGTTTCCCAAAGCTGTATTTTACATAGTCACAAAGAAAACAATGCCATTAACATTACTGAGAATATTAAGAAAGATTAATAGACATGTAGATAAAAACCAGCAGTAGAAAGGGATGTTTAGTTGGGTGTGGAAGAACAAAGGAGGGAGGCATTTGGTGGTGTTGGGGGAGGACAGAATCATTATGACCTTTGTAGTTGAAGTCTGGGGGATTCTTTCCTTGTGGATTCAAATTCTGGCTGCTTAAGTTTCTTAATACCGTGGCTGACATAAAAAAAACACAGCATTCTCCATGTGCTGGCTTTTATGTGGCTAATTCATGACGTAGCGTAAGAGTTTTTTTTAAAAAAAAATTTTTTTCAACCTTTATTTATTATTTTTGGGACAGAGAGAGACAGAGCATGAACGGGGGAGGGGCAGAGAGAGAGGGAGACACAGAATCGGAAACAGGCTCCAGGCTCTGAGCCATCAGCCCAGAGCCCGACGCGGGGCTCGAACTCACGGACCGCGAGATCGTGACCTGAGTTGAAGTCGGACGCTTAACCAACTGCACCACCCAGGCGCCCCTTTTAGCATAAGACTTTTAATAGCAGGTAACAATTGGTTGAGGAGTTGTTAGCTCAACACACAATATTAAAAATAAAGATTATAGAGCGTGTGTATTTATTTAAAATAAAATCACTATGTGAACGTTTTTAACAAAATTTCAATGTTTATGATTATTCATTCCTCACATGTAAATTTTACGAATAATTAAATGGAAAAAACACTCCTTCTGGTTTAAACTGAAAATGACTGAGTCAAAAACAAAAGAAATGGGGCACGGTAGGTATTGACAGTCTTCTAATTGAGTAGGATTATCGTAATGGCAAGCCTGCTTTTCAGAAACTTGTAAGAAATGTGAATGTTACCCATGGCAAGAGAACATTTTCCTCTGTTACATTTTATATTGGTTTCCTAATGCTGCTGTAACAAATTGCCACAAATTCAGTAGCTTAAGGCAGCCTAATTTATTCTTTTACAGTTCTGTAGGTCATAAACTTGATACTGGTCTCAATGGGCTAAAATCAAGATGTCAGCATGGCTGTGTTTCTCCTAGGAGTTCCAGGGAGAATCTGTTTCCATGCTCTTTCTGGCTTCTAGAAGTTGCCTGCCTTCTTTGGCATGTGGTCCCTTTCCAACTTCAGAGGCAGCAACAGGAGGTTGAGTTCTTCCCACATTGTATCATTCTGGCCTTCACTTTGACCTCCCTCTTCAACTTTTAAGGACCCTTATGATTATGGAAGACTATCTAGATAATCCAGGATAATCTCCCCATCTCAAGATCCTTAATCACACCCTCGGTCGCTCTTGTCATGTAAAGGAACATATCCATAGGCTATGGGGATGAGCCCATAGACATCTTTGAGGGGCCATTATTCTGTCTTCTACACATCTCTTTTGAATCTGTATGTGGTGGTTAAGAGCATGTACTCTGGAGGCAAATAATGTAGGTTCAAATCCCAGCTCTGCCAGTTATTAGCTGTATGCTCATAATCAAGTGACTTAACCCCTCTCGCCTGTTTCCTCATCTTTGAAAGAGTGTTAATAATCCATGCATACCTTATCTAGTTTTTGAGAACATGAAATGGGTTCAGAAAGAAAGTGATCGGGCATGTCAAGTGCTATGTAATCATTAACTGTTATCAAATAAATGTATATTAATTAAGATAGACTACATTCTTTAACATCCAAAGCTCTGATTTTTCTGGCTTACTACGATATGCTTATTTCTTGATATGAAAAGTTCAATTAGAGTCAGAACAAAAGAGACAATCTGCAGTTGTTTTTGTCTCCATCCTTCCCAAAGGCCCCTAAGTCCTCTCCATTTGGCCATAGGGAGACAAACAGAAGAAATGGAAAATCCCGAAGGAAGCTTCTACAGGTCAGGTCTGGAAAATGTTTATGTCATAAGCCATTCAGTCGCTACAAAGCAGTTTGGTAACTGTGGCCTAAATATGCACCCCCCATTCCCGAAAAAATAGATTTGGTGAAAAGCTAGGCAGTCTCTGCCACAAGGAACCAAGGGTCAGCATGGAGGGTGAAGTTCCAGGGACTCATGACTCCATGTGCAAGCAAATGACCAGTGCAAACCAAGGAACACGTGGTTACATTGTGAAAGACTTCTGGAGGTGATAGGAGTCGGGTTGGATATCTGTATAGCCTAGAATATTATAATATATAATATATACAATATATTATACTATAATATATATATTATATAATAATATATATTATATTTATTAGGATAAATTGGAAGCTGGGATTGTGGAACATGGATGAACCTAGAGGGTATAATGCTAAGTGAAATAAGTCAGACAGAGAAAGACAAATACCATAATGACTTCACTTGTAGGTGGGCTCTAAAAACCCAACCAACCAACCAACCAAACAACAATAGAACAAAATCATGGTCGCCAGAGGGGCGGTGGGGGGCACGGTGGGCAAAATAGGCAAAATGGATTAAGAGGTAAAAACTTCCAGTTAAAAAGCAAAAAAGCCGTACAACATAGGGAATGTAGTCAATAATGTTGTAATGGCATTATATGGTGACAGACGGTGACTATACTTGTGAGCAGATCGTAACGTATCAACTTATCAAATCACTATGTTGCACACCTGAAGCTAATATAACGTTGTATGTCAACTATGCTTCAGTAATAAAAAATTTAAAAAACAAAAGGAGCAATCTTTCCAATGTGAACATAGCCACACAATTGCTGAATGAAGCAGGGGCCACTGTGGAGATGATCAGCAAGCAAATAAGTGAGTGAATCTTGGATTAGGAGACACATTTGGGCTGTAGATATGGATCTAGTCATTATTGGCATAACGATTAAAGGCAGTAATTGAAGTGGCAGGGGTGTAAGAGCAGGGAGGACGGGAATAGGACAATGAAGAGGAGAGGAAACCATAAGGATTAGGAGTCGCCAGGGAGCAGCAGGGGGAGAGCAGAGTGAGGATGTACCAAACAGCAAAGGAGGAGGCAACCCGTTGGCTGTGTCAATTCTACCAAGGAATAAAATGACAACTTCCTTAAAACGCCTAGGAGCCTCTGACATCTCCACCAGGAAATCTCTGTAGAATGTGCAGTGGGAGAAACACTGCCGAACACAGGCTATAGTGTGGTAGGAAACAACCCTCAAGAAGTTTTATTGTCAAGGGGAAGAGAAAGATACGGCTTTGGTGGAAGATGGCAGTTAAAAGGTTTCTTTCTCTTTTTCTTTTCTTTCCTTCCTTCCTCTCTCTTTTCCTCTTTCTTCTCCTTTCTTCTTTCTTTTCCCTTTCCTTCCTCCCTCCTTCCCTCCCTCCCTGTTTCTTTCTTTCTTTCTGCTTCTTTTCTTCCTTCCTTCCTTCCTTCCTTCCTTAAAATATGGGATAAGCTTGAGCAGGCTCAGGGAAAAAAGCCAGTAAGGGAAGTGTTGAAACACAGGGAAGATGGGGTGATGGGGAGTCAGGAGGTGGAGGGAAGCTAAGAACCCCAAAGGCATTGCCAGTCCCATTCTTGTCACGGTATTGTGGAAGGATGAGGAAAATGGAGCCCACCCCTGTAGTATTTGGGAGCCTGAAGAACAATGCAGAGTGGCTGGACTTGGAAGCCCCTTTGAAGAACATGCAGAGTTGAGTTTATGTCACTGGACATCACTACCTGTAATTACGAAAATGAGAAAATAGCCCGATTTACACACTACATAAATAAAATGCAATTTCTATTTCCATTCGCCAACCTGAAACTTCTCACTGTACATCCAAGGACAGATCAGACAGAAATCCTATTCAATGGGCTCTCATTTATTTACCCCCTACCTTTACCCAAAAGCATTTAAGGAAACTAACCAAAAAAATAATAATAATCTAGCTGTTTCACTTCTTTCCTCATATAAGGATTTGATGCTAAAGCAATTATAGCAAGCAAGGAGTTTAGAGATATTGCGCCCCCAAATCTGTTGCCAGCAGACTATATGGAGAACACAATCAAGACTTTCCTGTGCCAGAGCAGGAACAGAAGACACACTACTCATTCTTTTTTAAGAGACGAGAAAAATTCAATGTTCAATTAAGCCGACGCGAGAACCTCAGTAGAAGTGTTTATGTGTATTGACACTTGTTCCAGGACATGGATGACAGTGTCTTTGAGTCACCATTAGTAATAACTCAGCTATTATTCTTTTTTTTTCCACCAACTGCTTATGATATTATATGTAGGCTGGCTACAGAGGTCCAGGAAATCTTACAAAATTCCCAGTGCAGGGGTGCTCAGGTGGCTCAGTTGGTTGAGTGTCCAAGTCTCCATTTGGCTCAGGTCATGATCCCAGACTCATGGGATTGAGCCCCACATCCGGCTCCAATCTGAGTGTGCAGCCTGCTTGAGATTCTCTCCCTGGCCCTCTCCCCTGCTCACGCTTTCTCTCTCTCAATAAAATAAAATAAAATAAAATAAAATAAAATAAAATACCCAATGCAATTATGAACCCCAGGGATCAGACTTCACACGGAAGCCACAAGCTCAGGTGAAGTCATAGCACCTGAGAGGAAATGTGGTCTGGCTTTGCAAATTCATGTCCCAAGGCAAAGAATGGCAGGCTATGCAACCACTCGGACCCACCTGCAGTTCTTCCACACACCTCCTCAGCCCCCTGCACCTGCCTTCCAGGATTTACTTTTCTCCATAATACTAATTACAATTGAACATACTGTATATCCTTTTAAATGCTTCGTACTGTCTATCCATGCACACTCCGTGAGCCAAGGATTTTTGCTTTGTTTGGTCAGTGTTGTATCTCCAAGGCCTGTGACAGCCCCCGGCACATGATAAACACTCAGTAAATACTTCTGAAGTGAAAAAGTGAATGAACCAGTAGAATTGTATCAAATTTTAATTTTCCACTGTCTGCCATGCCAGCCTCAGCTTCCAGTCCTCCCGACACTGTAGCCACACCCAAGTGCTTCCTAGTGGTCCCGGCCGTTTCATGCTCCTGTGTCTTTCACACACTTTCTCTACTGATTTTCCAACTCTCTCCCCTTACCCCACTTCCCACTACACACACACACACACACACACACACACACACACACACACACACTCATCTGCTGCAAAAAACTTAACACTCAAGCAACAAGTATTTTGCTCAAACATTTTCGTCTCCATGAAGCCTTCCATCACCCTCCTGGCAGATTTCCTCATTTTTTCATCCAAAATGTCCTCATTTAACTGGCATTGTTGAGTATTTGCCATGTATGTTACTATGATGGCCATGAAACAAACAGGCCTGTGAACCCTGTGCTCATGGAATGTAAACGGCTTCTGCCACTGTGCCTTTCCCACCTGTCCTCCAGCCTCCATCAACCTAGAGTGCGATTGTGTTTACAGCTGTCTCTTCAAGTAGATTCTGAGGCCCTGCAGGGCAACACCATTTCTCCTTCATTTCCATTTCTCTGGCACATGGCAGTGTTTGCTGCTTGATAACTGTTTGAATGAATGAAATACCTTAATGACCAAAGGACATGAAACACACCATTTCTACCCTTCATGTTGACAAGTTGCTTCTTTTCACTCCTGACACTGAAGATTTCTGTGCTGTTGCTGTGGATGTTATTTTTACTCATGGTCTTTTTCTCTTTCTTCCTTCCTGGCTTCTATAATGGCTACCAGTCATTCACTATCTGCTTTGTGTCAGGCTCTATGCTAGAGTATATAATATTAAGTATCTCAATGATACTCACTGCCAACCAAATATGATTGTCCCTATTTTAAACAAAACATGTTTCCTCTTCTCAGATCCCTTCTTGTTGTAAATGTCTTCCCTTCCTTAGTTTCACTAAGGATATTTCAACATCCCCCCTACCCACACCATTGGAGGAAGGTACTGGAACCTCAGTGTTTTACAGGGATACCCAAATTCTTTCATCATCTCTGCCCCTCCTGCTCTGTTGCTAAACTTGCCTTTGACCATAAATTGTTCGATACAGATCTTGGCAAGGTAACAAGTCTAGACTATATTGATTTCCTTGACAAGTGACAAATAGAACATCATGATGAGTTATTTCAGTAAAAACCAAAAAGAGTTACAACTTAGGACAGCTGTCACTGAGCCTAGAGATTGATACCTGGTCCTCTCCTAGAGAAAAAGCTAACAGTCAATCCTCTCCTTCAAGCCAGCACTTTTAGGGACATTCCAGTTATTTGGCAGCATCTACAGTGGTCTCAGTATGTCACAACTCACAAAGACATCACCCTGTACACATATCAAAGGGGGTTTGTAATTAAGGTGTGAGAATGACCTTCCTAAACCCCAGCCTCTCCTGCATCACAGTACATAAAATATACCCTCAGTCTTATTGTAAATATGGGGAGATTTCAGAGTATTGTTAGGCTTTGAATTCAGACAGGCATTGTTGTAACCTCAACTCCTCCATTTGCTATCTATGTGACCTTGAGAAATATGTTTAATCTTTCTTACTATCTTCTATCTTACTGTTAAAGCTATATCGACAATACTACCAGATTCCATAGACTTCTTGGGAAGATTAGATGAAATAACATAAATAGGGGGTCTAGCATTTCATAGTAGCTGTTAATCCCCTTTCCTTCTTTTGCCTTGTTCTCTCTATTTCTTTCACTTTATGTCATGGAAGTCTAGAAGCTTGGAACTATAACAGAATGAGTTACCTTCAATGCCAAACGTCCAACCATAACAGAAAGTACTTCATGAGAAAATGACCTCTGGCTGCCAGGGCTCAATGCCCCATAAAAGCTGAAAGCTTACTACTCTATAGGGTGATTAATGTTGAATAAAGGAATGAATGAGTGAAGACATGAACAAATGAATGAAAACATAACACATGCCAGATGTTTATGCTTCTTTGGCTATGGTCCACTATACCTGGTAATCCAGTCTATCAGCTTTTCTCCATTATAAGTGTGCCTTTGTCTCCCCCACTAGACTGAGGCCACCTTCAGCACAGGGGACATTTTCTCTAGCACCTAGGAGAGTATCCGGTACAGAGAACTGGATCAATAAATATTTGGATAAAAGATGAATAAATGAGACAGTTGAAGAGTTATATAATTCCTTCTTTATGTTAAAAAAATCTTACTATAATGAAATACCTTTCTGTTGTTGTGCATGCATATTTTGTATACAGTGACTGTGCTCTTTCTGGTTGTTTTAATATGCATGTCCATTCAGCACCATGGACAAAGTTCTATCCCCAATTGAGGAGGGTGGAATAGGGTGAGCATACTATGTGTGAGTAATAGGAATTAGAGCTTGGTAATCAGTCAAGAAACTAAAATGCAGATACTACGAGAGCCTAATGCCGCACAAGCCTCTGCACAAAGTAGGCACCTGATAAATGCTAACTGACGACTGTAGCATAATGAGAGAAATTCCATTGTCTCTGATCTAAATTATACGTTAAGACTGTCCTGACTCTTTGGGACTGATAATAAATGGATTAGAAAAAAACACGTGGGAGCATAAATTCTCAAAGTGCAGGGATTTTCTTCTTTAAATCTTTCTCTAATTCTTTTTTTTTTCTTCCAAGTTTTCTTTCCTTTTTAGTGACAACAATCTCAACTCCACAGGGTCTGTTGGAGGGCTAATCAGAAAATACGCTCTGTACAATTTATCAACAACATATGAATGCTCCAAGCACTGAGCTAGAACCAGGAGTGTGTGGTTTGGGAAAGGACGCGAGACAGTCCCTGACCTTGAGACACTCCCAGGTTTATAGGATAGACAGCAAAACAACATAATAAAAACTGTATTAGTTTTCTAGGACTGCCATAAAAACTACCACAAAATGGATGGTTTAAAACCTACAGAAACCTGATCTTTCAGGATTCTAGAGCCAGAAGTCCAAAACCAAAGTGTCATCAGGGCTGTATTCCCTATAGAGGCTCTAAGAGAGAATCCGTGCCATGCTTCTTCTAGGTTATGCTGGTTGCTAGCTTTCTGGGCTTGTGGCCACATTACTCCAATTTCTGCCTCCGTGTTCCCATTGCCTTCTCCTTTATGTCTGACCTCTCTTCTGTGTGTTTCTTATAAGTACACTTGTCATTGGATTTAGGGCACACCTGAATCACCCAGGATGGTCTCCTTATTTCAAGATTCTTAAGTACATTTGTGAAGACCCTTTTTCAAATAAGATAACATCCACAGGTTCCATGGATTAAGATGTAGACATATTTTTTGGTGGGTGTTAGGGGCCACATTCAAGCTACTATGCCAAGTATGTGAAGTGTGATTGTCTTCATTTGTAGAGGAGAAACTGAGGTTCCAAAAGGTTAGATAACTGGTCCCATATCACTGAGGTGGGAAATGGCAGAATTGGGACTCATACCTGGGTCTGACTCAAAGGCATCTTCTCTCTTTATCTCTACTATGACTCAGTCATGATATTATAATATAGTATCACACAGGGTCCTAAATGATCATGAGATATAACTCAGGTCCAGTAAAGCAGAATTGTGGAAAGCTTTGCTTCTTTAAGAATGGTCTTGCAAGATCAGTAAGTAGTAACATATTACTTATAAGAAGAAGATGATACATACATAAATAAGAATCAAATACTCCATAATATGAAGCCTGCCATAATGATGGTGAAATGCTTTCGGCAAAGTGTTATAAGATTGAATCATTTTGAAAGAAGACAGACCATTACCACTTGGAGGCAGGAAAGGAGGGAGCTGAAAAGACCTCATGGATGGGTGCTAGTTAAGTGGGAACTGAAAAGAAGGATGGGCTTTGGATGTACCAAGAAGGAGAAGACATCGTAGGCACTGAGAATGTTAAAATAAACATAGAAAACAGAAGCCATGGCACCTCCTGGGAATCTAGAGAAATACAATTTTGCTACAGCGCAGGGTACTTGAGAATCCTTGAGAGAGAGGTACTGCTGGGGGACTTGGTAGAGACATTTAATAAAGCATCTTGACGCTATACTTAGAAATATAGACTGGACTCTAAACAGTGGGAGCCACTGAAGACTTTTCAAGACACATAGTAAAAGAAGCTGATGCAAAATGGAAGTAGAGAAGTAGCATTGCCTCTGGTTCTTCAAGTGTCTCTTTTTGTGCTTTCACTACGCGTTAAGCCTTGTGCTTTTATTTTGGGGAAGGATGTGGTGAAAGACTGTCTCTGAGGCACATTTTAATCCTAGGAGTTCAAAATGCTACAATCTCAGCCATTTTCTCCCTAGCAGGAAAATAATTCAGTCACTTCTGGTTCCAGAGCAGCCCCTTTAAGCTATGAAATGGGTGGTCTGTTTCCATTAGCCATCTCTCGGCCAGCAGACCTTTTATGTGTAGACACTGCCGAGGTCTAACAGGGCTGGAATGTCTAATGAAATTGGACATAGCGTTTCATCATAATGTCTCCAAAAGTAGGGGATATGGCCTTCGAACTCACTAAAAAGAATCTGGAGGTGGGTCAAACAAGGTGAATAGGGGACCAGGAGATCATACACTAGAAGAGCAAGTCCACTCCCCTACCATTACTCCCTCTCCAGCACTGGATGTAGTCACATGGCAGGGAGGAAGTGACTGTTCACCTCTGATGGCACCATTGACTGGTGCACCAGTAGCTCATAACGTCAAAGTCAAGGAGGAACTGAAAAGAATCTAAACAAAGACCCCTTCCAGAACACATTTCCATTGTCCCATGAGTCCATCCACCTGCTCCTGCCATCACTTTTTCCCACATAGATGTTACAAGTAAGAGAAAACTGATCAGCTGCTGCTTCGACATAAATTAACATCTGGTAACAGAAAGCAGGGAACGGTCTCAGATAAATCTTAGGAGGCTTTACAATAAAGGGAACTATTAATTATGCCTTACATTTGTAGAGCATGTTATAAAGCACTTTCACATGCATAATTCCATTTGATCTTTATGCAATTCATGAAACAGTACATAACACATGCTTAGAACTGTGCCTGGAACGTAGCAGGTGTTCAATAAATATCATTCTCCTCCTCATTTTGTACTGAGCTATTTCTGCTGTCACCTTTTCAGCCTGCCTCTGGGCTGTCACTTCCCATTACTCCCTGCGGTGAAAACTAGGGCAATATTATTTTCTTCCACTCCCGCTAACAAACAAAATCCTACCAAATCCCTTTAAAATGAACCTGCAGAAGTGCAGACTGACAGTTTTTGTAAATCATTTTAATGGGAAAAAATTATTTCTCTGCTCTACATAAACACAGCCTGGGTCTGTTAAAACAAACGCAGGCAGTCTATTTCAGCTGCCCAACGACCAAACTGCATCAGGACATATTAGGTCCAGATAATTGTCACATGATAAGTTGTGCAAATGATCAGAAATATTAATACAATCATGCTGTCATGGCTTTTGGTCTATGTCATGCGGGTGGGAGGCTGGCCCTTTCAGACTAAGTCACGGGAAACCTGTGATAAACATAATAATTCATCTGTGGCTGGAGTTCTGCCAGGTCTGAGATATTTCTCTCCCTTGCATCTCACTGAATCTTTCCTACACACACACACAGACACACACACACACACACAATCTACACACAGTAACTTACAGATTAGCTCTACTGTAAGAAACCAGTTTAAAAACCGTTGTTTCCCCTTTTCTATTGTTGCCTGCCACGATTAATGGATCCAGCCCCTTTTCTTGTCTATCAACATTGGGCTCATCCTTCAATGTCACTTCCAAATCCCCTGCAGTCAGAACTAACCACTTGTCCTTCTGGGCTCACACAGCTGGATGCAGGAATGACTAATTAGCCCTTAATTTTTTCTACCACGTACAATGCTTGGTTATTTATTTGCCAGTCTTCTCTACAAGCATGAAGGCAAGGCATCTTCTTGATCTTTGTAGCCTCCCCTGAGCCTAGTGTGGGACCTGGAGCTTGGTAGGTGTTTAGCGAATGTTTGCAGAATTTAAATGAAAGGTAAAAAGTATAGAGCAAACAGAATCACTTTTTAAAACAATCTGCAGACCCCGTGTTGTTATAGCCCACCTGGCTCAGAAGCACAGAAGTCTCACATGGAGATGCTGTTTCTCGCCTGACAGTGTTTGTTCAACAGGCCCTCGGGTAAAGGAATCTTTCTCAATGCTTTACTGATGATTAGGGCATGCATTACACTGGCCCCAAGACATTATGATCCCCTTCTAAGTTATAGATAGAGAAGATTTGATCGAACTCAGCATGAGAGTCGGAGTGATCAATCTCTATGAGCAAGGAGTCCTGGGACTCTCCACTGATATGTATCCATCAGGCCTGCCAATCAGAAAGCATTACTGGGACGCACTTATGTGATCTGAGATCACATGACCAATACAGCCAGGAAGAATCAGAGCCCATCTCCAACGTTGCATTGGCTACATCCATTAACCCTTGATACTCTAAAGGCCTTATTTAAATCCCCAAATCTAGGGGCGCCTGGGTGGCTCAGTCGGTTAAGCGTCCGACTTCAGCTCAGGTCACGATCTCACGGTTCGTGAGTTCGAGCCCCGCGTCGGGCTCTGGGCTGATGGCTCAGAGCCTGGAGCCTGCTTCCGATTCTGTGTCTCCCTCTCTCTCTGCCCCTCCCCCGTTCATGCTCTGTCTCTCTCTGTCCCAAAAATAAATAAACGTTAAAAAAAAAATAAATCCCCAAATCTACACTTTGGCAAGTTGTGGGAGCTTGTGCAAGTTAGTGAAATAACCAGGCTTCGGTTTCCTTATCTTTAAAATGGGATAATAAGATTTTCCTCATATGTAAAACGATGTTCACTGCCTTCTGTCCTGGCTTGGGGTGTATTAATATCACCTACTCTGGGTCCAAATACAGACACATGAATTCCATCTACCCACCTACTCTGCTAGGTGTCTGGTAGTCTTCTTAAGGATTATGAACCTACTATTATAGCGTAATAAAGAGACATTTTCATAGACTAGCCAAACACTGTGGTGTATGAAGCCAAGAGGCACAGACAGGGCATCAATACCACTTAGGGTATAAATGGATGATTGATGTTGTAGATAGAATAAGCAATCCACTTGGATGATATACAGGACTAAGTCAGGACTCTGAGTCATGGGCTGGGAGGTACCCTCACGGGGTATAACCTCCTTGGACAGGTGAATCTCATCAGCTAAGGGCAATCTTCTGGAGAAGGGGAACAGCTATAAGTTATTAGCAGCCAACATGGCAGCCAGATATGGCTATACTCAGCCAGTAAAGGGGAGCTGGGCAGAACACTGACCACATAGATAAACTGTACCAGGCTGAGAAGTATTTTAATGCTTACTGGTACCCCTCATGATAATCATGACCCCCAAGTAGTCTGTCCCGGGGTCTGAAAGCCTCCAATTCTAACCTCAGACAACATTTGAGCCTGACTACACATGAATTATTCAACACAAAAGACACTAATAGTGCTCCTCTCTATTCCTTTGGCACTCATTCTTCAGTTCAAAACTTTTGCACCCTAAAGCAAGTACCTGTTCCTCTCTGCCCGGGGGCTTTCTTTTCGCCCACAGGCACCAGGCAGGCTAGAAGTACCAGGGGTGAGTACCCCTGGAAACAGCCCTCAGGGAACAGATGGAGTCTAGAGAATACTGTTTCCTTACCCCCCAGAGATGCCCTCTGCACCATTCTCCCGAGCTTTCCAGCAAGGCTGAGCCCCAGTTGCCTGCGTGGCAACTGAGCAGAAATCACGCACGCTTTGAGCTGTCTTCCCTCTTACGCCTCGCCTTTGGGTGCTTCTTTTGATCACCTCTCAAGCAAGCTACTTGCTATTGAATCCTAAACTCAGAGTCGTCTGGGAGAACCCAACATAAGTCCATATTTAACCACTAAGACTCAAAATTACATTCCCAGCATAGCCTAATTCTTATGAAATTTGTATTGTTTTAACAAGATGCATGATTATTCTGTTATGACATTCTTTGATTAAATACACATACCATTTTCCCACAGGGCTGGAAAATAGAGTTAACTATATTTGCATACGCACACACACACGCACACACACACACACAGCTCATTTTGAATGTTATACAAATGGAACAAGGCTTTCGAAGTATATGGCTATCTGAGGTCACCCTAGGAGCCCCTGACGGACAGCCACCATACCCTTGTCTTGATCCCAGCATCAAAATTCTCTCCCTGATGAGTGGCATCTGGCAACCAATCTTCCTCCTCCTCTTCCCCTCCTCCTCTCTTCTTTCCCTTTCTCTTTTCCAAGTGCATGATCATTACAAAATACCATTTTGAATTCCCATTCCTGCTACACTAGTAAATCTGAATTGTAAAGTAAAGTAAGTCCTGTGAAATCAAATAGACCTATTATTTCCTGTTCTGCTCCATGCGCTGAGAGAGTGACAAATGGGGGACCAAAACATCAGGGCAGTTGGCGTTAATTAATACTAAATTTACTGAATTAAACAATGAATTTTAAAGAAATAATTCTAAGATGTCATTTCAATTAAGGCACTGCAACAGGGATAATGGATGTGGGTGGTGTCCAGGAAAGTCAATCATGGCACTGTTACAGGAAGAAACCATTAACTCTAAAGAAGCAAGGGAATACAAAAGAAAGAAAAGAAATTCATGCTTCCCAAGGCATCTGGGAGAAACTGCAGAGCTGCTAGGCTGTTAAATCTCTCTACCTTCTCGATCAAGGAAGATGTATCTCAATTAAGGTCAATAATCTAGAACAGGTCACCTTAGCAGTTCCCCCATCTTACAATGGAAAAGCAGAAATAATACCTTCCCTGGATTTGAGCAGAAAGCAGAGCAGATTATTTAAAGCTACAGATTCTTTTTTTTTCCTTAAGGCTAAAGATTCTGACACAACTCATTTTCTCCTCTAAGTGATTTCTCTGTTGGGCCCGGAGAAATGAACTACAGCAACTTCACAATGTCTGGAAAACTGGAACGTAAGAGGGAAAGGAATAACAGCCACAGAATATAGAGCTAGAAGAATCCTTTTAATGGTCATCTAGTCCCAGCAAGAATGAGGATCCAGAAATCAGAGCCTTACCCAAGGCCACCTAGCCCAGACCTCAGACCTACATCCTGTCCTTGCCCCCTGTGCAGCAGCCTGGGTCTCTATTGGTGCTAAATATAAGGAAATATCCTGAAAAGACTCTTCAAGTAGGAAATACACATTAAGATTCTAAGGGAATACATTTTCTAATATGTCACCAAGAACTAGCATCTCCTGGTCCCAGTTTGCTCATTTATAACATGGATATAGTAACTCGTAACTAAAAGTTAAACCCCCAAGAGCACCCTGTTCTCTTTCTGTGTATATATCATACTCTATTGTACCTATTTAATGTATGCCTGTCCCCTTGTATTGAACTTTGAACAGGTAGAGGTTCAACATTTCTGGAAAACAAAATGTGTGTGTAGGCTACAGGGTTGGCCAGCAGCAGGGTGGTGGAGTGGGATTGGGGAGTGAGTAACCAGGACTTGTCTTCCAATCTTTTTTCCTCCCTAGGTGAACACCTCCTGTGTCCTCTGATAGTGAGCCATGCAGAGAGGGCAGAGGCAACACTACTGGTCTAACAGTGTTTCCCTAACCCTCAGCTGGCATCCATTGCAATATTCTCTCTATATAGTAGATAGATAGATAGATAGATAGATAGATGATAGGTAATTTGTGTGGGGTTATTTTGCTTCCATATCTTAAAGAATTTTTCTTAAAATGAACAGCTCTTCTGGCCCTGGACAGCCCTGGGGATTTCTGTTCATTTTCACAATCTGAAAAAATGACAATTTCATTTTTAATTATGAATATTCATGCACTCAACTGACACTGTGCATGTAATTATAATTCCCAAATTAGTTCAGAGGAGAACTGACATTTTGTCCAAATTCCTTTATTCTTTACTGAAACAGAATAAGGTGACATTTTGCTCTGAATGGAAATGGGAATTTTTTCCTGGTCCTTGTCACCTGACAATTTCCCATTCCCAATACAATCCCATTTGCAGAGCTTCCTTTCAGTGTTACTAGAAGTATCCAAGTGATCAAGAGGCCGAGGGCACTGCACAGTCCATAAGAGAGGAACTGACCTGGACAAGATTAAAAAGAAACAAACCTGAAGATGATAATATGGGTCAAATGCAATAGCTCATTTAGTCCTTGCCATCAACCTATTATCACCCCTTTCTCTATAGATGCAAAAAACTGAGAATCAGGAAAGTTGAATGGCTTGCCTAAGGTCACATGGCCGTTCAAAATAGTAGCATAAGAATGTAAATGTTGCTATTTGGACTACAAATCCACTTCTCTTTCCAATCACCACATGTTCTTATACATCCAAAAAGTTCATAGATTATAGTTCTGTTTGCAGAAGCTTCCCACCAGCCCGACTTCCCAGTGAGCGCTTCCTAATGGGCCAGCTGACATGTAACCACAGAATCACTCCTGCCTCAAAGATGATTGAAAGGAGTCACAGGGAAATTAAGTGACTTTTAAAATACTATACAAACGTGCCTAAAGTTATATTAGTCTTGTCCTTGAATATCGTCACATGAGAAAAATATATGCAATTCAAGTAGAGGAACAAAAAATGGGAGAAATTATGTGTAGGGCAACTGGAGGATCATCCAAGATGGGGTCTAGATCCCTTCAACAATCATAGGAGCTTAATTAGTTCTCTGGGCTGTATAATGGGTTATGCATTTAACAGCTCAAAACCCATTTATTATCCCACAGTTTCTGTAGGGTAGATGTCTGGGCACAGCTTGATTGAGTTCTCCACTTGGGGTCTCATAAGGCTGTACACAAGGGTTGGCTGGGGATCATCTGAAGCTTAGGGTCTTCTTCCAAACTCACATGAGTGTTGGCAAGATCCATTTTCCTGAGGTTGGACAACCCAAAGCCAGTAGGAGAATCCTTCTAACTTCAGGGAAGACCTAAGCCCTCTTCGAAAGTGCTCACTTAATTAGGTCAGGCCCACCCAGATAATATCCCTTTGATTAACACAAAAGTCAAACTAATTAGGGACCTTGATTATATCTTTAAAACCTCATCACCTTTGCCATATGATGTAACGTGACCACGGGGCTGGCATCCACAATACTCATAGGTCCTGCTCACAATCTAAGGGAAGGGAGTATCCGTGGAAGACACTAAGAGATAGGACTCTTGGGGGCCATCTTCAAACTCTGCCTACCACAGAAGCAATACCGCTTTCCAAATGGCGGTGCTCAGGTTCATGGTGGATATTCTACTAGTAATACATACATCACTGTGACAGTATTCCTGGATTCTGTGCAGGTCTTTTAAATGGATGCCAGATCATTACTCACCTAGGTAAGCCAGGATGAGTTCCTACTGCATGCCTGGAACAGAACGGAGTCTAGAAGGGCCAAAACAAATAAAAGAGTCAGTCCCTTCTCAGTAGATACTTGTAACATACTTTGAAGAGAGCTGGAAATCACTGTTTATCAAAATTAGCACCTAAAAAATTACACTTATAAAAACTGATAGGTCCCTTCCATACTCACAGGCTTAGCCACCAATGAAGAAAATGGGGATTCAAAAAGGAGGGGACCCAGAATAAATAAAGGGTCCATTTCAGGGTCTGTGAGACCATATCCAAGAGTTTGGGGATCTATAAAGTTTGGGGATCCAGCTGTAGAAACAAATGGGGGAAAAAAAGACACTAGAATAAGCATCCAAAGACTTAGAATGTGGCCCTAACTGGCACCATACCCCTGTGTGATCTGAATAGCTCTCTGCCCCTCCGCAGGTCACAGTGACCTCATCTATAGAATAAGAGTGACCTGCCCAGGTTGTGATGATATCTAAGGCTGCTCCACCTTAAAAAAGTGCTATGATTCTGTAGTCGGCATGGCAGGGCCTGGAGCCCTCAGTACCATGGAGATTCACTGGAGGGCCACATCTCACTTCTGAAGTCATGTGCTCCTTCAAGCAGGCAGGGAATCAAGGGAAGGTGTTCTACCGGAGGAAAGCACCTTTTTCTTTGTAGTCAGGAACATTTTTGGCAAGCCAACATCTTTCCCCTTCTTGGAGTTTTTTATAGGTCTCTTGTGTGTTTCCTCATTCAAACAAAATATTAATAATTCATGAGCTCAAGTGGAGTTGATGGCACCTGCCACATGCTTCCTCTTTTCTTATGTACTCTTATAAGTCCAGGGGCAAGTCACTTAACCTAAGCCTATTTCCTACTTAAGTTAAGATAATGATGCCCACTCAGAGAGGAGGTGAGAGAACCAAGTAATGGGATGTACAATTCAATTACCCAGCACAGGGTGGGGGTGGGGGGCTGGCACATAGTAGGCACATCTGGCCTACCCTCAACTCCATCCCCCGAAGAAAGCAGATTTTGAAGGCAAAGCTTATGAAAGGCTAGAGGCTGTCTGCCTGCTAAGTGAGCTTACAGAGACTTCAGGTCTGGTAATCAAAATTAATAATGGTATTCAATCTAATTTTCCAAGCCAGAGGAGTGGAAGCCTGAGCTGTAATCAATCTTTAGAGGTCAATTCACAGGGGATTTACCAGGTAAAGGGCTTGGCGCCCCCTTGTGCAGAAAAATGCTATCTTAGTCCGTTGTCCACACATGCACTTTGAGCAAGATCCCCTGTGGTTCTTAAGACATTTGAAAATCCACCCACCCTCTCACCTGGCCCTGGGCAGCCAAGTCTTGGTTAATATCAATTCTGTCTTTTAAAAAATGAATTGTTTGATTAGTTTCTAAATAGGATACACTTGCCTTGCATAAAAAACAAAAATCAACAGCGTGTACCTTTAGTTTCCTTCCCGTTCCTGATTCCTTCCCCAGGGGTAATTCTGGTCAATCCTACCATAGATTGTGTGTGTGTGTGTGTGTGTGTGTGCGCGCGCACGCACATGTCTGTGTGTAGTACGTGTACATGTATGTATTCTTCCTCAAATGATAACATACTACATGCACTGTACTTTGCTTTTTTCTGCTCCTTCCTTTTTCACAGTATATGTTGATGATCCTTCCATACCTGTACACTTCAAGGTACCTCATTTTTTTTTTAGTGACTGCATGGTATTCCATTGTCTTAATGAACCACAATTCAAACAAACTATTGCTACTTCTGTAATTAACAATCTTTTACTTACGTTGGCTTATATTATTGTGAATATATATTTTGGCTAAACTTCTAAGAGTGAAATTGTGCCAGGTGTTCTTCTAATGGCTTTACGTGTATTCACTCAACAATTACTTATTGAGAATCTAGGATGCAACAGGCCTTGTTCTAGGTACTAACGATACAGCAGTGAACACAATAGATAAAATTTCACTTTATTCTTCTTTTGCTAACGTTTATTTATTTATTTTGAGATGGAGAGTGTACGTGAGCGAGTGGGGAGAGGCAGAGAGAGGGGGAGCGAGAACACCAAGCAGGCTCTGCACTGACAGTGAGATCTCACAAACTGTGAGATCTAAGCCAAGATCAGGAGTTGGATGCTCAAACGACTAAACCACCCAGGCACCCCAATGGATAAAATTTTTCTCGTGGTACTTGTGCATTTTAGATATGACAGTTCATTAAATCTTCACAATAACTTTTTTGTATAGAAACTATTATTCTCCCCATTTTATAAAATTTGTTTAATGTTTTGTTTATTTTTGAGAGAGAGGGAGACAAAGTATGAGCGGGGGAGGGGCAGAGAGAGAGGGAGACACAGAATCCAAAGCAGGCCCCAGGTTCTGAGCTGTCAGCACAGAGCCTGACGTGGGGCTTGAGCTCGTGAACCGCGAGATCGTGACCTGAGCCAAAGTCAGACACTCAACCAACTAAGCCATCAAGGCTCCCCTATTCTCCCCATTTTACAGAGAGGGAAACTGAGACACAGAAGATGATATAGTTCACAAATGGTGGAGCTGGGATTAAAACCAGGTAGTCTTGTTCCAGAATTCTGAGTTCATGCACTCTACTATGAGCTCCACGTCCACACCCGTGTTTAAATGCTCTATGTCTCGTGATTCTTACTCCATTTTGCAAGAAGTCCCTACTATTGTTTAGAAAAGATTTTCACCACAAAAGAACTTACATTGCCTCCAAATAACCTACCATTGGGTATATCATCTAAAGGCCTGGTCAGGTTTCCTTAGGCTTCCTGAGGTAGACCTCTGTGAGGTTCTAGTTCAAGTGACTTCCTGAGAGAGAAAGAGGATTGGGAGTAGCAAGTGGGGGCAGGGCAGAAGCCGTGTAAAGATGGACCCCAGATGAACTCCCAGGGAGCCTGGGAGCATATGGCATCACAGGAGGTCCCACCTGGTAGCAAGGGGCATGATCATTTTCATCCCTGTATTAGTCCATCATTGGCTGCAGGTTGTCTCCAGGGAGTGGGTGTAAACTCCCAGGCAATTCTAGGTGAGGGAAATCTCTAGACTAAGGGTGCAAGTGTGAGTGGTTAGCAGCTAGCTGTCACTGCTGCTAAGGAGGGTATGCGCTGGCCCAGTAAAGGAAATCAAGGGCAAGGCACCAATGGTGTGCACTACAATGCATATAGCATGTCTCCATCCGATTTTCCTGCACATATCTCAGAATCAAATAAGTTCAAGACTGGACGTATCAGCACTCCCTGCTTCTGTTTTCTCTACCACATGAACAGCACTACCTTCCACGGAATTGCTCAATTCAGAAGCCCCCTGGTCTTTTGCCCTTCTATGTCCTTCATCCCCTTCATCCTTTTCAGCGAACCAGTTTATAACATAAACTCACAGGTGCTTCCTTCTCCTAAGGAAGATGGATTCTGGCAACCAGACTCTCTTCTTCATCCCAACTCAACAGTTTCCCTGACTCCATTATTGCCTTCTGAAATCTACTCTCCACGCTGCCACCAGCACGGTCTTTCTAATATGCAACTCTCATCTTGGTACACCTTGGCATATAAGAACTATTTTACCTTTGTCACATGTCTTCTCAGGCTGAGCTTCTACTGCCCTGGAGAAGTTGGCCTGGGCGTCTATGGGATTCTCAAAGCACTTGATACATACATGTATCATACATACATAAATTGTAGTAGTAGCTAGTAGTCTCCAAAGATGCCCCCCACCTGCCCTGCCAGTCAATTATGCCCCTCAGTATCCATGCTCCTGCAGAGCCTTACCTCTTGAATCAAAGCCAGACTCAAGACTTGTTTGTAACCAACAAAATGGCAACCAAGGTGACACTGATTTCTGCAGCTTAGTTCAAAAAAGCTTTGCAGCTTCCAACTTTGTCTCTTGGAGGGTTCGCTCCAGGAAGAAATCCATTGTGTCATGGAGTTTGTGCTATGAGGAATCCCAAGCTAGCCATGTAGAGAGCCATGTGGAGAATTCATGCGAAGAAAGAGGTATCTGTCAGATCAGCTCCCAGCTAACCCAGCCATCTCAGGAACCAGGCACGGAAATAAAGAAGCCCCCAAATGACCAGATGACCACAATCTCAACCACCACCCATGTGCAAAAACATGAGGGAATCCAAGTTGAGTCCAGCAGCCCATAGAAGCATGAGAGATCACAATAGAATTAGTGTTTCAAGAAGCTAAGTTTTGGGGATGACCAAAACTATATCTGAAATGGTCTACAGGCTACTGCATTATAATTATTTCTCTGTTTTTCTGTTTTCCCTTCTAGGCAGTCCAGGGACCCTGAATCTCATAATGTATTGTAATGAAGGGATATAGACTTAAGAGGTGTTTGATAAAGTTAATCAATGAATAGAAAGAGTGATATTCTGAGGATAGTAACTCCCTCACGCCATGGGTTCATCCTCAATGAGTCTGCTGTCATTAGTTCCATAAAAGGTCAGGTTTATAAGTATTTACTGTGTGACTACAGTATGATCTGTGAGGTCCTAAATATGAGCTTTGGAGTCAGACAAATGAAGGTTCAGATCCCAGCGTTGTCATTTACAAGTTGTATAACCTTAGGCAATTGTTTTAAATTCTCTGAGCCTCATTTGCTCATCTACAAACTTTGGATAATGAAATGCCTGATTTCTTGATATTGCGGTGAAGACGGCATAATACGATTTTTTTAATCCTCACAGTAAATGACTCACTCCATGTTTTTCATTAACGTGTGTTAATTTAATTGATATCATATGTAAAATACTTAGGCTGGTCATTAGCAAAAAAAATAATGAAATAACCAGTGCACTTTGTGGAGTCTCAACAGAAAGATTTTGCTTCATTCTATTCCCCTCCATTATAAGGTTATTGAGCCGGCTTGTACTAAGACTAAAAAATTCCACGGTACAATTGACAAATAGTGGCAGCCAGATTTAGTCTTGAGCAATTACTACATGTCCAGAACTGGCATCAGTGACGATGAATCAGTGTTCATACCTGCAATCAACATCACATTGCAGATTCTGAACCCAACTCTTGTAAGAAATGAGCTTCTGTGCAAATAATCCCATCTCCCTCCAGCATTCTCCTGCTTCTTCTTCCAGGGAACCGTTGGGAAGGCTGTGTGCTCCAGCCCCTACTTACGGCAAGTTTTATCACTCACTCCTGTTTGGTAACGAAGCAAGTTATTGAAATAGGGGGCTTTTGGCCATTTCTCCAAAAAGAGAAACCTTTTCAGCATGACATTTATGTGTAGAGGGATGTTTATCAGCAAAGAGCATTTCTTCCTAAAGCAGCAAATGACTCCATGAGGTAAAATTATGGGGTGATCTCATACTCATGCCGAGCAGGAAGGGGAAAATGTCAGCAGTTATATCCCGAGGACTGGAGTTTCTATAATGCATCTTTCCCACGGTGCACTTAGCATGAAGGGCTGCTTCTACAAGCCATTTCCAGGGTATTTTACCTGGAGTAACACAAATACCTGATCACCATAAATAGGGAGAAAATAACAGAGACTTTGACTTCTGGAAAGAAATGTACTCATTACTATCAAAGAAGGGAACACTGGACTGATTGAACACATATAAATTGACTGAAGACCTGTCTAGTGGCTAATATATCCTCTTCTCTCCATTAGTCTGTGACTGCTTTTTTTTTTTAAATCCATTTCCACAGTGCTGCTTAATAATAAATATAAAATAAAGTGAAGGTGAGTCTCCTCTCCAAGCAAACATAGAAAAATGTGTCTTGTCTCCCACCTTGGAAGCTGTAGTTTGTCGATGTAACTAGTTCTCCTTTCCTAATCTTTGGGCTGGCACACACATTAAAACTTGTATGTGACAGTATCGAACAATTGCCCTGGGAAAGGCACAATGAGGTATGGGACTAGCGCGAGCCCAAAATTCAGAGCCTTAGAAACATCTCTTTTCTGCCCTGCGCAAGCAGTCTCCAGCCTTGAGAAAGATGCCTCCGTTCCCCGGACTAGTGCTGCAGGGAGCAGCCTCCCCTGTCCTTCCCCCCCATCTCCATTACTCATCACCCATCCTTAAAGAGTCCCCTCCACCGTCATCCCTGCCAGAGTTCCTCCTGACGCGTCCCAGGTTGGATTGCAAATCCTGCTGTGTGTCCTCAGCCCTCTGTGCTTACTTCTGTCACACTGTAATGTGCTATAACTCTTCATCTATCTCTCTCCTGGAAGGACCACTTTATTCTTGCACAGTAAGATCGTACGGCATTTACCTCCATAATCCCGGCAACTAGCACTGGGCTTAGAGTGTACTTGGACCATCCTTCATGGTCGGTGCGGTGGCATGGATGGGAATAATCAAACAGATCCAGAGGGGTCCTTGGAGAGGATCGTGTACATGCTCCTCATTTCATAGATGGAGCCATGAGATCCAAGGGGACGGAGGCGTTGCCCAACATCACCCAGCATGTTAGTCACAGGGTGGGGACTGGAATTTGGTTCTCCCAAATCCTGGGCCAGGACTGCCTTAGTTAACTTAAATCGATAATATGTTTCAAGTACCTACTAGGTGCAAGGTTCTGTGCCATGAGCACTGCTCACGACTTCAAGAGGTTGATACTTCCAGTACAAAAGGAACTGTGGGATGCGTACAACATGGATGAATATAAAACGAGTTCTTACAGGTGTATAAAGAAGACAGCACAGGAACACGGAGTTAATGTGAGATTGATTCCAGGGGAACTATAGCAGACACTTTTGCTGTTTGAGTCTCATCACCTTGGCCCCCTTGAGTTTCCACTTCAGCTGTGTTTAGACATGCAATCTATTTTTTTTAATTGAAGCATAATTGACATACAATGTTATGTCCTCAGCCAAATAAAGAATGAGATCTTGCCATTTGCGACAACATGGCTGGAGCTAGAGGGTATTAGGCTAAGTGAAAGAATTCAGGCAGAGATAGCCTGCCATCTTGCTCTCATGCTAACCGTGTGTCACCTTGAACAAGTACTTGATGTTCTCTCCTCCAGCATTTATATAAGCCCCATGCATTTATATAAGCCCCATGAAAGGGAGCAAACAGCCTCAGGGACAATGCTCAAAACTGAAGGACATCAGTCAGTAGATAAATACCCTGGCTCACCGATATCCTTCAGGTGGGGAATACTGAGAAGTATTCTGTCTGTCTTCAGGAACAGAGGTCTAGAGAAACTAAACCCTGGAGCCTGCAACAGTGACTTTGAGAACACATGCTTCTATTGACTTTTCTTCACTCCCTGTTCCTCTCTCTCTACTCCCTCACTTCTGCTTGCTAAGATCATTTCCCAAATAAACTTCCTGTGGTGGCTTACCTCAGGCTGTGCCTCTGGGAAACCAAAATTAAGACAGGAAGTCAGAAATGGAGAGCTGTTTTGTGACCTCCATGGGCCCTGGGTACTTCTGCCTTCATGGGGTCTCTTCCTCATTAAAACATATATATTTAAATTATATTTTACCACTGCATTGGTATAAAGATAAATATATAATATAATCCAGTCTATATTGTTATATGTTAATTATTATCATATTCAGCTTTTTGCTCTGATTTTTTTTAAGTTTATTTATTTACTTATTTTGAGAGAGAGTGAAACTGAGGTGGGGGCAGAGAGAGAAGGAGAGAGAGAATCCCAAACGTGCTCCACACTGTCACCCCAGAGCCTGATGTGGGCCTCGAATTCACAAACCGTGAGATCGCAACCTGAGCGGAAATCAAGAGTCAGACATTTAACCAACTCAGCCACCCAGATGACCTTGTTTCAACTTTAAGAGGATTTAAAAATAAAATATGGTTATGGCCTTGGGCACTGTGCTTCCTATGTTAATGGATGAGTCGGTCCCACAGGGGTGACAGAACACAGGAAGGCCTCATGAATGAAGTGTCATTGGAGCTAATCCTTAAAGAATGGGCTTAATTTGAACAGACGCAGACATACTTTTCTTCTCCTTTCAACGCAGATTATTTTTTTAATATTTATTTTTATTACATAAGTAAATCACGTTTATTGTGGGATATGTGAACACCACTGAAAGATTAAGATAAAAATAACAGTCACTCTTAATTTTACCAACCAGAATAGACTCAACTCTTGCTCATATTTTCCCACAGGTGCTGGTTTTGTGGGTTTGGGTTCAGGTTTTTGGGTTTTTTGTGGTGCTTTTTTTTTCCCATCACTGACATTAGTAAGATATACGTACACACACAATTTTGCCTCGGTGCCTTGGAGATCTTTTTCTTTCTCTCTTTTTTATTTCCTGGAAGCATTACTGAGGATGCATCCTGGCTTTTGTCTGACCGTGACTCTGCTAAGCATCTGTCGTTTCTTCCTGGTAACTCTCAGCGTTACTCTTTATGCCTGAATATTGTAGTTTCATTGTGCCGTGTCCAGGGTGAAATCTCACGCACCCTTCTCCATTCTTCAACTTCTCTTCCATAGTTTCCAACTCTGCATCCCTCTCTACTGTATCCTGGATGATTCCCTCTGGGAATTATTCCTTTTCATTTATTCACTCTTTAGTCATGTCTCATCTCCTGTTTAAACTATCCTTAAAGTTTCCCTCTCACCCATGGTAATATTTTTCATGTCCAAACTAGCTACTTCTTTATTTCAGATTTATCTGTCTTCTTCCATTATCTCCATTTGTATGGCTTCTATCACTTTTTAACTTTGAACATTTAAACCCACATATATTCAGGGAGTTTTTTCAGCTGCCTTTATTTCTCCTGCTTTCTCGGGCATCGATGCTTCCATTTTCTGACACCTGCTGACTGTCCCTCATGGTGGCGTTTCTCCAGTTTGGGGGATATTTTCTCCTCAGCTTATCTTCAATTAGGATTCTCTTCAGTGGGGGGCTCAGGCATGCCCTGGGTGATGGAGGCCTCCCCTGGAAGATGTTTCTGGGTGTCTCAGCTGAAGCCATAGGAGTCACTGGTTCTAGACCTTTCTGTGTAGTCCCCAGCTCAGGTTTCCTCAGGCAGTGGTGTTCCCAGGTGTTCACAGGCAGTGCTGGCTCAGGGCATGGGCTTCCTGGTACATCTGATCCAACCTCAGACCAGAGTAGTCAGCATACTTTCTGCCAAGGGTACACAGTCTACCATTCTGACGAATACGTTTGCACGTATTTAAATTTTGCATCTTGCCTTGTATCCATTAATTTTCATAACATGAGCATTTGAATAACGTTTCCTTTATCCGGAGCCTCTGGAACTTTATGAGGTGCAGAGGATGGGATGAAATGGTTCGAAAATGCTGTGTTCATGTTTTTTCCCCCGAGGAGAAAGTCCATAGCTTTCATCACATTGACAGAGGCATCTGAGACCCAAGAAAGCTTGAAAACCGTCATTTTAAACAATCCTGGATGTCTTCTAAATTAAGTTTAGCCCTTGGAAATATACCAGAAACTACAGATCTCAGGTTTGAGAAATGTCCTCTACATCCTTTCTAGTATCGCTCACAGCTGGGAGGGAAATGTTCAGAAACTGGTGCATGATGTTGCTACCACATGCAGCCTCCAAGACTCTTTCTCTCAGAGAATGTGTATCAATATATTTGGGGCTCCAAGGAGCCAGGAAAGAAAGGGCATCTGGGAGGCCCGTCCAGCCAGGACGAATGCCTCGACCAAGCAACGACCAGCCGGAGCCCGCCATTTTCTCTTCGCCCTTCACCCTTCGCCCCCAGTCCCGAGAAACAGGGGGGCGCAGAAATATTGTAAATAAATGGACTGTAGCCACACATATGCGCTGATCTACCATCACATAAAATCACATCACACAAAATAATTTTAAGACAAAAAAGCACGACTCTCAGGGATAAAGGGGGCCACTTTCTAACGATAAAAGGCCCAATTCATCAAGAAGACATAGCTATTTCCAACTTAACGCGCTGAAAAACAACAGAACCTCACAATACCAAACTTCACAGAACCACAAGAACAATCTGGCAAATCCATCACCGTAAAAAGAGACTAACAATCGAACGCCGGTATGTGACCTCTACCATTGCTCCTTCTCAAGTGGTATCTGACCACGTTGCTGTTCACAAATTGGGATTCAGGGAGAGGATGTCCCCCAAGTCACACAGCTGGTAGGTGGCCCAGCTTGGGTTCAAATCCGGGCTCCTGCGACCCCAAAGTCAAAGCATTTTCCAGTCGGCGCCACTAACGAGAACTAGGAAAGATGACAAGACTGGAGTTATTTTTTTATTATACATAATTCATTCGGTTGAGTATTTTTTCCCCTCCTCGGCAGCAGTTAGTTGCTATTTCTCCCCACCTGTTAATTACTGGGGTTTGTGCGGGGGTGGACTTGGCTTCCCGAGGCAGCCCACACAGGTTGTCACACTGTCAAGGATTCCGCCATTAACAAGCTGTCAATATGCCGCCAACAGCCACCATTTGGTTTGCTCAGGGAGCGGGAGCTCTGGTGTGGAGACTTGGCTCCATCATTTAGAGGGATTCAAAAAAATAAGGCAAGAGGCAGATGTCTTCCAGTCTGTTCTTCCACAACAGACTCAGGGATATGGCGTGGGTTTTCACCGGGAGGAGGAGGGAGATGGGCTTTCAAAATGAAGTGTAAAGAAGGGGAAAAGCTAGGCATGAAGGAGTGAAAAATGAGAAGGATGCATGTAAAAATACAGTTTTTCCTTTGCTCCAGACTTCCCGCGGACAAGCTTCTGAATAATGCCAAGTTGTCCGTATCCTCATCACTGTGGCCTTCTCAAACTCGAATTTTCAAAAACGGCGAAAAAGCCACGGCTCTGGTTTTTAAAACCAAAGGTGCTGTTTGCCTGCAACCTTTTCCGAGTCACCCGAATGAAATATAGGGAAAACCTGCCACTCTGCTGAGAGGCTTTGCGAGGCCAGTGTCCCTTCTGTTAATTAGGAAGATTAACCCCTGAGCAGGCAGACCCTCCCAGCTCACCGCTAACAAAGATGCCTGTAGAAATGCCAGCTTTTCAGAGGGCTTCATATAACAGAATGGAAAAGCCCGGCTTTTGAGCAACTACATTGAGAGCTGGGGCCTCCATCAAAACATGTTAGCACCTGTAGTCTCAGACTCTGTTTCTGCCTTCCTACCTACAATTTCCAGCACCTGTGACATTAAAATATGCTTGAATTCTCCCCAGCCAATAAGACTTCACAGCCAGCTCAACTGCAAACTTCATGTTTGCAAAAAATTGCATTGAAGTCGCCTTTGTTGTAAAAGGGATGTTTCTCGTATTCAGATTTCAGGAAATGATGAAATACATCCACCTCCCCATTTCTACCCCCTTTTCAGTTCATGGGACAAATAGTGTTCTTATTTAGGCTCCATGAGTCCGTCAAAAGCATAGCATTACTTCACAATGAGGACATAAGTTTTAAAAAAAAGCAATATGTTGGCCACAATCATCATCAAAGACATGAAAAGATGCTCTCTCAGTGGAGAAAGGGCATGCATGCTTCGATGTTGTACAGACATTAATAAACAATGGGAAAGATCGAAGAAACTTGGAAATTTCCAAGTATCTATGATCCAGCAGGATTCATTACAAGCCCCACACAGGAGATCTTACCAGAAAGAACATGGAAAGCAAATAATTTAGGTTTTCTCCCACATCCTGACTCTAGATTGTGCCTAACACCCCATGTCTCTTCCCATGGGTTTTCCCCATAGGAGCCCCTATAGGATTTTCCCCTAAAAGACTTTAAGCTCCAAATAGAAAGGAATTTTTTAATCAGACTGAAACCTGGGTTTCCTTTTTTTGCTATGGCTTCCAGGAGTCTTAGAGGCAACATTTTCAGAAAGATTATCCTGGTGGCTTCTGTTGCTAGTTTTGTTATGGAACAGGGCTTGAAAAACTAAAGCCAAAGGGTCAAATCCAGTCTGATACGTGCCATTGTAAGTAAAGCTTAATGGAAACACCATCATAACCATTTGCTTGTGACCTGTCTATGGCTGTTTTTATGCTATAAGTGCAGAGCTAGTAGTGACACAGGAGACCATATGACCCACAAAGCCTAAAATATTTATTATCTAACCCCTTATAGAAAAAATCTCCAGGTTCAAAACCTGGACAAATTCTGGATAAGATATTCATAATACATTTCTGAAGAAGGGCTTCTTTGGCAAAAAAAAAAAAAAGCCAAATTCAAAAAAAAATTAACTTCTAAAAATAAGTAAGCACCTAAGCCAGTGGATGATCCAAGGTCATTCCCTTCTTTCTGAAGATACAGGATCATCAAAGAGTTGGACCTATACTCCGCAACCTCCACAAAATTCTGGGATCTTAAAGAGTGAAAGCCCTACCAGGCAAACCAGCAGACAACCTACTTCATGCAGGTGAAGTATCGTCTTGGGAAAGGGAAATAACTCTCCCTTGAGAGTTCATAACCACAATCAACCCTTGCCACAATCAAGGCAAATTTGGGGCTGAAATTCACACTCATTCACTTTGTGGCATGAAAACACCCAAAGTAATAATTTCATTTAGACTAGTTGGGACTGGAGTATCCCCAAGGCTTGGAAGAAGCCAATGTCCTCCCTGGAGGAACGCATCTTACGTACACACAAGCCTTAACTGTTCAGTGACAATGTTTAAAGAAACATGAGTTCATAATAAAAAATTACTTAACACATGAGAAAAGCTTGGAGCTAGTCAGCAAAGAACAAAATCAGTTCTTCAAATAACAGCAGCAATAATAATACTCATGCAGCTAACATTTGTATACATTACTCTGTGCGAGATATCCCAAGACCTTTACATAAATGTAATCATTTAATCCTCAAAGAAGTCCACTGAGTTGCAATTGCTTTTATTCCCATGTTCCAGATGAGGAAAGTAAAACACAATGTCTTCAGATTTTAGAATGGTTAGAATTAGAATCCAAAACAATATATGTAATACATTTAACAAAATAAGAGACTGAGATTATATAGTCTCAAAAAGGATGAGACATTTGAAAGAAAGATTCAAAGAGAACTTAAATGAAAAGTATAATAAATGAAAATAAAAACTCAAAATGAAGGACAACGAACAGATTAGATACAGTTGAAGCAAGAATTATTGAACTGGACATAGTCCCAGAATGAAAAGAGTTCATACTCAACAGGATGATGAATGCAAGAAGTTTTTAAAAAAATAAAGGTAAGAACAATATAGCACAAAGATGAAAGGTATGAATCAGAGGTTAAGAGATATGAAAAATAGAGCAATGAGATCAAAGGCATGAATAATTGAAATTTTAAAAGGAACCAATAGGCTGGTAGATGGATAATATTTACAGAGATAATGACTCAAAACTTTCCAGAATTGTTGAAAGGCATGAGTCTTCTCATCCCCAATCTGAGTGCGATAATTAAAAAGAACCCCACACTGAGATACAGTGTAATAAATCCACCAAACACCAAGTAACAGACAAATCCTTTCAAAGTACCCAGAGAAATACAGCTTACCTGCAGTGTCGTGGCACTTAGCCTGATGAACGACTCCCACAGCAATAATGGGATCCGTTTAAAGTGTGGGGTAAAAGAGCTTCCCACCGGGAATTTTATAACCATCAAGGCAATATTTAAAGAATAAGAGTAAAATGAAGACAATTGGAGACAAACAAAAACTGACTTAGACTCCAACAGACATAGACTTAAACGAGCTTCTAAAGTCTACTTTAGAAATAAAAGAAAAAGGATTTCAAACAGAAGGTTAGATATTTAATAAAAATAGGGAGCAAAGAAAATGGTAACCATGTGGATAAATCTAACAACATTTAACTTATAAGGCAGTGATAGCAATGATCTATTTATGTCATAAAATATAGATAAGATACAAAAGGTTATTAAGTAACAATATTATGTAAGTTTCTGAGACCATATTTGGGAAGTATTTTAAATTTCTTACATTGCGGGGGGGGGGGAAGAAATCAAACTTATTGACTGATTTTAAACTTTGTTACATTAAATATGTACTAACAATTTCTAGAGTAACCAGTTAAATAATAAAAATAGAAAGAAAAACATCCAAAATAATAGCAGAAAAGCGATAGAATAACGGGGCAGGGTGACCTCATTCAATACAAAAGGAAATAAATTCAAAGGTAGACAAATGGAAAGTGTGAAATAAAAGTATGGAAATAAATCCAAATATATCAAAATGCTATGAATGAAAATGTACTAACCCTACCAGTTTAAAGATAAAGATAGTGAGACGAGATAAAAACACAGATAAGACGTGAAGGCAAAGAAAACTTGTAGATAAATTTATAGAAACAATATAAGGATCAAATACCAGTTCATAAAACAGTATCACACAAAATAAACTTTAAAATTTACAACAGTAAGTATTATTGGTGATAAGGGTCATGTCAGAATGACAAAAGACTTAAATTCACAGGGAAAATACAACAATTTCAAATTTGTATGTACCTAAAACCCCAGCTTAGAATATAAAACCCAAAAATGGACAGAACTACCCAAAGAATTAGACAATTGTGTCACATGAGATTTTAACACACCCATCCCTATAACTGACAACAATGGGGGGTGGGGGGGAATTCAGATAAAGAGCATTTAATGAACTTATTTGGAATTCTACGGCCCCAAACTGAAGACTGTACATTGTTTTCAAGAATGGGTTGATTGATAGCTAGACAATAAGAGTAGATTTATTTGGTTGACATCCAGATGGTTAAGAGTAAGTCTATTTAAGAAGATGCTGAAGGTAATACCAGTGGGCAATTATGGTAGCCAGAACTAAAGTAGTGAAAAGGGAGACGAAGACAGGTGAAGAATTTTAAGAAAGATCAAGGAAGAATATTCGTAGCACTTAATGATTAATTAAATGTTGAGTGTGAGAGATGGGAGGAGGCAAGAAAGATTCACTCTCCAGACTGTCTACTCTCTGAGTTAGGGAAAATGAGAGAAGCACAGCTGGAGAGGTGGGGGGGGGGGGGGCAGCAGGGGGGAATTCCATATAAAATGTAATAATGTTGAGCTCCATAAGGTATAGCCAATTTTCAGTAGGCAGTTGGTTTTAGGATCAAGGAGTCAGAAGAAATACTTGGTTTGAAGATACTGTTTCAAGAATTGTTAGAATACGTGTGTTAATGGAAATATATGGAGAGAAGGATACGTCACAGCTACGTGTAGATTTTTAAAAAACACAACGGGGGCGCCTGGGTGGCGCAGTCGGTTAAGCGTCCGACTTCAGCCAGGTCACGATCTCGCGGTCCGTGAGTTCGAGCCCCGCGTCGGGCTCTGGGCTGATGGCTCAGAGCCTGGAGCCTGTTTCCGATTCTGTGTCTCCCTCTCTCTCTGCCCCTCCCCCGTTCATGCTCTGTCTCTCTCTGTCCCAAAAATAAATAAACGTTGAAAAAAAAAATTAAAAAAAAAATTAAAAAACACAACAATTGAAGAATTGGGAAGAATATTACATCAGCTACCTGTGGCTACCAAACAATTTAGTGACTTTTGTTTGCATACAGTTTGCAGTTTGGCAGTTTGGGCTGGGTTCATCCAGGTGGTTTTTCTGCTTGTCTCGCCAGTGGTCATTCATATGGCTACAGTGAATTGGTGACACAAAGGGACTTAACTGATCTAAAATATTCTCACTCACTTGTCTGGTACTAGGTAGGCCAGCATGTGCCAGTTCCCTTTCGTGTGACCTCTCCAGCGGCCAGCTGCAGCTAATACTGTGGGGTCAGAGTTCCAATTACAGTCAGAAGAGGGCAACCCCAATGTGCAAGCAATTTTTAAGACTCTGTTTGCTAATGTCTCGAAATCCTATCTGCTAATTTCCTTAAAGCAAACCGTGAAGCCATGTCCAGATTCAATGGATGCAGAAATAAACTCTGCCTCTTGACTGAGGACCAGCAAAGTTGCATTGCACAGGGGCAAGCACACTGGAACAGAAGAGATCATTGAAGCCACCCTTGTAGTCTTCCAGGGATACAGCGAAGAACTGCTAAGTTGGAGAGTGGTATGCAGAAAGCCTGAGAGCTTGTTGACCTATAATCTAAGGGAACAGAGTTCAAAGAACAAGAAAGTAGCTCCCTGTGTCAAATGCTAAAGAAGCCTTTCTTTATTAACAAAGAAGTTGCTAGTGCTCCTAGCAGGGACAGTTGTCTTTGTTTTTGTTTTCATCTTTGCAACTAAATACAAATAGGTAACATGTTTTATAAGGGGTATGTCATTTTTCCTCAGGTTAGTCGAGGTATAATTGGTATACAAAAAAATGCACATGAATGATGCCATTTGGTAAGTTTGGACATATACATTTGTGTGACCAACACCACAATCCAAGTAATGAACATAATCCATCATCCCCAAAAGTTTCCTTGCATCCCTTTGTTGTCCTTTCTTTATTTCTCCTCCCTCCCTTCCTTCCTTCTCTCTTTCATTTATTTTTGAGAGAGAGAGAGAGGAGACAGAGTGTGAGTAGGAGAGGGGCAGAGAGAGAGGGGGACACAGAATTCAAAACAGGCTCCAGGCTCTGAGCTGTCGGCACAGAACCCGATGCAAGACTTGAACCCACAAACTGTGAGATCATGACCTGAGCCGACATCCAACGCTGAACCGACTGAGCCACCCAGGTGCCTGCCTTCCTTCCTTCCTTCCTTCCTTCCTTTCATCTTTCCTTCCTTCCTTCCTTCCTTCCTTCCTTCCTTCCTTCCTTCCATCCTTCTTTCCTTCCTTCCTTCCTTCCTCCCTCCCTCCCTCTTTCTTTCTCTCTTGTGTGGTAAGAACACTTATGAGATCATACAATGGAATGTAATTCAGCCTTTAAAAAGAAGGAAATTCTGTCATTGGTGACAACATTGATGGAATTGGAAGACATGAGGCTGGGTGAAATAAGTCAGCCACTGAAGGACAAATACTACACGATTCCTTTTCTATGAGGCATGTCAAACGGTTGAAGGTACAGAAGCAGACAACGGAATGGTAGTTACCAGGGGAAGGGGGACGGGACTAGAGGGAGCAGGAACACCTTTGAGACTGGCGGGGCAGAAACTCAGAGGGCTGAGCTGGACGTGGAAAGGAGATAAATGCCTGGGACTACTTTGGTGAGCTTGGTTTTAAAGAAGAATGTGGGACAACAGGACAGTTTGTTCCTTTGTTCTGTGGGACATACATAAAACCAAGCATGTTGAAGATTTGGCAGGAGACGCCAAGGAAGAGAAAAGAGCAGATGCAGACTGAGCAAAGAGAAAAGAAAATGATGGAGGACTGACCGCTAGACAGAAGAGAAGTTCTCTTCCAGGGTAACAAGAAGAAAGAGGGAAACCATCTTCAGAAACGGAAAGGTGACCAACAGCAAAGAAAGATGTGTCCACACACCCACTGTCCCTCTGTCTCGTGCAGTGACTCAGCATGGGCTTTGTCCTTACAAATTACAGGACAAAGAGAATCCAGATGGCGGAGCACGAGTTTGGAATCAGAAAAAACCTGGGTGCCGAGCCTGACTTTCACACTCAGTAACTGAGCAGTGTGGGACAAGTAATTGAACACTTCTGATCATGGGTTTTTCAGTGTGTACGTGGAATCGTGATCCCAGACCCACACTGCTTGTGAAGATCGCAGGTGATAATATATGTGAAGCCCTAACACACAGCCTCAATTCTCCCCTCTCCTGGGCAGGCCCCGCCCACCCAATGAGCTGCATGGCATTAGGGGAACTGATCCTTTTCCGAGTTCTAGGCCCTCCATCTGTGGAAGTACAGCCTGGACTGATGGGGTCCCAGGCTCCTTTGGGCTCTGATGTCCTAAATATCTAGGAATGGTTCCAGCCCATGACCTGCCAGGCATTTGAAAGGAGGGCAAGTTTGCACAATGGTAGGAAGGCGGCCCAGGGGGAATATTCTGAAAGCTCGCGGGAGTCCAGAACAATGCTGTTCACTCACCACGTGTAGAGGCAGGAATCACAGAGCCTGTTGAAGAAAGGTCAAGCGGTAACTTGATGGTGACCTTTCTGAAGGAAGTACTTTTCTAGAAGCTTGACGATCCCTCTCTGGAGCTAAACACCCGACAGGCTGCCCAAACCCATTCCTTCACACATTTGGAAAATATTCACGGAGTGTCTGTTTTGTGCCAAGCACTCTGTTAGTATTAGAGACCTAACAGTGATCAAAATAGTTGAACATCATTGCTTGGAGCAGTTAATGCTCTAGTAAAATATATCATAAAGTAATCAGCGCTATGGAGAAAACATGAAGCAGAGGAGAGGGAGAGGCTGTGGGTGGACGCAGGTGCCATTTTAAAAGGGTTGTCAGACGGTTCATGAGTTCGAGCCCTGCCTTGGGCTCTCTGTAAGCACAGGGCCTGCTTCGGAAACGTTGTTCCCCTCTCTCTTTGCCCTTCCCCCATTCATATTCCCTGTCTCTCTCTCTCTCTCTCTCTCTCTCTCTCTCTCTCTCTCTCAAGATAAATAAATAAATAAATAAAGGGTTGTCAGAGAAGGCTTCACTGAGAAGGCAGTGCTTTCGTAAAGGCCTAAGAATGAGGAAGGTAATGGCTTTGAGACAATAGAAATTGCCAAGGTAGAAATGTGCCAGATATGATCAAACCCCAATTCAGGAACATTTGCCATGGATACAATGCACATCGCTGTATGAGACTCCTCTCTAGAGACTTGTGTGGAGCTCAGTTAAGAATCATAATGTAATTGTAAGTGTAATTGTGATACTGTAAGAAGTTATCGCAACTCAAATAGATTCGGGGCCCCCGTGTCCCTCGCTCCAGCTGCCTCCTTGCTGTGTGCAGCCATGAGTCACCTGCAGTCAACCCTGATATCGACACTGAATTACTAAAAGCCCCTGTAGCCTCTAGACATGGTCTGCTTACCACCCAAACTTGTCTTATAGTTTATTGGTTTCCTTTTCTTTTTTATCGGATAAAACTATTAGTTGAAAAACCTATTTTGTTCTGCTGGAAGCCCTTTCCCTGTTGGCATCATCCGAAACAGACTTTAAGATTAAAGCTTCTTTCTTCAGAGGACAAATTCTACAACTCAGCACTGTTGTCCAGTCACCAGGATTATTTATTCCTAAGTAGCAATGACCCCATAACTTGCCGTTTCTCTCTCATTCTTCCTCATGGCCCTAATTTTATTTTTGCTCCTAGGTGACATATTTCCGGCAATCTCCTAGAGCCAACAAGAAGCTAATTTTGAGGAAAAGGATGCAAAAGTGTCGGTGTAAAATGCTGATGTTCTGCTACCCACATGACGTACTTGAGAGGCTATAAATGTGGGATGGTGAATTTCCTGTCAAGTTCTCACACACATTCTGAATTGATCAGGCTAAGGTAGCTAATTCCTGCCTCCATCAGGAACTGGCATTTCTTTTCCTATGTCTCGTCACAGTTTTCAAAGCCTTTTCATATGCCTTCATTTACTGTCACACGGTTCCCTCCCTCACCACTGACCTCCCAATCGCTAAGTTCCACGGACAGTCTGGGTTTTCCCTGACCTTGGCCTCCCTGAAGCATTTGAAGACGCATTCTCTGTTGTGCATTCAGCAACGTGATTCTATCCAGTTTCTCCCCATCGCTCGCCAGCCTCGGTAGGTGTCTCTTTCTCAACGTACTCGAGTTTTGGTGCTCCCCAGGGCTCTGATCCAGCCCTCTTTGCTGCATGAGCCCCAAACCCTCTCGCTGGACCCCCTGTTGTGCATGTGCCAAGGTTCCCCCCACAGCCTCCGACTTGCTCATTCAGTCCCTACTGATCTGACTCTGGCTGTCCGGTTGTCAGCAGACCCTATAGCCCCGGTGGGTCCATTTCACAAGCAAACTTATCTTCATTTCCCTTTGCAAACTTCTGCTCAGACATGTTCTTTGTGATCCTTGGCCAGAGATCATCACCTTCTCTTCCATACTCCTGCTTCAACTCATACAGACCTTCATTACTGCATAAACGTGCTATGGTCGGGGTTTTTTCTTGTACTGGGGTCTTTGAAATCATCGGTGGTTTTGTTTACGTACGTCTCCCTAGTGCCCAGCACAGCAGCTCACTAAGTGTGTATGGACGAATGGAAGGAAGGAAGACAGGAAGGAAGGAAGGAAGGAGGGAGAGGAAGGAAGGAAAGAAGGAAGGAAGGAGGAAGAGGAAGGAAGGAAAGAGGGAAGGAAGGAAGAAACATTTTATCTTCCAAACTATCTGATTTTACAGATGGAAACAAGTTCAGAGAAATGCAAAACTTGCCCAGATCCCACAGTTAGAAACTGCGATTCCCACTCAGATTGCAAATGATCAGTACTTGCTCTATGCCACAGAAACATCAGTCACTTTTCCCTCTGTTGTCCTGGAAAACAGCATGGGCATTGTTTTTTTTTTAAAGATAAACCAAGAAGGATAACTCCCTTGACCTACAGCTGGGACTGGACTTTTCACCTGGTTTCTCCCTGCGCTTCCTCAGCTTGAGAGGCAAAAAGCGTGTTGATCTCACCGGTCAGCAGAAAGTCATTAAAGCATCTCTCAGACAAATCCCACAGGATTGGAGGTGCCGGCCCCACCCAGCCCCAGAATTGGTTCTCGTGTCCAATCCCGGACGAATGAGTCACGAAACAAAAAGCGTGGCGCGTTCCTGCCACCATGGCCCCCCGGGGCCGTGAGTACTCTTCATTGCCTTCAGAGCCTTCCAAGCCTTGGGGTCCTCTGTCCTACAGAGGCAGCCCCATGGCCAGATCTGACAGGCAAAAGGAAGGTGCTGGCAGTCGCTGGCCACTAGAGCTCCCCCTGACAGTAGGAGAGCCCAAGGGAATGAGGATGAGGACCAGGAGGGGAGAAGGGTCTGCCCTGCTCCTCCCTGCTGGCCCCACCAGCCTGCTTCAGTGTGTAAAACCTGTCTCATGAAGGGTTGGCCACAAGTCCAAGCGAGCTCAGACCCTTGCTGCCCAGACTTCTGATGGGCGACCTTACCTCCCCATTGGCAGGAAATGGCTACAAGGGTTGGGGGAAGGGGGGGGACAGGGCACAGCAGGGTGCTGCTGGAGGGTAAAGGCATTTTAGGGCTCTCTCTCCCACCTGGCTCCCCCAGCTAGGAAGAAGCTGTCTCTGTTGGAGGTTGTGGTAGCCGGGCAGGTTCTGAGCTAGCTCTATACCTTCCAGAAAGGCTGCCTTTTGGTGGCCAGGAGTGCCGTCATCTGACAGCCTGCAGCTACACAGCCTTCTGATTCCACCTCAGTTTTCAAGCCAAGACCATGCTTTTCCGGGGTGCAGTGAGTGTCCCGGGCCTCAGGCATTCCAGTCCATTCATGACACCTCTCGTACACAATCCTGGCTCGGGAGCTACGTTTTGAGTTGGCCGAGAAGCTGTGAGCTCTGCACTAGGGTCGCAGTCTCCTTGCCCTTTCCTCTTTCACAGACTTTACACCCCGACCCCAACGAAACCTCTTGCACTCCTGACCCTGTCTCAGTTCCTGCTTCCAGAAGAATCCAGGTGACACAGAAGTCCGTACCAGGTGCATGCCACTTACTTGGCCTCACCAGTGATTTTTATTCTCTCGTATCCGACTTGATGAAGTTTTTGCTCTGGCTATTTGATGGCGTGGCTTAACTGTGGAGTATTAGACATCATTTGGGGGTGGAGGGTGGCATCACCGGGGAGAGATGCGATCTTCAAATGCAACTTTAGACTTTGTTCACTAGAAGAGAAGCTACTTCACTGAGATCATCGTCCAGACTAATGTTCCAAACTCCGCACCCACTCTTTGGTTGTGCTTGTGTGAACACAGGCCCGAGCTCTATCGGCTCTTAAGAGGTTACCGACGCAAACAAATAAGATTAAGTACAAGAGCAAGTGGTTTTATTTTTCTTTCTTTCTCACCGCCAGCTGTCTAGACAGAGACTTTCAATCCACAGTCCATTCTCCTGAGAGAACTCCTTTGGTGGTGGGAGGGGGCGATGAGAAAGTTGAGGGGAGGAAGGAGGATAGAAGGTATCCCATGGCAGATTCACAACCCACCATTGTGGTGGACCTCCCAGCATCCTTTACAGGCTGTGATCCCATCCCAGCTGATGTGAGTCTTGGTGGCTCCCTCCTCAGAATCAATGTCCTGGGCTGGACTTCAGCTGCCCTGCAACCAACACGGGCTGTAAGTCATGAGTCGGCAACACAGAGAGTGAAGACTGGTTCCCTTGTCAGCTCTTTCCTTCAAGTCCGTTCCGGGTCTGCTCTGAACTCTCCCAACAAAATAATACCTGTGGTAATGGCCACGCTGTTTGTGAGACGGATAAGAAAATCTCATTAAGTCGGCCTCGAGTCACTTTAGGGGCAATGTTAATTTGATTAGTCTTTCCATTTAACATATACTTCTTAAGGCTGTACTCTCTATGTAAGGTTAGGCACAGTGGGGATGTCCCACGGTTGCTGACCTCACATTGTGGGAAGACCGTTCCAGTTATCTATTGCTGAGTGACAACCCCCCCAAACACACACACACACACACACACACACACACACACACACACAACTTGGCAGCTTAAAACAATGACAATTGTAGATTGCTCATGAATCTACAATCTGGGCAGAAGCTGGCGAGGACAGAGCATCTCTGTTCCACGTGGTATCAGCGGGAGTCACCCAAAGGCTGGGGCTTCTTGTAGGAAGACTCTCGCCCTCACAATCTGGTGGTTGACGCTGGCTGTTGGCCGAGCCCTCTCCCGGGACCGTGATTGGAACAACTACATGCAGCCTTTCCTGTGGCCACGTGGCTCCCTCACAGTATGGTGGCTGCATGTCCCAAAAGGGCCAGACAAAAGCTGTGTCATCTTTTATGACAGCCTCATAAGTCTAAGAGCATCGTTGCCACCACCACAGACACTGGCTCATCCGGACTCAAAGAAAGGAAAGAGATGCCGCTCCCGAGTGGAGGCATTTCGTTGTGAAATACCACGTGGGATGAGACATATGGCTCTGCCAGCTTCTGGAAAATACGCTTTGCGACAAGTAGATGAGAGATGCGGCCAAGGCCACCCGACCCTCACGGTCACTGCCAGAGGGCAATGTGAGTGCGAGCCTGAAAGCAAGGGTGGAAATGAGCCCGGGGCAGCAGCCTGTCACTATGCTCAGCCTACTTGGACTAGAGCAGAGGGCTGGAGCGATTGCCACTGTCACAGCTCTCCTGAAGATGACGTGCCCACCAGCGTGGCGTGTCTGTCTATCACGAGCTGCTTTCCCTCCGCTTCCCCCATCAGAGCAGAAATGTAGTAGCCATGTGACTTTCTTTTTCTTTTCTTTCTTTCCCTCTTTCTTTCTCCTTCCTTCCTTCCTTCCTTCCTTCCTTCCTTCCTTCCTTCCTTTCCCTTTCTTTTATGTAGGATAAATATCAAGTAATATGAAACTTAAGGATTTTTGAGCACACAGAAACATGGACCAGCAAATTGAAAGCCCTTGTGATTTCTTATTACAGGGAGGCAGTTAAGGTTAGTCAGTCCTCTGATTTCCAGGATTACTAAAAGGAGAGCATTGCCCCTCATGTTTCTTCACTGGGCCTATTTCACTACAAAAATCAGAGTCGCAGGGGTTTGTTTGATCGTTCCCATTAGTCCTGATGTCTAGGCAGCAGGCGAAGGAAAAAGCAAATGGGTTCAAAAGGGCATTGTCCTCAGTGCCAACGGGGCGTGGGCCACAGGTGTACTGGGTGAACCTAGGCAAGTTGCTTCACTTCTCTGAGCAACACTCAGGAAATATTTACTGAGTGCCCATGTGAGCCAGGCAATGTCCTGGGCACTGAAGACAAAACAAAACACACAGCGACAAAACATAGTCCCTGTCTTTGCAGAAAGCACATTTTAGAGGCAGAGAAAACAAAAAAGAGACCGTGTTGAGTGCTGATGAGTGGGGTGAAGAAAAAATACTGCAGGATAAGAAGTCAAAGCACGACGGGAGTAGAGTGACATTGGTAAGTCTTCCCTTATCAGGACCTGAAAAACGGAGGGTGGGAGCCACACAGATGTCTCAAGAGAGAACACAGCATGAAGAGTCAACAAGTGTGGGGCACCTGGGTGGCTCAGTCGGTTAAGGGTCCAACTTCAGCTGAGGTCAAGATCTCACGCTTCGTGAGTTTGAGTCCTGCGCCTGGCTCACTGCTGTCAGTGCAGAGGCTTCAGATCCTCTGTCTCACTCTCTCTCTGTCCCTCCCCACCCTCTCAAAAATAAATAAACATTTTAAAAAAAGAGTCGACAAGTGCACGAGACCCGAGACCCCCCTGTGCTCATCATGTTGAAGCAACAGCAAGAAGAAATCGCAGTCAGTGAGGCTGGGGTAGATAGATGGCAGGAAGATGGGCAGAGGCAGGAGACGAGACTGGAAGCAGGAGGGCGACCAGGTCACAGAGGGCCTCATGGACCGTCATAAGGACCGTGGGCTTATGGAGGATCACGTGGAGAACCACTGGGTGGCTTGTGCACAGGAGTGACCTATGTAGGCCTCAGAGCGTCTGCTGGATCATTCTGACCACTGTGTGGAGGGGAGTAGGGAGGCATGGGTGGACGAGTTCAGAAACTGCTAGACCAGTTCAACTGAGAGACAGCGTAGCTGGGACCAATGGGCGAATAGGGAAGCGGCGTAGGTAGGAAGGGGTGGCTTGATTGGGCGGCCTTCTGCATATGACAGCCAAGGAACTGGCGATGGATCAGGGGTAGCACCACCATGACGAGGCTGTTAAGGAGAATAAAATGAAACGTGTGTGCCGTCTGGCACCCCGCCAATTCTCAGCCCACCTCTGCCCCGCATCCTACCATTTCTTCCAAGTAAAGCAAAATCTCTGGAGAATTCACACGGTCTTTTGCGTTGAGAGGAGGGGAGGGAGGGGAGAGGGGGTCCCCACATCAGTCAGCACATGCCCACCTTCCCTGCCACCGTGTGTCCAAGGTCCTCTATGCCCTGGCCCAGAAGGGACTCGCGAGTGATCTGCGAGGGTCAGCTAGAGATGCTCTCCCCCATGTCGGTCTTTGCACGTGCCAGTCCCCACCCCCGATCCTCCTTTGCCTTGGTTCTTCATGCGCATTTCCACCACAGGCCCCGTGAGGTTCCACTTATTATGAGAGCAGTGGGCTCTTTCTCTCAGCACACGTACCCTCCGCCCCCAACCCCCACCCATGCCTCTGGGGAACCAGAGTGACTCGGGGATGCCAAACACAGCCCATCCACTCCTCTGGCCTTTTGTCTCCTCTGAGCAGATCTCCACTTCCCGTCTTCCCACACCTGCCAAGACTAGAAAGAGTGGGCTTTTCTCCCTGTCTCTTCTTGATTTGCAGACTTCTGAATACAAAATTCTTTGACCAGCCCTACCAGACCTACCTCTTGCCGTATCAAAGGAGAACTGAAACAATTTAGAATGCTCACCACCTCCGCAAAGACTGTCCTTCAGGCCCACATCTGGTAGCTAAGGCTGCAAGGATGCTGCGTAACAAACAACCACAAAACCTCCGTGGTACGCTCTCAATAAGCATCCGTGAGGCTCGTGGGTCTGGAGGTTGACTAGGGGTCAGCTGGCCGAGGCCGAGTTCCACCAGGATAGCTCAGCTGGTGTGATTCTGCTCGACTTATCCCTCTCCCCCGTCAGGGGACAAGCAGGCTAACGTGATTCGCAAGGAAATGGAAGAGCGCAGAAAGGAAGCCCAGAGGTGCAAGCATGTTTCATGCTTCTGCTGGCTTCGGGTCTGTTAATATCCCATGGGCGAAAGCAAATCACGTGGGGGTGGAAAAATATTAACCCCCCGCCCCCAACAAATGAGAGAGCTCTGCAAAGTTATGTGGGTAAGGTTGTTACTGGTAAGGGAGTGAAGAACATAAAGAGAAATCTTGAATATGGACTATTTTAGAAAGACCACTTTAAGGCCCCATTCTCATATGGCACCCTGAGGCTGATGATTGTCTTGGGCCAATTGGAATGGTTATCCCTCTTATGGAGTTATCTATTCATTTGTCTCCTTCCATGAAAGCTGGGGCCTCCTTACGGTCAGGGGCTGTATTCTGTTCATCTCTGTAAGCTCAGAGTGCCTACATGTAGTATTTGTAGTGGATATTATAGTTCCCTCCCCATCAAAGAGCCCATCCTCCCCTGTTGCAGGGTGGTCATATGCTTTGGGTGACAATGAGCACACTCTGATTTTTAGTGGCACATCCTCTAAAAGTTCATAGGGGAATATACCAAGGCTTAGGCGAATCAATGGATGGCTTTTCCACGGACGCAGATTTTGGGGTGGTTCTACCTGAACAGAGCTCACAATTTCTGTTTCCTGGGAGAAACGAATGCCAACCTCCTGCATTTAAATGAGAAAGCACATAGCCCGGTCCACCAGCAGCCAAACTGCTAGCATGAAGGCAGCTAGCTTAGCACAAAGCAGATTTGAGAGAAACGCAGAGGAAAGATGAGAGACAGCTGAATTGTGCCCTGCCTCTGTGGTTTTCAATGAAATGGCCCAGTGCCCCCAAACCCCCACATTTTGGCCTACTCTATGCCTTTCACTCTACACCACTTCTTCCCAAAGTACAGCACTCACATGTTTATTTCTTGAGGCGAACATATTTATTTCTTCATCGTCTATCGTCTCACACTAGAATGCAAGCTCCATGTGAGGAGGGGCTATTACATGAACTGCTTTACCCTCCACATCTGGAACAGTGCCTGAAACACAAAATGCACCCAATAACAAATGGTCAAAGAGGTGAACAGGTGAGTGAGTGAATGCATGAATACATAAATGCCATGTTTAAGTCAGTTTGAGTTTTCCATTTATTACCACGTACTGCCATTTGTTACCAAGAATCCTGATATGCTTGCCGAACGCATGTGTGGACGGAAGGGTCAGAGCAGGAGACACAGTAGCTTGTCTTGAAACGTGTAAAGGTTATGCTGCGAAGAAAGCATCTGGCTCACTCTGGGCAGCTCCAGAAGTGGAAGTTACATCAAGGCGCAACATAAGGAAAGGCTTTCCGACAAGTTGTTCAAACAGAATATGCACTGACATGGTAGGCAGTGAGCTTCCTGTCACTGGTTGTATAACAAGTTAAGCCAAGCTAGTAACTATAGCGTGTGTTCTTGCAACAATAACAAGCTAGATGCTGGATCTTTTCCAATATTAAGAATTTATAGTTTTACCTCCTCTCCTAGGTCTCCAGACTACATGTGCATCTGAAAATCTGAACACGTGGGGATCCCTCTTCTTTAGATATCTGTCACTTCCAGAATCTTCTCCTGTCTAGTCCTACTTTGGCACTTTATGGTTCTGTGACTTCGGGAAGCTCAGCTTACCTCAGGGAGCCTCGGTTTACTTATCTGCAGAAGAAGGAGACTGGGGTTAAGAAATTAAATATCTCAAGATCATATTTGTGAGCCCTTCTCTGTGGCTTGATGATGGGCCATGGGCTTTGGCTTCCCTTGGTTTAATGTGATTTTCATAATGATAGAAACCTTTACACTAAAAGGGACACACTACTATCACTCTCTTTTTATGGATAATGAAGCAAAGACTCAAAAAGGCTAAGCACGTCTTCCACATCACAGGACAAGGAAATTCTGGAGCTTGGAATTCGAAGTATTAATCTGGACTCCAGCTTGTCAAAGTAAGAGCTTATACATTATTCAAAGCAGAGAAAACCACATTCTATAATACGTCAATGGGTCCTTCCAGCTCTGATGGCCTGAGATTCCCCACCTTCCTCTATTGGGCTACAAACTTAGGATTTAAGACTTCACAAGGCAACAAGGAAAGCAACATCATCCTGTCCTGCTGGTCCCTCTGGCCTAATGTCTCCATACACCTAGACAGGAAAAACAATCCCCAGAATTCTGTGTCTCTCAAATCTCCCATACCATACGCCCCCCCTTGAAGACTCCTTGACTATAAAGAAGCACAATAAACAGTACCTGCTCTGAGTCAGACTTTTCCACTCAGGCAGGCAGGACCACATTATGTATGGGGGACATAATTGTATGTGGGTGGAAAGGATAATATTATCATTCCCATTTTACAGACAGAAAAGCCGAAGTACAATGAGCTTGTATAACTTGTGCTAGATCACCCATAGCTAGTGACAAAGTCAGGACATGTGAGCTCAGTGTAACTCAGTCCAAGAAGCCCATTCTCTGTACACCTGTCTCTGTATGCATATCTCTTTGTTTTTCTCCATTTAAATATTGCCTTGCAAGAAAGTAATGGTTCAGTTCCACCCTGTGCATATTTTTACAGGAATGTAGTTGATCTTCTTGATTTGGAAGCTGAGAAAACTATGAGAGCAATCATTTGTCTACCTTCTCACCAAATATCCTTCCATGCCTACCCCTGAAAAATGGCCAGAGAAATTATTGTGCAGAAATTACATCAAGTTTCCCTATCCTGATCTTTTCCTTTTTCTAAATATAATGTATTGTCAGGTTAGCTAACACTGTATACAGTGTGCTCTTGGTTTCAGGAGTAGATTCCTGTGATTCATCGCTTACATACAACACCCAGTGCTCATCCCAACAAGTGCCCTCCTCAATGCCCATCACCCATCTTTCCCTCCCCCCAACCCCCTCTGTCAACCCTGTTTGTTCGTATAAACCACATCTTCTTTATCCATTCATCAGTGGATGGACATTTGGTCTCTTTCCATAATTTGGCTATTGTTGAAAGTGCTGCTATAAACATTGGGGTGCATGTGCCCTTATACATCAGCACTCCTGTATCCTTTGGATAAATTCCTAGTAGTGTTATTGCTGGGTCGTTGGGTAGATCTATGTTTAATTTTTTGAGGAACCTCCACACTATTTTCCAGAGTTGGCTGCACCAGTTTGCATCCCCACCAACAGTGCAAGAGGGTTCCTGTTTCTCCACATCCTCACCAACATCTATTGCTTCCTGAGTTGTTCATTTTAGCCACTCTGACTGGTGTGAGGTAGGATCTCAGTGTGGCTTTGATTTGTATTTCCCTGATGATAATGATGTTAAGCGTCTTTTCACATGTCTGTTTGCCGTCTGGATGTCTTCTTTGGAAAAGTGTCTATTCATATCTTCTGTCCATTTCTTCACTGAATTATTTGTTTCTTGGGTGTTGAGTTTGGTTAAGTTCTTTATAGATTTTTGATACTAACCCTTTATCGAATATGTCATTTGCAAATATCTTCTCCCATTTCGTCGGTTGCCTTTTGGTTTTGCTGATTGTTTCCTTTGCTGTGCAGAAGCTTTTATCTGATGAGGTCTCAGTAGTTCATTTTTGCTTTTATTTCCCTTGCATCCTGAAACTGTCAAGTAAGAAATTGCTGTGGTCAAGGTCAAAGAGGTTGCTGCCTATTTTCTCCTGTAGGGTTTTGATGGTTTCCTGTCTCACATTTAGGTCTTTCACCCATTTTGAGTTTCTTTTTGTGTCTGGTGTAAGAAAGTGGTCCACTTTCATTCTTCTGCATGTTGCTGTCCAGTTCTCCCAGCACCATTTGCTAAAGAGACTGTCTTTTTTCCATTGGATACTCTTTCTTGTCAAGGATACTCTTGTCAAGGATACTCTTTCTTGTCCTTTGTCAAGGATTAGTTGGCCATAATTTGTGGGTCCAATTCTGGGTTCTCTATTCTATTCCATTGGTCTATGTGTCTGTTTTTGTGCCAGTACCATGCTGTCTTGATGATTATAGCTTTGTAGTAGATGCTGAAGTCCTGGATTGTGATGTCTCCAGCTTTGGTTCTCTTCTTCAAACCAAACCACTTTAGGTATTTGGGGTCTTTTGTGGTTCCATACAAATTTTAGGATCGCTTGTTCCAGCTCTGAGAAGAATGCAAGTGCAATTTTGATTGGGATGGCATTGAATGTTTAGATTGCTTTGCGTAGTATTGACATGTGGCCTTTGATGACAGTAGTGCTGCCCAACAAGATGCAGGAGCTTAAGACAGTTATCATCTACTGTCATGGCTCTAGGGGTCAGTTAGGGTGGCTTGGCTTCAAACTAGAGCAGGTTGGCATTGCCTGGCTTAGACCAACTTCAGCCAGCTGGCTCTGCTTCAAGCTGCAAGGCCCTACTCCACATGTCCTCCCCCCCGCTGCCCCCATAGGACTAGCTAGATGGAACCCGTCCTTGTCATGGCACCAGTGCAGGCACAAGGCAGCAAGCCCAAATACCCACATGCTGTTTAAGCCTCTACTCACATCAGGTCTGCTGGCCTTCCCATCGACCAAAGTGAATCCTCTGGATAACCCAAAATCGAGGGATGGCAAAGTATACCCCACTTCGAAGGGGGCGGGGGGCAGGGGGCGGGTATTGGTTTGCTAGGGCAGCCATGACGTAATGCCACAGACTGAGTGGCTTAAACAACTGAAAATTGTTTCCTCACAGTTCTGGCGGCTGAAAGTCCAAGATCAAAATGTGGGCTGGTCTGGTTTCTCCTGAGGCCTCTCTCCTTGGCTTACAGATGGCCACCTTCTCACTGAGTCCTCACCTGACCTTTCTTCCACACATGCACACCCCTTGTGTCTCCTCCTCTTCTTACAGGGACACGAGTCCTATCATATTAGGGCCCCACTTTTATGGCCTCGTCTGACTTAATTCCCTCCTTAAAGGTCCTATCTTCAAATAGATCACATTGGGGGTTAGGGCTTCAACATATGGATTTGGGGGTGGACACAATGAAATCCCCAACACAGGATTCGTGAATTTTTATGATCAATAATGCCTGGTCTCATTTTAAGATCTTCTATAACTGGGAGCCTGACTGACCATGATTTCAAATTCCAACTCGACCACTCAATAACTGTGCAACTTTGGGAAGGTTACCTGCATTTGCTCACTTGCAAACAATGAAACAATTACAGTAATTAACCTGCATGTTTGTCAAAAATTGAATGAAACAATTCCTACAGAGCAAGCACAAAGTAAGTGCTCAATAAATATTGCTAGTGCTGTGGCTCTTCACAATTAAGAAGCTTTCACTTTACTCAGGGAGGCTGTATGGGCTGGGGGATCAGCCATATGCCTTCCCTTTCAGGACCCGATTCTATCCTACAGCAAACTTTATTCTCCCAAATCCATCTTGCTTCAATCTGTTTCTGCAATATGGTGACTCTCTAAAAAAAATCCACTTAACATTTCTCTGCCAATAAATTAGAGGCCAGAAAGAAAGAAGGCGGCATGCACTTACCTTTCTAGACATTTTGCAGATGGCTGGTTGCCTTGAAGCCAAGTCATGGCTTCTGGAGGCTCAAGTAAGCGCTTGATTTTCATCTGCCGCAGAAGAATCCTGTGAGCTCAGCGGGGGACAGCGCAAGGATGAAGTAAGGCCCTTTGAGAGTATGTCTTGGGAGATCTCTTTGGAGTTGATGATATAGAATCCAAAAGACCTCCTGGAACTTGCAGTCATTCCTCAATACCAGGTGGTGATTTCACGGGCTAAGTGCCATGGCGACCTCACTGACATCTTCTGATGTCTTCTCAATGCCTTCTCAAAGAAGTCAATCATTGAACCTCCCCCGGCGGCAATCTTTTCAAAAGTTTTCCTAATTTGTGTTTCATGTGGTTTTCAAATTCTCAGATCCCACCCAAATATCTGTAGCAAGGTGGTGGGCCGGGGAGCACAGTGAAAAACACCCACATGCATTTTTTTCTATTCTGCATATAGCAACTTCTTCAGTGATCACAATATCCCTGAGCAGGAGTTAATGTTTTTCTGCTTTTTAACATAAAACAAGATGGCAAAATTAAATTGTGAGTAAGTCACCGAGATACAACAGGTGTGCCTGCCAAAGTTAGATACCAGACAAAATGCTATATTTTTTTAAATAAATTCTTGAGAATCATTCCGCACTGCTTGGCTCCAACAGAAAATCACAGATGTGAAAAGGGTTAAGATACGGGAAGAAAAGAGGATTTCAGGATAAATATGTCTTCAGAGCAATAATATTCAAAATGTGGTCTCCAGACTAGCAAGCATCAGCAACTTGGGAACTTAGAAATATAGATTATTAGGGGCGCCTGGGTGGTGCAGTCGGTTAAGCGTCCGAACTTCAGCCAGGTCACGATCTCACGGTCCGTGAGTTCGAGCCCCGCGTCGGGCTCTGGGCTGATGGCTCAGAGCCTGGAGCCTGTTCCGATTCTGTGTCTCCCTCTCTCTACCCCTCCCCGTTCATGCTCTGTCTCTCTCTGTCCCAAAAATAATAAACGTTGAAAAAAAAATTAAAAAAAAAAATATAGATTATCAGGCTCTGCCCCAGGCCCACTGAATCAGAACCTCTGGGAGTGGGCGGGGTCCAGTAATCTCTGGTTTCACAAGCCTTCAGGTGATTCTGCTGCAGGTCAAGTTTGAGAACCACTGCTTCAGATAAAGCGATGTTCTAAACACCCAGAAAACTTCCCTAGACTGCCAAGAACATTCTTGGAGACTCTCTAGGGCATCAGCGTCAATTTAACCAGGGCATGCCTCACTGCCAGCCAACTTCCAAGGCACTTGGGGGCCACCGTTCCCCAAGGCAGGAATTAGGGAAGACAGAAATAAGACCAGGCTGTTTGCAAACAAACAACCAACCAACAAACAAAAAAACCTTCTGATTCTGAATTTACTAAAGACACTTAGACTGGGGGAAAATTCAAGATCCTAAACCAACCTCCCTCATGTCTATGCTCTGATAGAGCTGGCCACACCAACACTTTATAATCCCTGTAAAACCAGGGACTTCCTGGGGAAGTCCCTGAAATGGTCTGAGAAAATAAAATCACACATTGGGTTTCCCTCCATCACTCAAGCCTGCAGTCTCAAGTTCACTGATGAGGAATGGCTTTGCTTGGATCACTCAGTCTAATATGTATCTCCCGGGGTTTGTGAAACTCAGTGGACTGAAATATGACCCTCGTCCCCAAATTATGAGGGCAGGAAACATGATCTGGCAAGCTGATTTAGTGCCCTTTAAAGTTTAGTGCAATGGTATAGGTGTGTACTCCTAGATGTGCTCAGAGAAAGGATGTGTGAATGTTTTCCATGGGCCCAAGGTATATGACCTGCATAAAAAAAAGCCAGAATAACTCCTCTTAGGACCTGTATGAGTTGCCTAATGCTGTGTAAGAAATTATAACAAACTTAGTGGCTTAAAACATCACTCGTGTGTTAGCTCACTGTTCTGTAGGTCAGAAGTCCAGGAATGGTATGACTGGGTTCTCTACTCAGGGCTACATTCATTTCCTGAGGCTCTGGGGAAGAGTTTGCTTTCAAGCTCATTCAGGTTGTCGGCCAAATCCAGTTTCTAAGTCCGATTCCAGTACTCCGGCCCCCATTTCCTTGCTGGTTGTCAGCTAGGGCCACTGTCAGCAGTGAGAGGGGTCCCCACATTCCTTACCACATGGCTCATCACCTCAAAGCCAGCATGAAGAACCCCTCTAACATGTTGTCTTTGGCTTCCTCAGTGCTCTGACCTCTTGACCCAGATTTAGAGGACATGTGGATTAGGTCAGGCCAACCCTGAATACTCTCCTTTTGAGGAACTCAAAGTCAACCGATTTCTTGAGTAATCAGCACCTAAGTACAAAGTCAACTGATTAGGTAACATTAACTGCATGTACAAATTCGTCTTGCCATGTCATGTAACACTCATAGAAGTCCCACACATCATATTCTCAGACTCCACCCACATTAAAGGGAAGGAATTACACGGGGGTGAAGGTCACTGAGGGTCATTTTAGGGTTCTGCCCGCCAGAGATCCTGTCCAAAAACCAGAGGGTAAGGGGCACCCCAGCAGGTGGGAGATGAAAGTGAGTGTCAGATAGCTATAGATCATCTTTTGGGGGTCAAGAATTTTGAAAAGAGGAATCCAAGCAAACAATTTCCAAAGAGCTCAGAAAGTGTCATCAGAGAGTGAGAGTAGGCTTTAAACTCTGGCAAGGTGCAGAGAGCAAGAAGCCAAAGGATGGCACCTCTTGTCAGTTATAGGGGAACTTTCTCGTAACCTCTTTTCCCTCCACTCTCTTTCAACTGGAACCTGGCAAGGGCAAAACATGTGTATTAGCTAGGGAAAGGGAAGATGTGAATACAGGAAAGAAGAATCAGGCCATCACACCCTCTTTCCCAAAAGGCAGGTGGCTACCAAAAAATAGGTCTTAGCAAGTTGAAGAGTCCTCACATTTGCATGAGAATTGAAGTATTGATCGAAACCTAGGACTGGATATTTTTTCCACAAATTACAATTGTAGTTTTCATTGTTTTTCTTCTTTAAAGTACTTAAAGTAGCTGCAACTTTCCTCAGAGTGATCACAAAAGTCATGGAGACTCCCTGAGCTTTCATCAAGTGGTAGGGAAAAGACTTTCCCAATGAATAAAGTTTTAAAGGACAAATGGGAGCCAAGAAGAAAACAAGAGATGAGGACAAAGACAAAGAAGTAGGAGGGGGACAACTTCTGTCACACTGAAAGCATCATGATTGTTCAAAGTACTGTTATGCACATGTAAGACAACTGGGACGACAGAAGGAAAGTGACTTACCCAACATACACAAATAGTAGCTAGGCAGTGACTGAGCTGGGGTGGGAAGTCAAGTCTTCCAGACCCTGAAACCTTTCATTTTGCTTCACAACCATGCCAAGTAGAAATTTTGACTATAGGAAAATCACGAATCTGGTGGACAGGAAGCCAGAGTACTCCTGCTGTGATAGGTTCTTACTCCCTCATTTTCCTTCACATGGGCTCTGTTGCAGGAGCCAATTGACTCTTTCCAATAATGGGTCAGCATCTTAAAGAAGCCTAAAACTGTTCTTCCTAGATACAACTCCAGGGACTTAGACTTCCTTTTCCAAAGGAAAGAGGTAAGGACTGTGTTGTAGGAGGGACCTGTACCTCCTGGTTGACCAATCACTATGGAGCTTCAGTTAACTTGAAATAACTTTTTTGGTCTAGGTGGGATGAAAAATATACAGAAGCCTCCATTTCCCACCTTCTGTCCAGATAGCAGTAGAAGATTCCTAAGGTGATCAGACCCTGCTGTAGTGAGAGAGGAGGGAGAAGGAAGGAGAAAGACAAAATGCTTTCTCTATGGCCCGAGTCTGTCCATTTCAGTCCTGAGGGCCAGCCTTCTAAGAGGAAAGACATGGAGGTCAGAGAAGAGAAGTAACATGTGCTCACACCTTCCAGAAGGAATGATGAGCTGAGGCTATGCTCTGGGATACCATACAGTAAATGGAGCTCAGTGAGGTCACAGACTGTGGCAGAAAAGAACATGGCAGCTAGACAACCTGTGATGTGTGCCAACTCTGGCCTTTTGCACATGCTTAACAAGCCTATCTGAATCTCTGTATTTCATCTAACAAATGGACTCACAGCTCTCTAAGATTGCTCTGTGATGAAATTGTGTTCATAAAACACTTGACACATAGTTGAGATGACTGTTGCTTGTCTCTCCCCATCCATAGTATCCTTTGGCCATTGCCCTATGAAATTAAAATTTTTAGAGAAATTCTCAAGGTTTATAAAAAAATATATAGTCAAAGTCAACGATATTTTTAATCCATGAGAACACACAGCCACACATCCATGAACTCACTGTTTCTAGCCATAAACTAGTGACAAACACTGTGCTGTATGCCTATCATTAGGTTGTCGTCAGACCATATTCCTCAGCAGGGAGACAGGGCCACTGGCCTCCTTTTTTCCTGCTCACAACCAGAGTGATGGAGCTAAGGAAGGAACATGAATCAGGAATGATTACATTTTAACTTTGGACACAAAAGCCGAGTGTTCTGCCAATATCTTCCACAGCAGAAAACCTTCTAAGAAGGGAGTCCGAAAACTGAAGCAGAAAGCACCAGATAAAATTGTCAACCAATGCCTGAGTGGCTGACTTCAGGGCCTACCAGGTGGTCAAGCACCAGGTGCATAATGACCGTTCACCCCACCGTCAGCCAAGACAAATGGTGCCAAGTCCCTTGAAGGCTGTGGCTGTAGAAGAGCTACCCTTACATGAGATGCCCTCGCTTGCCCTTCTCAGCCACTCTACTTTCAACTAGATGTCAAGAATGCCAAGATGTTAGAAAAATGGTCCTTAGCTGCAAGACCTCACAAGTAACAGGAAAACAGATGCTATATTATCAAAGTCATTAGTGCCAGCTTCCCCACAGACCCAGCATTTCAGTGGTTTAATACATGTTTATTTCGTGTGCCCATCACATCCAAACGTGGGTTAGGTGGACTTCCTTGACACTGCAGTTACAAAGTCGTAGTGACAATGAACTTCAAGGTCAGAGAGACGGCAGGAGGGTCACATGGGATGATTTCAAGTGCAGGCCTGGAAGTGGCACACTCTGGGCAGGACCCAGACACGTGGCCCCAGTCTAACTGCAATGGTGGCTGGGAAATCCAGAGGAGCACACAGACATTTGCTGAGTATTAATAATCTCCACCATAGACAGACAGACAAATTAAGGCAACGCAATGAATTACATTTATGGCACTTGACTTACGGCATAGTTTTGGTTCTGGCATAGTTTTCCGCAGCAGCGTGGTGAAGGGAGTTATAAATTCTGTTTGAGCAGGTCTAGGAAAGTTTCATGGAAAAGGAGACAACTGATATGGGTCCTAGAAAGGAGTAGAGCAGATAATGAAGGAGTGAAGAGGGGCGTTTTCAGGCAGAGGCAGGGATCATGAAATCACACAGCAAATTTACAGACTTTACCAAATTTGGCATGTCCAGGGCATAGTGTGCATGGGGGGTGCAGGAAGGAGAGATTAGGGTGAGTGGGACCCAACCCTGAGGTTGGGAGGAAAATTTCAGGCTATGGTAATGGGGTGTCTAGAAACCAGAGTCCTTGCCAGGGTGTGGTCAGATATGTGAGGCAGGTGCTTGCGACCCTCAGCCAATAAGCCAGGCCTCCTAAGTTTCCTGCATTCGGGACAGAAGGCATCACCGTGCCAATGACCACCGCTGCATGTGGCAATGCAAGGCTCTCTTCTCCTGCTGCAGCACCACACGGAAGAAGAGGGGGGTGTTGTTGAGCATCGAACATACCAGGCCTCAAATGCTTATTCCACCACTACTGGGCAAGTAGCTCTGGAAGCCACAGTTTTTCTAGAATGAGATTAACAATGAGTACCATAGAAAACAGCATGCTGATGAAGGGGAATGAGACTTGTAGAGCTACAAGATGGCTTCTGGCATCGGGCCTTCCCAACAAGTCCTAGCAACTTCCACCCTCTGTCATGCCTACTTCTTTCTCCCTCGTTCGAGAACATGCTTTGGTCATATAATTGACAGATTTTGGACTGCTTTCAGGGTGCTTTTACTTTGCACTGGGGTGTCCTTGGGCTCTGTGTCAGTTGGAGTAAAGCTATTGAGTGCCTTAACGCCCTGCTCCAACACACCCACTGACAAAGTTCTTGCCTGTTTCTGGAATCAGGGCACTTCGCAGTCTCTCCTTGAAGCCAGACTGACCTTGAGTCTAGAAGTCCTCTCAGGGACGGAGTCTAGATCTCATTAGGTATTGACAATTGCCCTCTGAGGTAGACAGTATCATCCCCATTTTACAGATGATGAAAACCACAAAGGGATTTGAAAGGTGAGGCCAAATGTATTCTATTTCTTTACTACAATTTGAACCTTCTCCCTGGTATACAAAACAGGCCACCATTAGTTGTTACCTTAAAAGGTAGGAGGAAAAGAAGTAAGTATTTTGCCCGGAAATAAGATGGCTCTTTAAAAAAAAAAAAAATCATGCAGACTGTTTCCCCCATAAATACTCCATAAAGTAGGTAAGCTCAAAACAGTAGGCAATAAACAACAATATCCAGAGATAAAACACAGAAGGTATAGCAGGCGTCATTGCTTTGACTTGTACTTAATAGAAGTAAACTGGGCCCAGGGTTACCAAGTGAAACAGCAGGGGCCCTGACGCATGTTGAAAAGATGACACTCCTCCTTTTTGGTTAGCATGTTTTTTTTTACTGAGAAACTACATAACTGACACATGATTTTAGGTTATTTATTTATTTATTTATTTTGAGAGAGAGAGTGTGGGAGGGGCGGGGGGGGGGGGGGGTGAGACAGAGAGAGAATTCCAAGCAGTCCTCCACACCGTTGGTGCAAAGCCTGATGCGGGGCTTGAACCCACAAACCTTGAACCATGACCTGAGCCAAAATCAAGAGTTGACATCAACTGACTGAGCTACCCAGATGCCTCGATAACTTATACATGTTTAATACATAAGATGCCAAACACATGTATGCCCACCATTTACATACATATGAACATGTACCTTTACACACAAATATACCCCAATTAACACAACCAGACTACTTTTTGGTTGTTGCTGTTCTGCTTTATTCTGGTGTAGTTGCCACCAGTAGAAAATTGAGGAGGGTGCTTTGGATAATCTGGCCCTCTCTCCCTCCATTGAAGAGAGCAAACAGGATTGAAAAGAGAAGAGAAGGGGGCCCTGGATGTACAGCATTTCATGGCCAACATCCCTGAACCAGGAGCTTCAGGACCCACCCTATTTCTTCTATTGGCTTCCATGGCAGGAAGTGCCCCCAGCCTTCCCCCCACATCCCCTCAGTCCTCTTTGGTCATCTGCAGGCAGCTCCCATGTCGGGCGCCCCCTGGTCAGAGGAGTGTGTTCAGCCCAGGCTCAGAACGGGTCAGAAGTGCCAGGGGTTAACGCCTTAAGAGCTAGCTCAATGCCGAATGTGTTGGAGTTGGAGGACAAACACCCCAGCTTCCTCACCCTCACGGGACAGGATCTGGGTGTGCTTTGCACAGCCTCTCATCAGGGTTGGGCCCTAGTCACCCACGGCAGGGGCCTCCTAATCAACGTCCCCCCTACCGACTTTCCCACCCAGCCCATCTCACTTCCTCACTTCCTTACTTTGCTGCCCGAGGCCATTGCCTGAGAAAACTCCTTACCCAAATCCCTATTTCTGGTCTTCTCGTAGGGGAACCCACACTAAAAAAGTTCCCCAGTCTAATGCCTCCAAACCAAGCGTCCAATCCCTGACATCTCTCTGCCTGCCTTGCAGATGCCCAGGGCCCTCTTTCCCAGCCAGTTCCAGAGGAGACCGTGGCTCCCTCCTCTGGTTGCAACTGTTTACCCTTTGTGTCCTCAGGTGGCCTACAGCGGGCATTCTGTCACGCCTCCAGAGCAACCCAGAAAAAAGCAGGTGTTCAGTGACAACTGGCGAATCATCTCATGCCCCTCTGCCTGGCAACACACACATCTCCAACACGTCTGCACCCCAGAGTGGGTCTTCGAGCCGCTTAGAGGCTATGGAGCTGCCTGCCTGGGATCTGATAGCCCGTGGGGACGTCCATGAATCGGCTCTGGTAATACCCTTTTCTGGAACTTCAGACAAGCAGATGGACCCCACCAACGGGCCTCTGGCCACTGGGGTTGCCCTCTGTCAGTATAGCATGCATCTAAGAGGAACCCGCTTTGTTCCAGACAAAGAGACGGGCCACACATGGCTCCCCACCCAGGTGTTCCAGTTCTCTTCATGTAGCCTCCCTACACGAGACCCTGCCCCCACAGTGCCCCAAGCACGTCCACAGAACCCAACCCTCCGCATTTGCAGGGCGACGCCTTCTTGCAGCTGGACTCAGACGGAACCGCCCTACTTTTGCTGCCAACGTGGCCAGTGATGAGGAAAGTGTCACAGGTATCTCACAGAAAGCCCGCTGCTCTTAAAAGCCTCCCTGCTTTGCCCAAATCACCCGTCAAGCCCATTTCCTACAACCCACTACCCTCCCCAAGCCTCCCACACCAAGTTGACACCACACGGCAATGACTTTCCTACCGGACTCAAGAACAGGAAAGCTGGTTCATTCCTGTCCCCACTGCTGGCCACGGTGCCGTGACACATAAGGCGTAGCTTTCCGCACCGGGGGCATGGATCTTAACCTGCAGATACCCCCCCCTGGAAAGGGGATGCAGTGACATAAATTTGCCCAAGAACACCGAGTCTCCGAAGTGTAAAAGAAGGGGGCTCCCGAAGGAGGAGAGGCACGTGAGAATACCCAAGGCATGCTTTGCTTGATTCACATAGCTTAGCCTGGGGGAAGAGAGGGGGTGCAGAGCAGAATCCACTTGGATAGTGCTAAAGGACAGAATATGACACCGCTGAGCAGAGCATTTCTCCTATAGTTACAAAGATTAAGAACCCTGAAGTCAGGCAGCATATTTGACTCGCAGCCTAGCGTTTCTGAGGTTGTCCATGAAGGACTCTGAAAATGCCAACACACGGTAGCAAAGGATCTTTAGAAATGAGCTTCCTGGCGGCATTTCTGATTGACAGCCGGTCACCGTGTGGTTTATTTGAAGCCTGTTTTGAAGCCAGTGGAGAAAAATGAACAGAAGGTCAGAGCCACACTGGGTACCTTCCAGATGAAACTTCCACAGTGTGGAGGGAGGTGGTTGCCATTCACTGACTCAGCTTAGAAAACTCTTCAGGGGGCACCTGGATGGCTCAGTTGGTTAAGTGCCTGACTTTGCCCTTTGGCTCAGGTCACGAGCCCACGTTAGTGGGTTCGAGCCCCGAGTCGGGCTCCACGCTGCCGCTGCGGAGCCTGCCTGGGATTCTCTCCTCCCTCTTTTCTCCGCCCCTCCCCGACTCGCGTGTGCACGCACTCTCTCTCCTCTCTCCTCATCTCTCTCTCAAATCAATAAAGAAACTTCAAAAAATCGTTTAGGAAATTCCTGGCAATTATTAGCAGGGGTCTGATCTAAAGATAACCCCGGGAATGGATGTTTTGATGCGCTTCGGAGTTAACACCGTAAAGAAGGTCATCGTCACAGCCAGGGAGGGATGGTGGCATTCCAGAACACCTGTTGGAAACTCAGCCTGGCCAGCGGCACACAAAGCTGGCTTGGCGGACATGCGGGCGTCTTACCACAGATCCGCAGTGCTAGGCAGCCGTGTGACAGCCCTGCCTGGCTGTCATGGAACAGTGTTCTGTGAAGGCTCATCCACAGCCTCCTGACCTACTGCGCCAAGCAAGGCCTTTCACCCTTCTCCAGCCCTTTCCATGCGTCTACATCTATATTCCAAAGTGGGAGATGTTCCTCTTCCTTAAAGGAGGTAGAAAAGGGGGTGCTTAGAAGGTCCCACTACGTGCAAGGTTCACACCACGTGAATACTTCATGCAACCTTCTCAGCGGCCCGAAGTGGAAAAGCAGTGGAAGGTACAGTCTATCCATCAAAGGCCGCTCAGGAGCAGAGAAAGGACTCCAGGCTCTTCGGCAGAGAGGGGGTTAGTACAGAGATTATTAAATGCAGGACAGGGGTGTGAAGGTCTGGAGAGCCACTTCCAGCTTTGAAGAAATCAGAAAATACTTGGATCACAGGAAACCCCTGCCAGTGATCTCACCCGCATACCACGCTGGAGTAGGGGGTCCCAGACGTTTACCGCGAAGCCCACTGCAAACATCACGCCCTTACATGTTTGCATGGCTACTGCCAAGTCAGAGGGCAGAAAGGCTTCTCTGCCCTCTGGTCTGCATGATCCAACCAGAGGGGCCTGGAAAATACAGTTTTCAGCCCCCGAGACCCCACGAGACAAGGAAAAACCTAGAATCAACAGGCAACCGTCCTGCGTAGAGAGGTACTACTGTGCTCGTCTTCTAATTAAAGCCACCAGGAATTCCAAGAAGCAGAGTAACTTTGCCTAAGTTCCCGCTGCCGAGCTGCAGTACGAACAGCGTATGAAGAGCCGCAGTCTCTCTGCCTCCAGAACCCAGAGGACAACGGAATTCTGATGGACGTGGGGACATCGACTTGTCCCCTGAATCCTTTTTTATTTTTTTTATTATTTAAAAAAAAATTTTTTTAAATGTTTTATTTATTTTTGAGACAGAGAGAGAGCATGAACGGGGGAGGGTCAGAGAGAGAGGGAGACACAGAACCTGAAGTGGGCTCCAGGCTCTGGGCTATCAGCACAGAGCCCGACGCGGGGCCCGAACTCACGTGAGCTCGCGCGAGATCACACGAGATCACACGAGATCACGCAAGATCATGACCTGAGCCGAAGTCGGCCGCTTAACCGACTGAGCCACCCAGGCGCCCCTTGTCCACCTGAATCCTGAGAGGACATTTCTGTGCATGGATTGCTGTGTGCCCACCAACCAATGGCCGGCCTGAGAGAGAGAAAGGACGCCCAGCGGTGAGGTTCTAGGTAAGAGTCTATTTGATGTTCACCCAGAGTAATTAGGAGGGATCTAAGGCAGTGATATTAAAAGTTGCAAAAATCTCAAGTCTTAGCAGGGAATGCGAGTTAAAACCACAGCAAGACCCTCTTTCGCATCCGCCGGTGCAGCAACGCGAAGGGCTGGCCGGAGGGGAGAGCCTCACCACCTCTCAGACCCTGCCCGTAGACGTGCAAATTGGTACAACCACTTTGAAAAATGTTTTAGCATGACCTCTTAAAGTTAAGGGTGCTCACGATTTTGAGCAAGGAATGCTACGCATAAAAATGCTACTGCATTGTAGTCATACGGTGGAATATTTAGAGCAATGGAAACAAATGAATCACAAGTACATTTAGCGAGACGTATGAACTTCAAAGTTTCATGCTGACAGAAAATATTAAGTCACCAAAGCGGGATAATCCCATTCTTATAAAAGATAAAACTACATAATGTACTATGTGCTTGCGTGCATTCTGTCATAAAACTATAAAGACAAGGAAGGTAATATTAATTAAAATGGAGAATAATGGGCTTTTTTAGAGGGAGACAGCAATGGAATAAAATCAATGGGGCTCAATGGGGTTTTCTATGGTCTTGAAAATGACATGTTTCTAAGAGGGACGGTGGGGTCCAAGGGTATTGATTACTACTCCTTACCTACATCAGATACGTTGTTTACACTCTTTCATGTAAAAGCAAGTGGATGTCAGGTGGGGATCTTCTGTCCGCTGTCCTCTGCAGCCCCACCCAACTACCATTGGGTACTAGGGTTTCAGTTTGTGGCCTGTCCGTCCCTCTCTGGTCTCTCAAATGCAGCCTCCCCCTGCTCTGAGCTGACGGACAGCATCCTGTAGGCATGTGCGTTCCATCCCCAGAATGCCTCCTGAACATGTCTCACTTGCCAGCTCCATAATGCAGAGTAATAAACTGAGATCATGTAGAGCATGGACCTTTGGAAATGATTTGAATTTGAAGCCTGATTTGAGTTTCAGAACCTGGGTTTGATCCTAGTCCTGCCACTCATTACCCATGTGATCTTGGGAGCATTGCATAAACCTCATGTATTGCAGCCATAAATGAGTACTTCTCTCACGGTGTGCTGGTATGAAAATGCAAGGAGTCAACACACATAAAATACTCAGGAGACTGACTGGCATACAGTGAAGATCACTTGATTGTCAATTGTTACCATTCTGCTCATTTTTCCTCTTGCTACCTGTCGATCAACCCATCCCTCTTGTTTGAACGCACATCTTAGTAACTACTATCTACGTGGCACCGTCCTTAAAAACAGTTGTTTTTAAGGCCAACTGCCTAGTTTTATAACTAATATGTTATTGGAGCACAGCCACGTCCGTGCGTTTCCTATGATCCGTGACTGCCTCTGTACCACAACAACAGAGTTGAAGAGTCGCGACAGAAGCCGTATTACCCGCAAAGCCTATCTGCCTTTTACAGAGACTGTATGCTGACTCCTCCTGAAGAATATGGTTGAACTCCACTCTCCTTATCTCGCCTCCACTTCCATACCTCCCTACCACAGGACCCGTGTCCAGATACCTGTACTCCAACCCCAGGCACAGTGCTGGTGAAACCAACATAATCTTACATCCTTGGGCTAAAAGGGACCTGAAGCCAACTCTACCCTTGGTTGGCTATCTCCCACCATGGGCGGAAGATTGCACACATGAAGTACCCAAGCCATTCTGACCAAGGCAAAGCATGTGACAGCAGACTTTGACCCTAAGGTCTCACTGCCTCATATTAAAATTTCCAACAGAACAATCCACGATCACTTCAAAATAGAGCATGCGATAACATAGCACGTACGCAATATCACGTATCTATAAACCACACAAAGATAAGTATTACTATCAGCACGACCTGGCCATTAAAAATGTTGTAAAACTTACATACCTACTTAAATGTAAAACTTAAATACCTACTTTATCCTCCTAAGTAGACAAAGCCGTTAAGATAATAATTATGAAGCCATATGATTTTCTCAGTGGGTCTTAGGAGGAAACAAGTCGATGTGAACAAGCATCTGTTTTTATGTTGTCTCTGTTCCACTGAGTTGGTCCACGTGACCTCACCCGCCCAAGACGAGCCTTGTAAACGAGAAGGCCTCCATAAGGATGAAGGATGACACAAGACAAGAAACCAGAGCGGATCAAAGACGAGGAGTTTCAGCAAATTACCCACCCCCAGTCAGGGAAGGAAAGAAAGAGTAGTGCCCTCCTCTGTGTGCTATTTTGGTCACATGTGATTATAGCCTGTCACACTGTCAGGAGAACCCAGACTCCGTCAGAACGATGCACGTGGCAGCTCTGGGCGCCAAAACAGGGCATGTTTCTGGGTAAAATGTGCCAGGGGGATGCACTGTGTGTATATATATAGACAACATACCTGCCATGAGCATCCCTTGATCCTGAAACACTGTGGAAATTTCTCTCCCCACACACACTCCCAACTTGTGTGTGTGTGTGTGTGTGTGTGTGGTGTGTGTGTTGTGGTGTGTTCCCCATTTCATTCAGCAGCAGCTGTGAAAAGCTATTATACTGCCTACATAGCAACAGAAAAGGATCTGGTAAGTGTTTAATGAGGGGAGGTGTGATCAAAGGGACAGGGCAGTTAAATTGGGTAACTTAGGAAAAGAATGAGGTAATGAATGCTGTTGCCTTGGAGACCAGGTCATGGTCTATGATCTAATATTGCTCTATCTGTAACATTCTACATTCTGAGAAATGGGCAAATCCGATTTGCTTCACTCATGAATATTATCTTTATAGAGATATCAACAGTCCAGTCAAGGCACTTTATCTCCCCACCTATTAGCGAAGCAATACATAACGAGACATGAAGTATGTCCTCTAGAACAGTAGAACGCAAAGCCTTTGTGAGTCCTGAAAGGACTCTCTATAATTTATTTTTGTTCCTTATTAATTGGCTGTCATATTTCTCTTTACTTCCCATAAACATCCTATCTTCCAAGCCTGTTCTTTAATAAAATATGCACACGAGAACACCCAAGAATTGATGCTTTTCTGTAAAGTTTGACCTCATAAGCAATGTGCCCCAACTTCCTATATCAAAATGCTCTTCTAAAAATCATCCCTGGAAGTTCCTGGGCTAGCTGATTCCCCAGGGCAAAGTTAGCACTAGGATTCAAGGTGACTTTAAAACCCATATCACATACTAACAGAGAAATAAAAACAAAAATTCAGAACTCAGAAACATATCTAAATAAAAGACCGGCATGGGAGAGAGGGTGGTGCAGTAATTGTAGTCCTTAATGTCCTAGTTGTTGCTAGTCGAACCAACAATTTGAGCTTCTAGTTGTCAAAGCAAAAGATAAAGCAGGAAGAAAAAGAAATAAATGAATAAAATACAGCATCCTTCAAAATAAGTCAAGCTTTTCTAAAACTCAGTATTGGGGGAGCCTGGGTGGCTCAGTCAGTTTAAGCGTCCACTTCAGCTCAGGTCATGATCTCGGGGTTCACAAGTTCGAGCCACAGGTCAGGCTCTGTGCTGACAGCTCAGAGCCTGGAGCCTGCTTCGCATTCTGTATCTCCTCTCTCTCTGCACCACCCCTACTCATGCTCTGTCTCTCAAAAATAAACGTTAAAAAAAATTTTTTTAACTCAGTATTGAAAGCAATTTCTCACTTAAAGTTCCACATATGGACCACTGAGAGATAGTGTGCATAGTAACCCAATTACATATGCAGTGATTGGTTTCATTAGGACCCTCGGCATGAAACCCAAGGGCAGTCCTCTCAAAACAGTCTGGGGGGGGGGGGGGAGGGGAAGGGAGAGAGAGAGAGAGGTAATGAAGGGGTAGAGGAGAAAATAATACAGAGGCTCTACAGAGCATGTATTTTGTCTTGCTTGATCCAAGAATTATAAAATTTCAAGAACTCCCACATACCCATTTCCATATACTCCCTATTTCAAGTAACCTTTAGACAAGAATTGGAAAGCAGACTTTTTCTTTTGGTTAATACGCTGATCTAGAATGCAGATATGCTCTGGTTATTATTATTGTCCCTACTACTATTATGGCTAACATTATTCCAGATCGACAATATCTTACGAAAATGGAGGAGTGAGTTTTGATACTACAATGGAAGAAACTGAAAGAGGGTTCAAAAAGTCCACAGAAGCAACTGTATCATGTTGAAGACGCTGGGTCTGTTCGCACTCTAGCAAGGCAGAGACCAATCATGCTCATCAGGCCTTCACGGGCTTCTCTACCTTTCCCAGTCTCCTTTGCAGTTAGGTCAGGCTATATGGCTAAGTTCTCACCAAGGAATGGGGCGAAAAAATGATACAAGACATTAGAAAGTCCAGAGTAACCCTCCGACATGCTTTCTTCCCTTACTATGGCAACCTTAGAGGCCATACATTCCAGATAGCGTGGCTACATCTAGCTGTGACATGAGTGAAAAATAAACTTTCATCTGGCTGAGCCGCTGAGATTTCAGGGTTTGCCTACCGTGGGAGTGAGCGTGGATTACCTGGACGAACAAATCCACTGGCCGACAAACTGCCTTCACGACGCTATTTGTCATGTTTTTAAATCAAGCTTTATTCATTCGATTCTGATGTTATGTATTTTGGCTTAACTATTCTTTGTAAAAATATCGACATAAAGTTGCACAAGTTTAACTACTGCACTATCTTTGAACCGAATTCTCTGTCTCTCCTTTCTCTCTCTCCACCTACTCAGGCTTTCTTAAGATAGAGAGATAAAAATATAATTAGGAAGAAAGATATAAAATGGTGCGTGACACATATAGATGCATAATAGAGGGATGGACAGATACAATGCTTAGATGGTTTCTATAAGTTTCAGGTGGGCGTGGCTTTCACATTCACACCAATCAGTAGTCACCTAAAGTCACCCCTGATGATCTATAAATGGTAGCACTGAGCCCTGAGAAGTAGACTGGGATTAGCAGTTAGCGGTAGAGAAGGGTTTTCACTCACATAGTTCTAGTCCAGAGGCTGCATCTGAATAACCAGTCTGTCGACTGCCTTGAGTTAACTGATTATCTTTCATTCACTGGGTCACCATTCCCAAAACCAAATGTTGCTTCGCTAATAAGATTAGTGAGAAGTCATTGTTGTTTTCTGTGTCCTGACAACTTGTGCTTCATTCTCTGTAGACTTCCTGTTTTCTTTAAGGATATTTATCTATTTACTGATTTGTAAGAGCTCTTCAACAATTAGATTTAAATGAAATGCCTTAAATAAAAGATCTTAACCTTGTACCTGTCGTATTTGAAGATTTTTATTTTTTCTTTTCTTTTTTCTTTTTTCTTTTAATTTAAGGTGTATTTATTTCCTTTCAGATTTTCCTTTATGATTTCCCTCATGGCCATCAAGTTCTTCTTACTCCAACCAACATAATATGTGATTATATTTTCCATGTATGCTAACAGTTTAATTTTTTCACCTTGACATCCTTTGTCTTCTTTCAAGTTATGCTTACAAAAGGCTTTGATCCTCCATAATTTCGTTCCCTGGGACTTTTTTCTTCACAGTCAGTTTTCCAGATAATATCAACAAATGTCTATGCTTTACCCTGTTAATTTAAAGCACTTTCTTGTATACTGGATCAACTAAAGCAGTGAGAGCAGACAATCTTCACTTGGAATGAGAATGGCTCTAAAGTTTGCATTTTAAGCATGATGCATATGTTTTGATCACATATGTATTTATTACATTCAAGAACTATTCTACGAGTCCTATGTCACTATAACTTTATTTTGTTTTGTTTTGAGAGAGAAAGCACAAATGGGGGAGAGGCAGAGAAAGAGTGAGAGAGAGAGAGAGAGAGAGACAGAATATCCCAAGCAGGCTCTCCACTCAGCATAGAGCCTTACACGGGGCTGGATCTCATGACCCTGGAATAAGCCAAAATCATGAGTCAGATGCTCAACAGACTGAGCCGCCCCAGTGCCCCAATTTTACTATACTTTAAATCAGAATAGTCATACCTTTCTCTGTTACTAATGTAATGATTATCGTAACATATATTTTTATCAATGAGCCAGCATTATATTCCTGGAATAAAACCTACTTATTCAAAGAACATGATTTCTGTAATATATTTGATTTCATGCGGCCATCATGTGGTTAGCATTTTGCATTTCTATTTCTAAGAGAGATTCGTCTTGTGTTGTTATAAGTAAAAGAAAGGAGAAACTTGTCTTTTTGTGCTTAAATTTTCAAGTGGCACAAGAATTTTTGTTCTAAAATTGTTTGAAAGAGCTCACATCCTCAAACCATATGGGTCTGACATCTTTCCAGGGGTTATTTTTAGATGTTTTTTCATAATGTCTTTCAGGTTCTATTCAGTTTTTCCATATTTCTCCTATAATCTGTTGCTTTTTATATTGTCCCATAAAATTATTCTTTCATCCATATATTTATCTGTATTGGTATGTATTGCTATGGAATTCTACTTTTTCTGATAGATGTATATGAACATACATAAATAACTATTAATTGCATTTCTTTGATCATTCCTTTTAAGTATATAGTTATTTCTTTTAATTCCCTGATCACCTTTATGAGAGCTTTGTCTCTTACTGAGTTTGATTTGAAAGAAAGATAGATAGATAGATCTAGTGTTTATCACTTATACTATTTTCATACATATTCATTTCTATTCATATTTTCATTCACTTTTACCTTGGATAGGACACAATTCTAAATGCAACATAGAGTCCAACAACCTCATTATTGATTTTTCCTACATTCTGTTACCTACTCAATATTAAAATATTGCTTCCTGCTATTTCCTTGAGTTTTTTAACCTCTCCCTTTTTAATTTGTACATTTGTAATTCTTTACCTAAAGTTTTATGATTATTATATTTTATTTGTGCTTTAACCATTAGCAATTTAAGCTTTTTCCTTTGGCACATTCAATATTTCATGTAATTTTACTTCTCCTGATAGCAACACTGATTCCTTCTGTTTAAAATTACATGTAAGTGGGGTGCCTGGGTGGCTCAGTCATTAAGCGACAGAATCTTGATTTCGGCTCAGGTCATGGTCTTATGGTTCATGGGATCAAGTCCTGCTTTGGGCTCAGAGCTCCCTCTCTCTCTGCCCCTCTCCCCGCTTGTGCTATTTCTCTGAAAAATAAATAAGTAAGCATTTAAAAAATAACAATAAAATAAAATTACATGTAAGAATATCTTCATCCCTTCATTTTTAAGCTTTTGCTTTGGTTTTTTTTTGGTGTGTTTTTTTAATGTTTTATTTATTTTGAGACAGAGAGAGACAGAGCGTGAGCAGGGGAGGGGCAGAGAGAGAGGGAGACACAGAATCCGAAGCAGGCTCCGGCCCTGAGCCATCAGCACAGAGCCCGACGCAGGGCTCGAACTCACAAACCGCGAGATCATGACCTGAGCCGAAGTTGGACTCCTAACCGACTGAGCCACCCAGGCGCCCCCTGCTTTGTTTTGCTTTTAATTGAATTATAGTTGTCATGCAACGTTATATTAGCTTTAGGTATACAACGTAGTGATTTGACAATTCTATACATCACACAATGTTCACCATGAAAAGTGTAGTGACAATCATAACCATACAAAGTTATCACAATATTACTGACTACATTTCTCAGGCTGTACTTTTCATCTCTGTGACTTATTTATTTTATAACTGGAAGTCTGTACCTCTTAATCCCCTTCACTTAGTTTGCCCATCCCCCACCCTCCACTCGGGAAACCACACCAGTTTGTTTCTGTATTTACGAGTCTGTTCCTATTTGTTTGCTTGTTTGTTTTGCTTGCTTTTTAGATTCTACGCCTAAGTGAAATCGTATGGTATTTGTCTTTCTCTGACTTATTTCACCAGGCATAATACCCTCTAGGTCCATCTGCGTTGTAGTGAATGGTAAGATTCATTCTCCTATCTAATCAATATTCCATATGTATATATACCACATCTGTAGCCATTTGTCCATTGATGGACACTTGGTTATTCCCATGCCTTGGCTATTGTAAATAATGCTGCAATAAACATAGACATTCATATATCTTTTCAAATTAGTGTTTTCATTTTCTTTGACTACATACCCAATAGTGGAATTACTGGATCGTAGGGTAGTTCTATTTTTAATTTTTTGAGAAACCTCCATACTGTCTTCCACAGTGGCTGCACCAATTTACATTCCCAAGAACAGTGCACAGGGGTTCCCTTTTGTCCACATCCTCTCTAACACTTGTTGCTTCTGGTCTTTTTTACATTAGCCATTCTGACAGGTGTGCAAGCTTTATTCTTTAATTTTGTTTAGGGGTGCCTACGGGTAAACCCATAGAGCTGGATTTCATGTCATTCTAGTGTATTTCACATGTACATGACACACAGGTCTAATGTGCCTATCTTTTCCCTTTCTAATCCTGCAAGTCATTTTTACAATGTGGGAAATACCAATTAAAATTAGAATGGGGGGTGGGGGGCAATTGGGTGGCTCAGTCGGTTAAGCATCCAACTTCAGCTCAGCTCATGATCATGTGGTTCACGAGTTTGAGCCCCGCGTCAGGCTCTGTGCTGACAGCTCAGAGCCTGGAGCCTGTTTCAGATTCTGTGTCTCCCCCTCTCTCTGCCCCTCCCCCGCTCACGCTCATCTCTGGTCTCAATAATAAATAAACGTTAAAAAAAATTGTTTTAAATAAAATAAAATAAAATAAAATAAAATAAAATAAAATAAAATAAAATAAAATCAGGATGGGAATGCACACACGAGTCTTTGTGTACGTGAATGCCCACACATGCATATGCATGTGCGTGGTTGCGCATGTGCACATGACATGTGTGCATCTGAAGCTGAGGAGACCAAAAGGTGACCACAGCAGACCAACAGAGCCCACATCTGTAGCCAGAACCCATAAAGTCTGGTGTGCTATCATACCTCCCCCGAAGGCAGAAGTATCTGGGCAGCACGGGAGACAAGCTCGAAAGATTCAGAAGGACAGGTGAAAGCTAATTTAAATAAAAGGATGAAAGTGAGACTTAATGACAGGGTAACGCTTCCAGAAACTGCAGTGTTGCTTTACATCCTTGTCCGTATAGGTCTCTATGGTAATATCTGAGTAAACAATTACGGCTTGCCTGAGTCGTTGAATAATCAAATTTGTAACAGTGTTGTGATATTCCTATCAACTCCTTCAGGATCTCGTTATAACTTCCTCACACTTAGAGGCTCACGCTGGCTACCTGTCTGGACTGCCTGAACCCCACATAGCCCCTCTTCTCCATGTACCACTGTCAGCTGTTCCAAATGAGCTACCTAATTCATCGGGGCTGGGGACCCAAGAGGGTCCTGGCCCACCGCCTGCCCCTGATGACTGAGCTGGATCAATCTTCTACTTTTAGAAAGAGTGGCAAAGATCGTGCCCTGCCAAAGGGAAGAGGCAAAATCTGGGCTCTCTGAAACGTGTTGCTGAAACATGCTGTTTGGGAATTCACTATTCCGTGAAGGAATTCTCTCTCCTTCCTGAGAGAAGGAGGCCAGTTACCCTGACAGTAGAGAGGCTAGAAGCTAACAACACACTTGCTCTCCACTCACTTATTCAAAAATAGATCCACAAGAACTATGAGATTTTCTTTCTCCGGCCAAGTAATAAAAATATGTCTCTTTACAGGACGCACATTTTAATACAGCCCTGGGATATTCACACAGGTTTTTGAAAGTGAGTTTAATTCAACGCACTGCCCTCATTAGGAGGCGTTTGCATTTCTAGGCACCCTCTCTTCTGCTTTTTATGGTCTGCAAGTTGGGCTCACCTGCTCAATCACCTGTGGTCTTGGGGTATCAGGGGGGAAAAAAAATGCTTAAATACATTCAGATGGAAATGGGCATCTAGGAGAGAGCATCACAAGTAAAGAGCCATCCTCACACACCTGTGGCCTCCTGAGGGCCATTGCCCCCTGGAATCTGCTATGACCTTGTTGACAGGTGGCCTGACAATCTAAGAGAGGATCCACATTGGCACTGGTCCATCTCACCTGCTTCATGCTCTTGACAGCCTGAGGATGTTATCATTCCACTAGGGCCCAGTTCCAAAAGGCCCCCAAGTACTCTGTCAAGAACTACGTCACATATCAGTCTCTTTTTCTTAACTGTTCTATTATAGACACAATGTAGTCAACATGAAAACTAAGAATATGATAAACAAAGACTGAATGAGGCACAGGTGTCCATGCAGGTCTCATCAAAGCACAATAAAACCAACCCATTAAAGAGGTTAGATGCATACTTTCTCCCTCAGCAGATTTCATTGCTCCCCTACACCCACATTCACAAAATAGAGAGGATGGAAGTCACATGTGTGAGCCCTAATGCTGCCTGGTTAACAGGCCCTGGAGGAAGAAGGGGTTGTGTTTTCCGGGAAAGTAGCCAAAGACGCACTGTCCTTTTGTGCTTTCCCCAGTGAGGTCGTGAACATAACCCCATACATCAAAAGTGCAGACGATGGCAGGACAAATGTTTCACACAAAGCCTGACCTGCTGCCCGTGTTTGTGTTCTCATCCTCTCCTGAAGCCGTACAGAGCTCACTCAAAGCTAGACAAAGCCTCCTTGCTTCCTTGAACTCCAGCGTCTGGGCAATCCGACTGTGCAACATTCTCTCAGCTTTGAAACATGTGGGTCAGTTTCCGAGATACCCATGGGACACCAGATATCACCTGACGAAGAAGGGCCTACATAGGAATGCGCCTGGCCACGTTCCTCATCCATTCTGCCCGCCTGTGACTGGTTAGACTGCCAGGCCAATGGCACCCCATTCCCACCTCTGAGGAGTGTGAATAAAGCCTGCTGGTTCAGGTCTCTAAGACTTACAAGAATTCCTCATGGGGGTATTTAGCATAGATACTTCAGGGAACATTCCCACGTCCAGTTAGAGGGCTCAGATACGTCGACCTCAATGCCCCTGCAATGAGGATGCTACCATTGCACACGTCTACAGTGAACCCATCAGTCTCTCTGTGGAGCCCACTCTCCATCTTGGCTAATGGCCAAGATAGAGCAACATAAGTAGGTCGAGTAAAAGTGAACTAGAATCCAAGTAACTAAATAGCTTAATGAAAAGTTTTACCCTCCTTTCTGGTCCTAGACAATGGGACATTTCCTTCACACGGAGATCAAGATAGTGACAAGTTGTGATCTGGCCCTCCCCATCTTTAAAGTCCATCAGTCAAATTACCTTCAAAGGGAACCTCTGTGAATGAAATCTTGAGTCACTAAACTCTCTATAATCCTTGTTACTGGCATGAATTAGATCACTATATAACTTTTGCTACTTAGAAAAAAAAGTAAAAAAAAAAAAAAAGCAAAAACTTGGTAACTCTGTTGTTACTCTGATCAGTAGCAGTAGCAGAAATGATTGAGCTTTGAAAGTAACGTGAATGCAGGAAAATATAAATAGCCAGAGCCATTTTCAGCCAAGGAACAATCAAACAGCAATCTCCAGACATTGTGCAACCCCAGGGCTCCCCGATGTGCCAAGGAGAAGATTGATTGCTTCCCTTTGGGAAGCATTCTTTCCATTGAGAAAGAGCTGTAGATAATCTTTATACAGTTCTTTGGAGCCTCAGATGGGCTCTCCTCTATAGCTTAGTTGTGTTTTGGTATACACAGCTCCTCAGCGAAGGTTAACAAGAAGGTATAAAATGACACTGCGCACAGCCCTATACACCTCCAGTATTCGGAAAATCAAAGTGCTCAATGTTATAAGAGGCATAGAAGAAAATGAGAGGTCATTCACAACAGTGTGGATTCAAACTCTAACATTGACACTCTGCTCTTACCAGCAATTTTTTCAGGTCAAATTTGAATCAAAGAAATATTTCACCTAAAGTTCATTAATGATACTGTGTGAGTCTAGTGGTTCTAGAATGATCCAATAAAATGCTCTGTGTGCTCTGTGCCACCTACGGTGCTGCTTGCCGTTTCCCCCAGGTTGTCTCGGAAAAGAAGTCAGAAACTGCAGGTTGAGTTTCCTTGGAAGGAATCTACATCATATCCTTATCATCACACACACACACACACACACACACACACACACCTATTCGAGAACCTATAAAGAAAATTTAGATATATAGGGAGAAAGGGAAACATCCACTTAGAATGCATAAGCCACTGTTTCAGCATTCAGCTGGAGTGCTTAAGTTATGGATGGAAAGAACAGAGATCCAGAAAAAAAAAAAGAGGTCTTGTACAAGGGATACAGACTTCATGTCCTTAGAAAATCCACAAGGCAAACTGGAAAGAATGAATAAAGTTGTTTGAATCCCATTCACCAGATGGCTAAAATGAGAAAAAAAGAACGACCACCACATGCAGTAACGTGTGGGAAAAAACCGGAAATCTCATAGCATATGCTCTTGGTGGGGGTATAAATTGAAAACCACTTTAGAAAAACTGGTTCCAGTATCTGTAAAGTTGCACGCATGTCTAGTCTATGACCTAGCAACCCCACTCTTAGGAAGCACACAAAGAAACATATAAACATGTTCACTAGAGGACATGGCAAGAGTGTTTGTAATAGCATCACTCACAATAGCCCCAACCTGAAACATTCCAAAGTCCATTAAACAGAGGCTAATAAATTGTAATATACTCACACAATGGAGTACCATGCTGTACCCATAATAAACAACTACACAACAGCAACATGAATGGAACTCGCTTATGTACTGTTGAGTCCAATAAGGTAAAACAAAAACCGTATACTATGTAATTCCATTTGTACAAAGTTTACAATCAAATATAGCTAATCCATCATGTTAGAAGTTAAAATAGTGGCTAATTTTAGAGAGGGTGGGGAGTAGGTAGAGTCACAAGCCAGGCTTTCCGAAAGGTTGAATTTCTTAAACGAGTATTTGTTACATGGATGTATTCATTTGTGAAAATTCATCACATTATACACTTAAAAGGTTGATAACTGTTCTGTATATGTGCAACACTTCTATAAGATGTTGATTTTTAACATTCATTGTAGAGATGGTGATAGATACTAAAGAAACAGAAGAAGAAAGAAACATTTCCAGACATAAAAGAACTGAATTTCCAAGTGAAAAGCACAATGACTTTCCCTCCCCTCAAACAAACAAACAAACATACAAAGAAATAACAAGGAACACCATAATCATATCCAAGATCATTGAAATACAAGGTTACAGAGTCATCTTGAGGAGGTTAGCTTCTGGTAATGGGGGTCTATGTAATTCAGAACCCTTCCATTGAAGGCAACTCACAGTAGAAGAGCTGGACATAATACTTTTCAAAATATTCTGGTAGCCATTGAAAAGCAGTAGGCAGTAAAGAATTACTATCACAAATTCTGGGAAAAGTAAAAAAATACATGGAGTTGAGAGGGGTGCCTGAGTGGCTCAGTCGGTTAAGCATCTGACTCGAATTCAGCTCAGGTCACGATCTCATGGTTTGTGGATTGAGCCCCGCTATGGGCCTGTGCTGACAACGCCTACTTGATTCTCTCTGTCTCTCTCTCTCTCTCGCTCTCTCATCTCTCTCAAAATAAATTAATTAATTAATTTAAAGAAAATACATGTAGGTGAGTCCTCCTTGAGAAGACCACTTTTCTTTAAAAATTTTGCAAAACCAGAGAAGGCGGTGGAGAATGCTAGCAATGTTCTATTTCTTGACCTGGGTAAGGGGCACATAAGGTCTCCTTTGTATGTTGTGAATTTTTCTATATGTGGTTGTAGTTCAAAACACGATAGCTAAAGGGAAATATCAAACCAGCATTGCAGTAGGAAAACAAAACCCACAACAACAAAAACAAGAGTTGATCTCAGATTTATGCAAAGCTATCAAAGCCAGAAAACAGAGGACAAGTACTTCAAATGTTCTGAGAGAAAAATACTCTACAAGTATAACCTTCAAGTAGAAAGTATAAAAGCAATAATCAGACATGCTATAGTATGCAGTAACTCAGAGAATTCAGCACTTGTGAGCCTCTCTTACAAAAATTCCTGTAGGCTAAATTTCTGCTAGCAAAGAAATCAATCAATACACACAAAAGAAAAGGAAGAAGCATAAAACAAGGACTGGTGGTTGGTGCCGAATTCATTTAAACATAAAACGCAGTCTAGGGGTGCCTGGGTGGCTCATTCAGCTAAGCATCTGACTTGGGCTCAGGTCATAATACTCGAGGTTTGTGAGTTCGAGCCCCGAGTCAGGCTCTGTGCTGACAGCTTCAGAGCCTGGAGCCTGCTTCAGATTCTGTGTCCTCCGTCTCTCTCTGCCCCTCCCCCACTTGTGCTCTGTCTCTCTCTGTCTATCAAAAATAAATAAAATGTAAAAAAAAAAACAAACCTCAGTCCAAGCAACTTGAGAATTGTAAGATTCACTGGTTCCTTTAATTTCATTGTGAATTTATCTCTACTAAATTAAAGAAGGATTATGTCTTAATAGTCTCAGTAAACAATAGCATGTGTTTTATGAACCTAATCTTTTAGCGCTCTCTCTCTCTCTCTCTCCATCTCTTTCTCTATCTCTCCTCCATCTGTATGTATATCGTATCTGAAATTATGTTTACGAAGTGTTAAAACAGTTGTTCATAGGTAATGGGGTTTCAGGTCATTATTTTTCCTTTTCGATGCCCCACTTTACTGCATTTTTATTTTTCGAAATAAACATATATGTTTATAAAATAAGAGTCATTATTCTTTCACAAAATAAAAAAATATAGTGGGAACATATAACAAAAATAAAGGTCTATACACAGAAGTCAGGTACGAAAGTGTGTTTCCCTTAATAACACTGAAGGAGATCTTTAAAACATAGTCAGCATTCGATGACACATAATTTAGCAATCACAAATAACTGACGTCAGCATGTAAATTATTCATATTTAATTTTTCAACTGTTTACTCTCTTAAATTTTTATTTCTCCCTTTAAAGCAACACATTTATTCAGGAGTCTACAATCAGAAAAGAGAAAAATTTTATCAAACTGTGTTTAAAATTACACATTGAAAATTTAGGTTCAACAGAAGAAAGAAGCTTCAGGTAGCAAAAAAGTCAAACACTATCTTAAATGGTTGCAGCACTATTTATTCAATTCCACTTCTCTAAAAGCACTGTTTTCCTACCTAACGTTATTTCTCCCCCCTTATTTCCACTCCTAGCCCATGCAGTCTTCTGAGCAGGCCAAAGGCTTTGGCACTTTTGATGTTCTTTTCCACAATGCGCATGACAGCTAGTCAGTGGTGGCTATCATGACTCCACCCCTGAACAATCAGACAGCCTGTGGTCCTACATTCCCACTGTCTCCAAAGTCAAGTCCGAATTCTCTAGCATCCAGACAGGCTGCCTTCCCTGGACTCTCATGACATTCATTCTCTAGTTAGCTTATGGAACCTACCGTGAGCGAGCACTGAGCTGGCCACATGAACGAGTCTCCTGCCCTCAGCTGGGCTACAGTCCCCAAGGAGAAGGGCAAGAAAGAGACGCCTGTGACATAGTGTGAACAGAATAGACGAAAGCGACCACCTTCGCGGTGGATATCGTCCAGGCTGGGGAAGTCAGCGGGGGTCTCCCTCAAGAGGTGACAGGTGAAATAAACCTGAAACATGATGCCAAGTGCAGAAAAGGGCACTCCAGGAAGAGAGGGTATGACATGTTTTGGGGAAATATCGAACTGTTCATTTAACGCTGACATGTTCAAGAAGAGAAATGGAGAGAGGAGACAGGAGGCGAGGTGGTGTTGGCCGGTGCGCCAGAGCGAGACCTGTGCCACATTATGGAGGCACAACAGATTCTGGCCGGCCCTGATGGGAGTCCACCTGACGTCACGGCCAGATAACCATTCCAGAAATGTAACTCTGATTTTTCTCACTCCTTGCTTACAATTTGTCAGAGGTTTCTCAATTAAAGTATAAGCCCCTTCAGAATAAATGAAAACAGTTTTCTCATTTTGCAGCCGATTGGTGGGATACCACTGCACAGCCTAAGCGTATTACTCACGACGATAATGAGGAGGGGTAGGAGAAAATACTAAGGAAGCATGTGACTTACTATTGTGGCTCCTTCATAGGCCATGTTCAACTCAATGTGCGTACTCATGTCCTAAATGGATTCTTATCACAAAAGCTGCCCTGATTGGGCAAAGAGGATTTTAAACTATGATCATACAACACTAGTGTTTAGCTAAATATGAGAAGTTTAGTTAAAAGTAGTTTGTGAAAGTTTAGGACAGATTCAAAATTTTTTTCAGGGAAGCATAGGCCCGCGTCATTTCGCATGAATAAGGGAGATAATGAAAGAAAACTAAATACGGTAAAAAAAAAAAAACCCTGAAATAGAACCATTTTTCAAGACATAATATAGCATCACTTCCATTATGAAAAACAATCAAAAGAATGTCGATAAAGCCTTGTAGACATATTGTAATGAACTGATATGTATTGTATGTAATCAAATAGTGATGTAACTAAGAAAATTAAGGTCTTGGAAGGATGAAGTGCTTAAAAAACACTTTCGTCTTTAGTACTCAAAGAATCTTACTACAATTTTATGTCTTCCATCAATTCTGACAGAGAACCATGCTCTTTTTCAGGTACCTATGATGTTTCAAGCATGGCAATTGTCCCTGGGGAAAAGGGAAAAGGCCCCACCCCTCCTGGAGCTCTATTTAGTCAATCCCCCAAAATTCCACAATCCTGATTTAATGAAATCAAAATAAGGTGTAGTTCACTACCCCGTGATCTTTCCACTCATTCATGTGCTCAAGATACAATGATGCACAGAAAACAGTCATAGAGTCCTAAGGGAGACAGACAATGACCATAACAGAAACCTGATGAGAGCTCTAATTAAGACTTGTACAAGGCACTGTGGGATCTGGGCTGATGCATCCTACATCTGTCTGTGGTATGCTGAAAGGTGTCCAAGGAAGATAGGAACTAGGCAGGGAGTGGAAGGATGAATGGGTTTCTCAGGCAGGCCAGTGCTGGAGGGCACTCAAGTCCATGCTCAAGAGTTTGACAGGCGAACACAGACCACCTTGACCACAGGGTGTACCTGAAAAAGGGCAGGAAAACCAAATGTTAAGTCCCAGAAACATTTTTGGTGTTGACTTTTGAAACGTTTCATTCTGGCAAGACTGCAGAGTCCCAACAGTAAGGGAGGAGTCTGAAGGCAGAAAAGCCATTAGAAAGTGTCATCATAAACCCGTTGAAAAATGATAGGGGCCTTAACTCCTTATTTTTTGGACGTGGTCTTTTTGGTCCAATTCTCCTCTCGGGAGGACTTGTTGATATAAATGACTAACCTCAGAAGTCATTAAACCCAGATCACCTGACCCCAAAATTTCATTTCTGATTTCTGAGACCTTTGCCGAAGGAGTCCTGGGGGGCAGGTGAGGCTTTGTTCAGGTCTGTGGCTCTGGTAAACACCACAGCAGTGCTAGGCTGTCTAAAGTCAATGACCTCTAAATCTGATGAAAGCTGTGGATCTTTGAACAGAAGAAATTACATATGCACAAATTTTAGGTGCTTAAGCTGTGTCCAAGAGTGACTAAGACTCAGGCTTTTACATTTAACTAGAAGTTTTGATAGCTATTGTAGGGAACAGCATTTTAAAGATTTAGGGTTTCACCCAGTGAGGAAGCACTGATCTAGGGTACTTAAAAACAGCTAAATTTTTATTTGAAATACAGACGCCTGTTTTTAATTATTAAGTAAGCTTTGGTTATGCTGCTTTGTTAATAAACCGTATGTTCTAAAAGGTCTCAAAATTTAGAACTCACTCAACCATTATTATTCAGTGGGGGATACACTTATCAGATTCCAGCATGGCATGGGATTATACAGAGAATGATTTACTAATCACAAAGCCAGACTCTATGTTACTGAAGCCATAATAAAGAGCTCCTTTACTGAGCCCAGTAGGATATGGTCAGAATGTGGCTGTTGCTGCTTTTCTCATGGTCTGAAGATGAATTCGACCTTGCCCTCAATCGTTAGCTACAGCATGGAGGGTTTTTTCAAGCCAGCCAGGAAGTGGCAATGACACTTGCCCTGACCCAAGATTTAGACCCCGGGCAGGTCTCCGGTGAACCAATATAACATGAAGAAAAGAGACGGAGTGAGCATGACAAGTTTGCCAAGGTGTCCTCTATTGTGATCGCACCTCAGCACACAACTCCTGAGTGTCCGCTGAAGCCGGGCAGTGTGGTCGACACAAAGGCTACAGCCAATAAAGAAATCAGAGGGTAGCACTCACGTAGCACAAGCCCCAGACAGACAAGGAAGCGGCTCCTGCACACGCTCATCTCGGAGAGGGCGGACTCGACATGTCAGCAAAGAATGGACAGGTGGGACGTTGTGGTGCCAGCTCTCCAGCCCGAAAGTATCGAGAGTATACCAACAGTTACTTCCAAGGCAGTGTTTCAGAAGGGAAGGAATCTTACCTTGAGGAGACAGTGCTGGGCGTGAATGAGCTAGGTCTACACGATGCACCAACACTTAATTACGCGGGCAAACTTAGATGCAAGGGAAGTGGGGACATGTGTCCAGTTAAAAAAACTATTGGAGAAGAAGGGAGAGATAAAGATATTCACTTATATTTTCTTCTAACTCCGCCTCCACATTGAGTGAGGGGAGAGCTACATTCAACTCAAGAGGAAACCAGTGAAAACTAAGCTCTCCAGTTTGAGAAGCACAAAACAGATTTCTAACACCAGGCGTCCAGATCCCTGATCTCTGGGGCCAGAATATCAAAAAGTACTGGAACACAACCAAGGCCACTTAGATACATGGAGGCCATGCAGAGAGTGAGCACGTAGATTAGGACAAGGTTATCCCACAAGATCAAGAGCAACCACAGGCAAGAGTGGGCAAGGATGATGGCTCACCACCTGCAGGGGCTGCTGAAGCTATATGACAAACAGCAATACTAAGAACTAGGGCAAAAATTCAGCAAAAGCCCTCGAGGAGGTGGTGGTTGCCCTGGATCCATCAGGGAAGGGGCATTAGAGTCTGGAGATCCAGTCAAAGTACCACTTGGAACTTTGATTAAGGATCCTTTTATTGATTTATTTAGCAAAGCTGCGACACCAGGTGGATGGAGCACTTCAGATTATCGTACAAGAAGGCAGCTATTGGAGAAGAAACCATTCAGAAAGCCCGAATTGTGCTAACGATTCTCTCACATCACCAGGACATACACACCAACTTTCCTGGTAGAATTTGAGTGTCCCAAGTTATATTTACTCAAAACTAAAGATTTGGGGCACTGGGGAGGCTCAGTCAGTTAAACGTCCTACTCTTGATTTCTGCTCAGGTCATGATCTCAAGGTCGTGGGATGGAGCTCCAAGTCGGGCTCCGTGCTGAGTGTGGAACCTGCTTAAGATTCTCTCTCCACCCACCCCCTCTCCCTCTGCCCCTCCCCTGCTGACTCTCTCCAAAAGGAAAAAAAAAAAATTTAATGTTTTGCTGTTAGTAGTTTGGTGCTGTATAAAGTCATGAGGTGAACACAGTTTGAGAGACCAAGCTTCAGATTCTCACTTCCGTTCTGTGGGCATCGCAAGCCTCAGGCAAGTACTCAGGACTCTGAACCTCAATTTCTTCCTTACATTAAATGCATAGGCTAATATGGGAAAATGAATACCCTGAAAGTATTAAATCTTCGCATTCACTTATATCCCTTAGTAAGGTTCTCTTTGTATCGCATTTCTTGTTAACTGGATTCCTGGGTATTACATAATTTTGTTACTTTGATGACAGAGATCTTGTTCCTAATTATATCCACAAGGATACCAAAAGCTAAATGATGTCTTGTATGGATATTTTTGTAATTAGCCACTGTAGGAAACTCTTTATTAGTTCTAATAATTTTGGAGTTGATTTTCTTAAAATCTTTGGGAAAATAGGTCATCTGAATTTAATAAGTATCTATTGAATGAATTAGTCAACTGACTTGGCTCTGTATTTTTCAGTGCTCATCACCAGTCCTATTGAAACCAAATTCTCCATTCTTTAGAGCACACTTGATTCATATTTCGGCTCTCTTATGAATGTCCTCTAAATGCTTTTCCATAAGAACATAGGAATGGTATATTCTCTGAGTTATTACATATTTGAGAATATATTCATTTTTCCTTGTCGTAAACCCAGTAAATATTGATCCATTATCTTTGGGTATCTAAAGTTTATAGGATGACCTACTAAACTGTAAGTTCCATGAAGGAAAGGATTGGGGGGGCGGTGCTAACTTTCAAGCACAAAGCAGAGAAAACTGGAATAGGATAGGCACTTTGATCAGTCAGCTTTGTTGGTTATGTTGCTGGAACAAATCAACCTAATGGCTCTAAACAATGAAAGTCGACTTCTCAATCAACATTCCATGTCAGCTGCAGGTAGGCTGAGGCCCTACCCACACCACAGCTCTCTTTATATCTTTTTTATCCAGAATCCAAGTTGATAGAGCAGATCCTATCCAGAACACTTTTTTTTTCCCCCAGGAGACAGGAAAAGACATGGCAGAGCCACATATAAATCTCACTTTTAAATATTTACTCAGATACACGCACATAACACCTCAGCGTATACTCCATTAGCCAAAGAAAGTCACCTGATCAAGGCTGACTTCAATGGGGAGGCATATTGCTCCCACAGGGAAGCGGGTCAAGTCATATAGAACAAACAGGAACGTATTAATCCTCTTATAGGCAGGGTAGCAAATTTGGAACAATAACACATCACAGTAATTGACAAATACTTGTTGAATAAATTTTTTTTTTCTGCATGGACACTTACTGGGATTTTTTTTTTTTTTTTTTACTCCTAAAAATCCAATATATCATTAGATCATATCTCGGGAATGGATCTCTATTCATTCATCTAGTCTGGCCCTTAGTGAATATTTTCTTATCTCTCGACTCATGTTTTTTGGTGGGATTTTTTGTTTTGTTTTCCATCTTAGGGAAATGTTCATCTATCCTTTTTTCCCCCTTATTTTGTTTTTACACTCTACCTTTTTTTTTGTCCTTTTCTTTTAAGTCTTGTTACAAGTGTAGTTCATAGCCTGTGTCTATTCCCCCACCTAGCTGATCTCTTCTCAGACTGTTTGAATATCTTCATTTCCTCTAAGCTCCGGGATTATTCCTCCAACAGCTACCAGAGTCCTACATCTACTTTCAGTGAAGGTCATTGTGTTCACTGTTTTATATAATAGATTTATTAAGTTCTATTTATGATTATCTTACGTGGGAGGATCAGAAAAAAAGAACTAAAAAGACGTATTGGGCATTTTTCAATGACTATTGTACTTTCCCCCCCTCAGGGGGAATTAAAATAAAAATCATATGACCATGTCTGTGTTAGCTATTAAGCGTGTTTTAGTTTTAAACGTGCAATAAATCACTGAACCCCAGCTACATTTATGTTTTTATTTGATCACAAGAATGGACCCTTTAATCCCATTTTGCCCATTGTCCTAGGACAATTATTAATAGCTCTATTTTCGTTCCCAGAAGGTCCAGGTTTGGAATATAAATTATATGGATCATATTAATCATTAGTCAACCTTTGTCTTCTTATAAAAACAAAGAAGTTAAGAATAATTAGACCCCACCCCTCTGATTATCCTTAGGAGATCTAAGTCGTTTAAAAAACAATTTCTCGCTCTGGATTTACATCCTTAAGGCCAAAAAAACCAGTGCAGATCTGGACCTGTTTTGATGCACAAGAGCAGAGAAGGAAAGTCTTACAAAAAGGGCTAATCTGCAGACCAAGAATGGGGTTGCTGCATTTGATTAATGCATCCACACTTCCCTGGTTTCTGCAGACTACAGAGAGCAGAGTTCTCATGGAGCAGATAGATACATCATCAAACCACATCCATCCCATCGGTAGGGCAAGCATTCACCTTCTGTGGTATTTGTCTGGCCAGGGACTGGGACACGTCTTCCTTCTGTGTTCACAACACTGAAGTCCTTTTCCTTTTATTGTATATATTTTATCAAAGTTATCTGGACAAGTTTTCAGGAAGGCTCGTGGGAAATGAAATACGCAGTCAGTAAGTTATTTGGGTTAGTCTAGAAGTCATAATGTGATATCCTTCTTTAAGGATTTTTAAAATATTCCGATATTTTTTTCTTCTAAGAACTCTCCTATGTCCATGAAAGATAATTCTTTCATGATTCTCTGCTTACATTTTATTGACTTAACCCCCCCTTGGATTTCATTGAATTTTATTATGATTTATCTATTAATAGTAGTAAATTTATTTAAAAAGAACTATTTGTCTATATTGGTATCCTACATTGTTTATTACTGACTTTATAAACATACAGATGATAGATAGATAGATAGATAGAGATTTAGAAATAGTTGCAGATTCTATATATACATGTATTGGGAAGGTTTTAAAATGTTTACTCATTCTTATGTGGTAGTAGGAAGTCTATGTTTAGCTTTAGGAGTTGATTGAGGTGCCGCTGAAGGTTATATGGTTCAAATATATTAGTGTTCAAACCTTTAGGAAAATAGCAAGAGAAAAAGGAAAGGTTTTAACTTATGGAGAAACAATAGTCTTTTGTATGGGGTATTTTGGTGAATATGGACAAAACAAGGTAGACTTGGGAAGAAATATCTTTTGGGCTAAACATTCTCTCCATCCCTGGAGTGCTTTCTCTCTCCCCCCCCCTTCCACCTAATCAAACAGAAGGAGGCCCCCCTAGGCATATATCTACCTCCAACCCCAGTCTAGTGTCTCCATGACCTTCAGCTTATCATCTACATTCCAGGTCTTTCAGGGTGCCCTCTTTGGATTGTTCATCACAAGATTGGTTGGAAAATCTAATATGATCATAGATTTCCCCCCCCCACACACACCAATTGCCAATAACCAGTTCTCATCTGCAGACCCTAACAGTTCAGACAAGAAGAATTTACTGAGTTGTTTGTTTCATTTTGTTGCCAGAGGTCTTCTTAACTTCTTAGACAGGTTATTCCTCTCAATAGAGAGAATGAGAACTTATCAGTTCTTCCTTCTAATCTCTACCATTTCTTGTCAAAAATCCTTAAAGTTTTAAGATAACACCATTTCCTACTTCACAGTCATGACATAGGGATTTCTTCGTTATTGGGTCATATCCATGGAAATGTGGAAAACTGCAAGAATCAGTCATGTGGACTCAGATAGATATCTAGCACAGACGCTGGGAGAAATTCATTATTCTTTTTCATTATCATGGGTTCAATCCACTCCAGTATGCAGATATTTCTGTGAGTTCCAATGCAATGCAACGGAAAATTCCTCAATCACATGCGGTGGCAAAATGATCTCTTATCTGAGACTTTTGGTAAACAGACATCCTTTCTTTCTAGAGTGCTGCTTTGTATCTCCAAGGTCACCAGCAACTCAATAACTATGGAATATTGTAAGTAGATAACACTAAATGAATTGACTTTCCCAATGTGACAGTATTGAGTACTCCTCTCTACGTCTTGTCCTGGCTCTGGAAGCAAGTCCTTTTTTTTAAGGTATTGAAGCTACAAGTGTTGGAATGCATGCTCAAAACAGCTCATCTGTGTTATAACCCCTTTGTTTGCATGTGATTCAACTTTGGAATCCTTGCCAATGAGGATTACACTGTGAACATGACACTCGGGGTACTTTACATATATAGGTAATTCTTACCACATTGCTGCTATGTCTGTTGGGAGGTTGATTTAGAGGTGAAAGTAGGAGGCATAGTGTGGTTATTAACGGCTGCTGTCTTTGTTTTTAGTTCTGTTTAACCACTAAGAAAAATACTGACAATTTAAGCGCTTCAACTGAACAGCAAGTGGCAAAAAAAGATGTTTGAGTTTACTTGAGTTTCTTTTAACTTTGAGCTCCACCCACACACACCTGCTGAAAGTGTGGACGAGAGGGAACATGTGGTGGCAGTCCCTGGGCTGAGAGACCTCAAAGGAACCTGGGAGAAGCTTCAGGGCTCTGGGATCCCCTTACAGGAATTGCGAAGTCTGTGAATATGCTTCATCCAGGTGTCTTTCCTCTGTTCTGGACATGCAAGCAATCGGAAGAAAAACAAAGTGTAATTTGCACTTTCAGGAGGACGTAGAAATGTGCAGATCTTCAAAGCAGACTATCGCCACTTGAAAAACTCAGCAAGCCATGCACACTAACATTGAAGAGACTGAAGCCAAAAGAGGCTAACAGCTGTATTCTCAGTTGTGTAGCCGGTTTGTGGAAGAGGCACAAATAGGACGTGCATGTTCCATTTCCCACCCAGTGTTTCATCACCACCCTACACACCCTTCACATTACTCTATGATCAAAGATGTTCGCCCCTGATGGTCTTGGTAGCCATGTGAGACTTCATTTGGTAAGACTCATTCTTAATTTCCAAATCACCGGTGCTGGAAATGTTGAGCCATCTTTGATTTGCCTCTGTCTCGTTCTTCTAATCACTGAGGAGGAATTAATCGAGGTTCCATATCTGTCTCCTCCATTCCTACCCCTACATCAGGCCTTTAGCATTTGGGACCTGGCTTCCTACAATGGCACTTTGATGCACTCCTTTCTTTCAGCCTCTCACGTTTCTAATTCCGCACGCTGCCAATAGATTTCTCTTTCTCCCAAGGGATTTGGATCAGTCTCCTCCCGAGGACCTGTTCTGGATTCTCACTGCTTACAGAATCTCATCAGAAGTCCTTAGCACAGGCTCTCAGCATCTGAGACTAAAATGCTTCTCTAACCTCATCTCCCATGATTTCTCTTTACCAGTTATGTATTCCTGGCACTAGGGCCTGCCAGATTTTTCCAGAAATAAAGGCCTGCATGCTGGCCTTCTTTCAAAGCCCTGGGTCTTGAGAGATGCTGGTTTCTCTCTTTGGGATGCTGTGCTTTTCTTTTAAAATTACCACAATTTGAAGCAATAGAGTAAATTGAGTGCAACTGAACAAGGTGATGTTGAATTGAATTCAGTACCTGTTCATTCCACTTTGTTTATATTCCGTAATTTACTCTTCTAGTTCCCCTAGATGATTCGTTCCGCGAGAACAAAGATCATAGAACCCGTGCCATGTACCTTCCTGTAGAAGAATGCTTAGCCTGTTATTGCCCTACCACTGTGATGTCCCACAAGCAAGTCTGCTGTCAGAGCATCCCGAGCTAATAGGCATGTGGCCTACACACCCCATTTCCTGTCACTGTGCACTGAGCTGGAGGAAAATAATCAGGGTCATCAACATACTAAGGGCCTGGCCCATGCCAACCTGCCACCACTGGTCCTCTCCCAAAAGCGAGATGTATAACCAAAACAAAGAGAAGGCCCTCAGCCAGTTGTGCACAATGTCAAGAGAGGCCATTTTTGGCCAAGGACTGAGTTCTAATAACCGGGCCAGAGGGTCTCAGGAAGAGAAATTGTTCAAAAGTTAGGTGCTAATTTTTCCAAGGGGTCTCTTGAGGCCACTTCAGGGTAAGAGTCTTTGAGAAGCAAGAGTTCTGAGAGAGGAACAGTCTTCTTAAGGTAAAGATCCTCATGGAGAAAGGTCCTCATGGAGGCAATATTTAATGGGGAATATGTCCTCTTAGGAGGATTAGTACTCGTATGGAACAGGTCCTCGTGGGAAAAGGGCCTTTTTAGGGGTACGACCCTCATGGAAGAAAGGTCCTCATGTGAAGAATCCTCATGAAGCAAGGGTCCTTAAAGGGAAAAGGTCCTCATGAATAAATGTCCTCATAGGGAAGGATCCTGATAGGAAAGGGTTTGGGGGAGGAGTTCTCCTTGTTTTAGGATCCCCATAGGAGAAGTACCCTCATGGGGGAGAGTTCCCTCAGTGAAAAGCCCATATGAGAACTATTCCTCTACCAGGACTCTTCTCCATGATGACCTTTCTAAGAAGAGTGGGAGATGTGAGGATTCCATGTGTAAGAAGAAAAGCCAGAAACCTAATAATAGCAAATGTACATTGAACACCTATTATGTACCAGGCAAGACTGACCTCCTTTACAATACAAGCTCATTTAATCCTTACAATAACCCCAGGATGTAGGTACTATTATCACACCCGTTTAACAAGAATGAAAACAAAGAACCAAGGCTAAATACTCTGCCTGATTCATACGATTGGTAAGTAGTAGAACCTAGATCCCAGCTTCTTACCCAATACACTAACATACAATAAGGCCAGAGGCCTTCCATTATTCTGCCTCAGAAAGAAGTTAGACATTATAACCCTGTAATCAGAACTTCAAATTCTATAGGCTTTATCACTCCCTTATTCTCTTAAGGCTGAGACACCTTCTTTCCAGAGGAATAAACAATAAGCCTCTTAACACGGAAAGGTTTGAGCATTTGTTCAGGGCAGCTAGAGACTGATGTCACACAACCTATCTTTGGGAATAGGAAGACCCAAAGCTGCAGTAGGAAGTGGCTATTATTGAGAAAAATAATCTGGATAGGTCCTTGAAGGATTGGTCCTTGAGCTGATTTGGCCCTGAATAAGAATTTTCCCAAGGGTCCTCAACCCTCAGCAGGAGCTCCTGTGTCGTGCAGAACTGCAGCATAAACCCAACCCTGAGATACTGGCTGAGGCCTGTGATAGAACACCCATCAGTTGCACCTGGTCACCAGCCCAGGAAATAAACCTCTGCCTTTAGATTTGGACTACGCTCCTGCCTAGACCCTAGATGCTGCCTAAATTGTAATCCTAGACATTGCAGCAACAGCACACCGATTCTCTCTTTTCAAGCCTGGCCACTGTGCTTCCTGAGACTCCTACTCAATGAGAGATCCGGGGGTAAAGCAAACAGTAGGCAGCTGGAACCACCAAGAAAAACAAAAAGACAATCTACCGATCGGGAGAAGAAGATATATGCAAATGGCATATCCAATAAGGGATTTATATCCAAAATATATAAATAATTTATCCAACCCAAAACCCCAAAACAAATGATACAATTAAAAAATGGGCAGAGAACCTGGGTAGACACTTTTCCAAAGAAGACATCCAGATGGCCAACAGACACACAGAGAGATGCTCAGTATCATTCATCATCAAGGAAATGCAAATCAAAACTACAATGAGATATCACCTCACACCTGTCAGAATGGCTAAAATCAAAAGCACAAGAAACAACAAATGTTGGCCAGGATGTGGAGAGAAAGGAACCCTTGTGCACTGTTGATGGGATTGCAAGCTGGGGCAGTCATTGTGGAAAATGGTATGGAGGTTCCTCAAAAACTTAAAAATAGAACAACCTTATAATCCAGCAATCGAACTACTGGGTATTTACCCAAAAAATACAAAAACACTAATTCAAAGAGATACATGCACCCTATATTTATTGCAACATTATTTACAATAGCCAAGATATGAAAGCAGCCCAAGTGTCCATCAACTGATAAATGGATAAAGACGTGGGGTGTGTGTGTGTGTGTGTGTGTGTGTGTATAATGGACTATATATATATATAATGGAATATATATTAATGGGACATTATTCATCCATAGAAAAGAGTGAAATCTTGCCACTTGCAACAACGTGGATGGCGCTAAAGAGTATTATGCTAAGTGAAATAATTCAGTCAGAGAAAGACAAATACCATATGATTTCACTTATATGTGGAATTTAAGAAACAAAACCAATGAGCAAAGGGGAAAAAGAGAGAGAGAGAACCAGACTCTTAACTACAGAGAACCAACTGATGGTTACCAGAGGGGAGGTGGTTGGGAGGACAGGTTAAACAGGTAATGGGAATTAAAGAGTGCACTTGTAGTGATGAGCACAGAGCGATTAAAATAAAAACTTAAAAAACAATAAAAATAAATAATAATTTTTGGGTTTCTGGAGAGCGAGAGCATGAGAGGAAGAGGGAGAGAGAGAGGAGCTTAAGCAGGCCCCACACCCAGCATGGAGCCTGACCCGGGAGTCAGTCTCACAACCCTGAGCCAAAATCAAGAGGCAGATGCTTAACCAACTGAGCCACCCAGGTGCCCCCCACCAAAAAAAAAAAAATTAATGTTTATTTATTTTGAGAGAGTGAGAGAGAGCACGAGCAAAGGAGGGGCAGACAGAGAGGGGGACAGAAGATCTGAAGCAGGCTCTGCACTGACAACAGACAGCCAGATGTGGGACTTGAGCAAACCATGAGATCATGACTCTTAAAGGTGAAGTTGGACGCTTAACTGACTGAGCCACCCAGGTACCCCCAAAATAAATTTTAATAAAATTAAAAATTTAAAAACCACAATGAGAGAGCCCCTCACATCAGTCAAAATGGCTAGCTAGTATTAAAAAGAAAAGATGGGCGCCTGGGTGGCTCAGTGAGTTGAGCGTCCAACTTCAGCTCAGGTCATGATCTCGCAGTTTATGAGTATGAGCCCCGCATCAGGCTTGGGCTGATAGCTCAGAGCCTGGAGCCTGCTTTGGATTCTGTGTCTCCCTCTCTCTCTGCCCTCCCTGCCCATGCTCTGTCTCTCTCAAAAATATAGAAACATTAAAAAAATTTTTTTTAAAGAAAAGAAATAATAAATGTGGGCAAAGATGTGGTGAAAAGGGAGAAAGGAGAAAACGAAAACTCACACACTGCTGGTGGCAATACAAATTGGTGCAACCACTGTGGAAAACAGTAAGGAGGTCCTCCACATAACTAAAAATAGAAATAACATATGATCCAGTAATTTCACTGCTGGGTATTTATAAAAAAAAATTAAAATGCTAATTCGAAAAGATATATGCCCCCTATGGTTATTGCAGCATTATCTACAGTAGCCAAGATATAGAAACAACCCAAGTGTTTATCAATAGATGAATCAACTATATAGATAGATGATGATGATGATGATGATGATGATAGATAGATAATTACTCATCCATAAAAAGGAATGGAATCTTGCCATTTGCAACAACATCAATGGACCCAGAAGGTATTTTGCTGAGTGAAATAAGTCAGAGAAAGATGAATATCATATGACTTCACTTATACACAGAATCTAAAAAACAAAACAAACAGACTCTTAAATACAGAGAACAAACTGGTGGTTACCAGAAGGGTGGGCGGGCAGGGTGGAAAAAAATAGGTGAAGAGGGTTAAGAGAATTCAACTTCCAGTTTTAAAGTAAGCAAGTCACAGGGATGAAAAGTACAGCATAGGGAATATAGTCGATAATATTACAATAACATTGTATGGTGACAGATGGTGACAACACTTATCCTATGAGCACTGAGTAATGTATACAATTGTTGAATCACTGTGTTGTACACCTGAAACTAATATAACACTGTGTGTCAACTATATTCAGTAATTAATTGATTAGTAAGTAAGTAATTGAGAGAGAGAACGAGAGAGAAAGCAGGTAGGAAGAAAACAACGGCCAGACGATGTCCCAGAAAATCAGTGAATGAAAGGGACTTGCTCTGTTCCACACTAGCTATTGACCTCCAACAACCAAGGGAAGAACTAAACCCAGGGGAATGCAGGGGCGCCTGGGTAGCTCAATCAGTTGAGTGTCCAACTTTGGCTCAGGTCATGATCTCACGGTCTGTGGGTTTGAGCCCCACATCGGCTCTGTGCTGATGGCTCAGAGCCTGGAGCCTGCTTCCGATCCTGTGTCTCCCTCTCTCTCTACTCCTCCCTCACTCTCACTTCGTCTCACTCTGTCTCTCAAAAATAAATAAATATAAAAAAATTTAAACCCAAGAGAATGCAGAGGACAGATTAAATTACATCATGTTCAAAGCCACAAATCCTGAATCTAAGCCATAGACATCTTTGGCTCAACACTTACTACAAGTTTCTGATCATACAAGAACTAGCTGACCACAAAAAGATGAGCCATAAATGAAAAGGGACTAGATTCACACATAAAACAAACAAACTAGAAAAAAAGTGGGGGGGGGGGACAACACAACACAAAAGCATACATAAAAAAAGAGAAGAGCCATGCAAATGATTCTTCAGAGTCTCAAAGAATTACATGGAACTTTCTTTTTACAAAGGATCTCAAGGGGTGCTTGGGCGGCTCAGTCGGTTAAGCGTCCAACTTCAGCTCAGATCATGATCTCATGGTTCATGGGTTCAAGCCCCATAATGGGCTCTGTGCTGACAGCTCAGATCCTGCAGCCTGCTTGGGATTCTGTGTCTCCCTCTCTCTGCCCCTCCCCAGCTTGTGTTCTATTTCTGTCTCTCTCAAAAATAAACATTAAAAAATTTTTTTAATATATGGAAAAGGATCTCAAAAAGAAAACTAAGTGTTCAAAAAGCATCAAAACAGGGGTGCCTGGGTGGCTTAGTCGGCTACGTGTCTAACATCAGCTCAGGTCATGATCTCAGGTTCGTGGGTTGGAGCCCCACATTGGGCTCTATGCTGACAACTCGGAGCCTGGTCTGGTTCTGATTCTGTGTCTCCCTTTCTCTGACCCTCAACCGCTTGCGCTCTCTCTCTCTCTCTCTCAAAGATGAATGAACATTAAAAAAAAATTTTTTTTAAAAAGCATCAAAAGAGATTGTAAGATAATAGAAGGAGTGATAAAGTGAGCTGGTAAAACACCAATAGAAATGGAAAAGAGAAATGAAAACAGTACAGAGATTCAAGTCCTATCAGAAGCAGAAAGCTATTGAATATCTATAACTAAAAACATATGGGAATGCAAGGTGGTGCAGCCACTCTGGAAAACAGTGTGGAGGTTCTTCAAACAACTAAAAATAGAACTACCCTACAACCCAGCAATTGCACTACTAGGCATTTATCTAAGGGATACAGGTGTGCTTTTCGAAGGGACACATGCACCCCCATGTTTATAGCAGCACTTTCAATAATAGCCAAAGTATGGAAAGAGCCCAAATGTCCATCGATGGATGAATGGATAAGAAGATGTGGTATATATATACATGCAGATTACTCGGCAATCAAAAAAAATGAATCTTGCCCATTTGCAACTATGTGGATGGAACTGGAGGGTATTATGCTATGTGAAATTAGTCAGAGAAAGAGAAATATCATATGACTTCACTCACATGAGGACTTTTAAGAGACAAACAGATGAACATAAGGGAAGGGAAACAAAATAATTTAAAAACAGGAAGGGGGACAAAACAGAGAGACTCATAAATATGGAGAACAAACTGAGGGTTCCTGGAGGGGTCGTTGGGAGGGGGGATGGGCTAAATGGTGTCAGGGGCACTAAGGAATCTACTACTGAAATCATTGTCGCACTATATGCTAACTAATTTGGATGTAAATTTTAAAAATAAAAAATAAAATTAAAAAAAAAAAACATAGCCAGGTCCCTGGGTGACAAGGGTAATTACCCTTGGTAATCGTTCAAACAGTAAGAAAAACAGCAGATATTTAAAGGATCATTAAGGGGATGATAAAATAAAAAACAAAGAAGATCAATATCTACATAATTAACATTCTGAGAAAGAAAAAAATAAATGAAATATTTAGCAATTTACTTTCCACGTATGCTTTATATAGAGTACACTTCCACTAGTATTAATATATATTATTGAGTAATATTATTAACAATTATATATAGATAATATAAATAGAACCATTTTACCTTTATGTGTGTGTGTATATTGAATAGTATTAATAATAGTAGAAGTAAACTTGCTTGGAATAAAGAAATATTACATCCTGAGGAATATTGGGGTGAGGGCACTGACTGCAAAATATTTATCAGCAAGTTCAATTCTGATGAAGTCACTGAGCATTAGGGATGAAGACAAAATAAATCAGAGACTCGGCATTCCACTTCTGCAGACTAGGTAATTTGGGCCAGTTCTCCCACTGGGCACAACGCGAATTTAAAGCACACAGAAATGAAGCAAGAAAGCGAAACAGAACCAAGAGAAACAAGAAGTACTCGAAACAGCCGACAGGGGTTTATGGCCATCAAGTTCCCACACACGAACTTCAAAATAACCATCCCGAGATATTCAAGGGGATCAAACACAAGATTGAGGGTCAGGGAAGAAAACTAGAAAGTGATAAAACAGAACTAAATCAAATCTTACACTGAAAAATTCATTTGGCAAAATCAAGAACTTAACGTTCAGGTTTAGACACTAGTGAAAAAAAGAATTATTGAACTGGAAACGAGATCAGAAGAAATGTCTGAAGTGAAACATGGGAGAGAAAAGGATGAAAATACAGAGAAAGAGTCAAACAGAAGTGAGAAAGACTGACACGTGATGAAATCCCAAAGGAGAGGTTACAGGGAATTTGCAAGGAGCGATACTTGGCGAGATGATGGCTGAGAAGTTTTCAAAACTGATGATAAAAGCATCGAGCTATAGGTTCAAAAAAGGCCTACGCAGAGCAAAAAAATAAAAGATAAATTACAAAGAACAATTAAATACCCCATGGTAAACTTGATGAAGTCAGTGTTATGGTCCTCTGAAGGGCCAAATGGGCCCGCAGCCAAAGTACAGTTCAGATGTGGGGACCGAAGATCCCCAGAGGCTGTGGGAAGGTGATTGCTGACCTAATCGAGGTGTCCGTGGAAAGCACGACAGGCTTCTCCAGCAAGCCTGAGAAGACATCAGAGAGCCACGGTGCCACCGTGGCGAGGAGGTAGGGCGCGGGTGAGGGTCCCCTCCTGTGGCAGGGACTCCTGTGGTTTGGATGTCCCACTGTCACCCAAGGAGGGAGCCCCGAGGCTTTCTTATCATCTTCTCCAGATGTGGGCCGAAAGGAAGAGAGAAGGAGGAGGCTCAAAACCTATCAGCAGTCTGGGGCGCCCGAGTGGCTCAGTCAGTTATGCATCTGACTTCAGCTCAGGTCTGGTCTCACTGTTCGTGGGTTCAGGCCCATGTTGGGCTCTGTGCTGATGGCTCAGAGCCTGGAGCCTGCTCGGATTCTGTTGTCTCCCGCTCTCTCTGCCCTCCCCACCACTCATGCTTTGTCTGTCTGTCTGTCTGTCTCTCTCTCTCTCTCTCAAAAATAAATAAATATTTTTTAAAAATAGAAATAATCAATGGAAACCAACCAAAATGATTACTCTCTGTATAAAATAATGGTAACAGGGTACCTGGGTGGCTCCGTCGGTTAAGTGCTCGGCTCTTGATTCAGCTCAGGTCATGGTCTCATCATTCTTGAGTTCGAGCCCCACATCAGGCTCTGGGCTGACAGAGCCAGCTTGGGAGTCTCTCTCTCTTACTCTCTGCTCCCTCCTCAAAATGAATAAACATTGATGATAACAATAACAATAAAATAATCACTATTGTTAATTGTGTTTATTCGTAATAATTATTAGTATTGTGTTTTAAAACGTAGAGTCAATTAAAATGCACAACAATTGCATACAAACCGATAGAAGGTGAAATGAGGCACATTTTTTTAACATTGGTCCAGGAAAAGGATAATAGTTTCAAATAACATCAGACTTTGATAAGTCAAAGACAGATGCTGTATCTCCAGAGTAATCATCAACTATAAATATTTAAAGAGGGAAAACTCAGGTGGGCATCGAGGCAGGAAGAGAAAGTTACAGACAGGCTTATGGAGTGTGTAAGTGTGTGCTTGGGAGGGATTCAGGGGGGTTCTTGTTGAGCTCAGCATTACCAAGCAACATTTCATACTCATAGACAATAGTGCGGTACCTATAAAGTTCTGAGGGAGAAGATGGCATATTCATTAATTGGATGCCTGGCCAAGGCATTCTCCGAGTACACACGCAACCAAGAAATATTTTGAAAGATGCAAGAATTCAGGAAATCTAACACTGCGAGTCCTTCATGAAGAAAATTATTAGAATAATAAAACGATATAAATAGCAATAAACCAAAGTAAAGCAAATATAAATGCAATGCCAAGGGAAAAGAAATGCTGATGGTGTGTTTTAAAATAGAAAAAAAATTGACCACGGTGGGAATCACAATTAGAGAAAAGGCTGTGAAGGTTATAAAGCTTGGCAACATTAAAATTAAGGTACTAATAAAATCAGCAGTGTCAAGGAAGTAAGAAGGAAAAGGTATGTTTGCTAATTCTTTACCTTTATAGTAAAGATTTCCAAAGAAATCTTCCAAAGTTAAATTAGATGGTGCAACATTATTCCAAACTCACAAATGTTTCATAAAGAATCTTTGAAGATTCATATATTTTGTAATAAAGAAATAATTACATTAAGTATAACCCTTTCATTACAATTATGTTGTATTTTTAGGCAATTCTTCTAAACTTCTACCCGCATAGCCTAGTTTCCTCTATATATGCGTAGAGAGAGATCAGAAGTGATTTTTACCAGAACGTTATTATCTCTGGTTTTTGTTTTTTGTTTTGTCTCTGGCGACTGGAATTTGGAAGAATTCTTACCCTTCCATGATCCTTGTTCCATTGCTTGAATGTTTTACGATGAGCAAGTAGCATTTTTAAATAGCGAAAGTCATTTCCTAAAGGAAAGGTAAGCAGCAAAATAAGAGGAATATTTGCAAAATATGTGACAAGCGGTAACCTATAGTAGACAGTCATATAAACATTACCAGGAAGAAAACACTGGACAGTATCCGCACAGGACATGAAGTCAGGTCACTAAGAAAAACTACAAGTATCGTTAAACGACTAAAAGCTATATGCCATGAATTATGAAGCACAAAACATTAGATGGAAATAAGATATAAATATTCATTTACCAGATTGTCAAAAATTGGAAACATTATCCGTCTACGTTTGGTAAATGGTTCCTAGTACTCACTTCTTACACCTACAAGCATGTAGTTTAAAGAAGACAAAATGTACTATGCTTTTTTTAATAACTTTTTTTAATGTTATTTATTTTGAGACAGAGAGAGACAGAGCATGAGCAGAGGAGGGTAGAGAGAGACACACACAACAGAATCAGAAGCAGGCTCCAGGCTCCCAGCTGTCAGCACAGAGCCCGACGCGGGGCTGGAACCCACGAGCTGTGAGATTATGACCTGAGCTGAAGTCGGACACTCAACCGACTGAGCCACCCAGGCGCCCCAAAATGTACTATGCTTTTTTAATACAGAGAGTTTTAGGCAACATCAGGACATTGAAGAGATATGAGTGGGGGCAATACCGATCCATGCACAGAATTCTTTCATGTTCTAGTTCTCTTCCCAAAATTTCAATCTTGTTTGTCATCTGAAGTTCCTTAAGTGAATTCGTGGTACTTTAAGGTGCTACATGTACACAATCTCATTACTCTGAATCACCAAAGGCAACCAGGATTTTCATCCGCTCCCGGTGGGTGTGTGAAACAGCACACTCACTTTGAAGAATCGTTGGGAAGTTTCTAATAAAGCTACACACATCGACACTACATCCCAGAAATTCCACTCCTCACTGGTACCTGAGGAGAACTGAATGTCTATGTCTGTAAAACCTTGTGCAAGAATATTCAAGGCAGCTTTACCTTAGACAAAAACAGAACACAACCCAAATGTCCATCAACGGGAGGCACGACTAAATTGTCGTTCATTCAGGTAACGGGAGACTACTCAAAAACCCAAAGGAATGAGCTGCTGAAACATGCAACAACACACGTGAACCTCACAGACATTAGCTGAGCCAAAGAATATGCATTATACATTCTTGTGTATTTGAAGTTCTACAACAAGGACAACGGACCTGGTGATGCATGTCAGAACAGAAGATATCTTTGGGGAGGGGGGCCGCTGACTGGAGAGGGACCTGAGAAAACTTTCAGGGGTAAGACAAATGTTCTGTATGTTAATCTGAGTGTTGCTTACACAGGTATATGCAGAAGTTAACATTCTTTTAACTGTCCGTTTAGGATTGTCGCATTTTACGTAAGGAAATTATAAATTGTTGGCTTGAAAGAAAGGCCATATGCCTCACCTACGAGGAACTAAACGCTAGCTGCTGCCTATACCTCTAAGCCTTGCACCTTCTCTCCCAACACTTAGTAGATTCCCCGCTGCCTGGGAGCCACCAGAGCCTGGGAAGGACCTGAAGAGCTGAGTGGATTCAATCCAAGGAGAGAAAGGGGTGAATGACCTCATTTCATTACTTGGGATGGAGCTGTATCTACACTGTTTGGTAAAACAGCACAAATGTAAACGAGGTGTAAACGGCTTTCACATCTCATTTAGGGAACAGATGAGGCGTGAAATGCATTTCACAGGCACAAGTACTGGAGGGGTGTGCTTAGCATGGTGCCGTGTAGAACATTTGTTCCTCTTCCCTCAGGGATGCTGGATTATTTCTGAACATGGCTACCGTAGGGGCAGGAGAAGGAGGGGGGTGTCAGTGCAGGGCGAGGAAGAAAGGCTGTGCTGTCTCCTGTACTCGTGACGCCTGCCTTCCTCCCTCAGCCTGACCACCTCCTACACATCTGTTAAAGCCCAGCTCAGGTGCCACCACCTTGCTCAGCGCACAAATCTGTCACTCCTTTCCCTCCGCCTTGTATTATAAGGACAAGGAATGTCTATCATTCTTGTGATCCGCTGCTTGAATTCAGTAGTTGCTCAATTAACCCTTACGGAATGAATGTCAACGGAGGCAGGGGAAATAAGGAGGGAGAATAATGTATCTCGGGATGGCATTTTAGCAGTCAAGCCTTCCTCAAACAGCCAAAAGAAATATCAAGTTCCAGGGACAACTCGAAAGCTTAGAGGATTTATATCATTTTAGACCTCTCAGAAATAAACACATATACACCCTTAGGGCATGCGTACTTGTAAGGAGAAATGTAGGAGTTATGTTGTTTGATTATTAAAGCGATATTTTGCCCCCTTTTGTGAGAGGAACTTTGAGATCTCAGATTGATCATTGTTAGGTCTCTAAATATATGGCTGGTTTTATGGGCCTTTGCCAAAAAAAAGGCAGACCTTTTTGAAGAAAAGAGTTGGGGCTTACATTCCAAATGCCACTACCTGATAGCAATTATATGTGTCTCTGTGCCAACTGCAACTTATATATTGAATTTTGTCTCTACTTAAGGTGACCAAAATGAGGAAGATTCCAGGCCATAACATAATGATACTATCATCCTGAAGATTTTTACGTGGACAATTCCAGGGAACATAGGAAATTGAGATGGAATAACATATTGTGAAATAAATATTTCACTAAGATTTAGAAGATCTGAGATCAAGCCCAGCTTCAAACTTGACCTTGAAAAAAAAAATTGCTTAACATCTCAAGATCTCCAATTCTTCCTATGCAAAATTGATTGATCCTGGGATAAGTGTGCACCCGCCCTATGACCCAATGATTGCTCTCTCCAAGGAATATATCTTAGACAGGTACCCAAATTCACATGCATAAAGATATTCATCCCAGCGTTCCTTATAAAAGCAGAGTTGGAAACAATTTAGATGTTTACAAATGTAAGCATGGATCAATATTATGTTTGCATATGAAAAGGACTCACATACCCACTTAGATGGGTCTCAAAGCTAAAAGGTTGAGGGAAAAGCTAAAAGACACAGTTTGAAATTTATAGCATAATAGCTTTTAGGTAAAGAAACACCCAAGAAAAGAGAATCAGACAGTATTAGGGATAAAAGAAACAAAAATAATATAAAATATTGAATTAAACAAAAAGAGACTATATGTGAAGTAAGCCAATCGAGAGACGTTAAATATGGGTTTAGCAGAATAGAGACAGAGGAGGATAAGCAACTCTCTCTAGGGGAACAAGGTTTTATTTTCCCTGACCATCTCAAGTCAGAGCAGAAACCGTCAAGATTTTCAATGGCTTGAAACACGGCCTCACATTTCGACCATACCATCCACTATATTTGCGAAAAGGTTAGGCCCCCATGTGTTCAAATAAGATATGCTGCACAATTAAAGTGGCAGATTGTCACAGACTTTGCTCAGTATTGACAATCAAGGCATTTTTTCTTGTTAATGCAATGTTAATTGGGACCATGCTAACATTTAATTAATTTTAAGTACAATAGATCATTGTCAACAAAAGGGGGTAAAAATATTAATTGAAACATATGTGAACAGTTACTTGCCGTGTGTAGGAAACATCCCACCATTAAAGTTAATCACAGTGTGATTAATTGCTTTGAATTCATTCAAGATGGGTTCCTGTGGCCTAACATAAGTCCGTCAATAAAACTTACAACGAAGCCTCATTATGAAAAGCCAAGTTACTAAGACGAGCAGTGACGGAGCTGAGCAGCAGAAGGCTGCCTTCCTTATGATTCAGAAGGAAAGAGAAACCAGCATGGCAGGAAGGAAGACAAAGGCCCAGAGGCCGGGCGTTCTGGGAAAGAAGACGTGCTCGGGGAGCATCCTTGAGCCTGGGAGATGGAAACTGATGGATGAAAGGTCTGGAGATGGGAAGACTGGGTAGGGGGCTGGTGCAGTGGTGAATGGGGAAGGGCAGTGGGAACAGCAGCACTCTACATCAAGTACAGAGATGAAAAAGGCTCTGAGTCTCCAGGGGTGCACAGACGCGTGGAGTCCGTGCTTCAGAGGCTTGGAAGCATGCTGGAATGGGCAGGATGGCAAGTCTTCGGAAACAGGAGTGAAGTTTCCCTACAAACCAGCATTAAGTGGAGTCCTTTGATGATTAACGCGGATGTGGCTCTCAAAGCCTCCAGGGACCTAAGTCTCAGTAGTGACTGCTGTGCGGAACAGATGCCCAAATGTCACTCCAGGAAGTCTTTCCTCCCCACACACATGTTTATTTATTTTGAGATAGAGAGAGAGAGAGTGGGGGAGGAGCAGAGGGAGGGAGAGAGAAAGAATCCTAAAGAGGCTCCGTGCTGTCGCTCAGAGCCTGATGTGGGGCTCAAACCCACAAACCAAGAGATCACAACCCAAGGGGAAATCAGAAGTCAGCTGCTTAACCAACTGGGTCACCCAAGTGCCCCCAGGAAATCTTATTCAGGATTCCCAGCTTTGCATCTGGTTCTCGTTGGCCTCCAAGGCCAATACATTGATTCACTTACTCTTTACTCAGAAAATTGAAGGGACTGTCATTGTTTTCACTACAAGCATGGGACATGAGGCCTTCCGTGATATCATCCCATCAAACTTCTGTGACTTCTCGAACCTACCGACAAAGTGCTTTTTACAGGTATTGGGTGTGAGTATAACAACTTTTTGTTTCAGTTGGAATTATTCACAAAGTATAGCCTAATCAATATATTTGGTCATTGTCCGCAGTTCTTGGCAGATTTTCAAAAACTCTTGAAGCTTCCTTAGTGATAGGAGTGTCTTTGTTATGCTCGTGAGGTGACTTCCGGCAGAAGTCCCTACAGACCTTCAGGACTGGAGCTGGTCACCAGAGAGACTAACCACATCATTAGAGAACTGTAGTTATGGGCCAGCCCAACCTCTGCAGAGGGGAATGGAGCTGGAGATCAAGTTCAATCTTGTGGCCAATGAGTTAATGATAATTGTTAATCCATAATAATAAATAATAATGCCTATGTAATGAAACTCTAATAAAAACTCTGGGTACCAAAGCTGAGTGAGGCTTCCTGGTTGAACACATTGATGTGCAGGATCGGTGATGCACCCAGACTGCACAAGAAGAGGGTGTGGAAGCTCCGCCCTCCCTTAGAAGTTGCCCTATTCATCTCTCCCATAGAGCTGTTCGTGAGTTACATCCTTTTAATAAAATGGCAATCATCACTCTAGCACTTTCGGTGGATTCTGTGCATTTTTCTAGCAAATTATCACACCTGAGGAGGTCTGGAAGTCTCTGAATTTGTGCCCAGTAGTCCGAAGTGCAGGTGACCCTGAGGTTTGCAGGTGACCTCTGAAGTGGGACAGTATTGTGAAGGTATTAGCATAGTGGGGTCTACGCTAATACCAAGTAGTTGGTGTCTGAGTTTAACTAACTTGGAGGACACCCAGTTGGGGTCAGAGAATTGGTGTCAAGACACAAAAGCTGGAGTGGAGGCAATTTATTTAAGAGGCAGTCCCAGGAAGAAAAAGTAAGGGAACGAGACAGAGAAGAGAGAAAAGTTCTTATGGAATGCACCAATTGCTAGTTACCTCTGCGAGCAACCAGGGGTCAGTTCCGTTGGGGGCGTGTGAAGGAACCACAGAGAACACATCTCCAAAGACACGGAGGACGAGGGACTCCTCCACCGGTTCCCTTCCCCAATTGGTTAAGGGCTGCCCTGGGGAAGTGACTTATCAGTCCCTCCACCACTCTGATTGTAACGGAGTAGGCTTTGGCTTCAGAGAAATTCCTGAAGCAACAAAGCAGAGAGACACTTGATGTGAAATGCCAAAAACATACCAGAATCAGAGAATTTGAGAGAGGAAGTGGTTTCGTGCATGACAAGTACCTGGTACGCTAATGAATCTCAAGAGTAATTCTTTATAGAGTAACTCAAGCTGCTTCTTGAAGCAAAATCATAAATCATGTGTAAAGCAGAATACAAGTTTTAGAATGTTTTCCTTTCCCTCCCAATTCCACCCCGCAGAAGAAACAGCCCGAGGGGTTATTTGCAAATAAGTCAGAAGGTTCATACTGTGTGACATTGGTCCCCTTGCAAGAACTGATTGGATTAGGAATGATACCAGTCCGGGAGAAGCTAATCTGTGGGCTAGCCACTGGTCCATGGAAGTAATGAGGGAGAGGACCATGCTGTCAGTGCTGGAGCCAGAGTGGAAACAAAAGGTGGATGACCAAGTCCTGATCATGAAGGAGCCTCCATGCTACAAGGATGTGCCAAGATGGTCTGAGGCAAGAGCTATCTTGGGTAGCGTGAACATCTCATTCCCAGGTTACATTCCAATATCCGCAGAACCCCAGGCTATGGCTGTGCTCCTGCAAGAGCCCTTCAGGGCAACTCACAGACAGCTTTACAACATGGACAACTTTACAACAGTCCCGTTACCAGAGCTGGCCTGAATGAGTGCTCTGTTCCTGGCCACATAAGAGCCCTGCACAACAGATTGCTTCCAGTGGAGGGTTCTCACACGGCCCGAAACCAGCCACGGCCACCAGAATTTGCATTGTCTACCCTGAAGGCTGCTTTCCTCTATCCATCAACACCATCATATCCTCAGCCCAGCAGGTGTCCCAACGAACAGATCTCAGAGATATTCACTGAGCAAGGCTTTGGAGACATAGAAACTGCAGGTAACAAAGGCTCCATTTAAATATAGGTGAGAGGTAAGATGCCTGAGGGCTTACCAAGGAGAGAGGAAGAAAGACCAAGAAGACAGATGTAATTGGACCCAGTTCTGGAATATTTCTTGCAGCACATACATCGAATGGGACAGTGGAGTTGGAGTTGCCATCCAAACCAAACCCCCTTCCTAAGACAATCACCATCTCCAACCTGTCTCTCTTGACCAGAGCAATAGTACTTGCTTAGAAAAGAGTCCATATTCATATCACGCAGGATAACTGAACCATAAATCCTGTTTTCACTTCTCTCTGCATGTTGGCTCTCAGTCTTAATCCATACAATGGGATATCTAGCCAAATTCACATCCTTCAAACTTTGGAACCAATCACCCCAGCCAGGAAGACACAACACCGTGGCCACCCCATCCTGAGTGATCTGCCCAACACTTTGGCCAGAAACACGGGATATGGTACCAAAGAAGGTGGGGAAAGCAACCGCACCTATCTGCACCATTTCCCCCTGCCCCATTCGTTCTAGAAGTATATTCAGTACCTACTACAGACCAGGCACCGTACCAGGCTCTGAGCTTGCAATGGTGAGCAAAATCAATATAGTCCCCATCCTCAATGAACTTAGTTGAGAGAATCTGACTGGCTTCGGAAACAAGCTACCCAACGTCTCTGAACTTCACTTCTCACTGTAAGATAACAAGAAGGATGTTTACCTTTCACTGTTGTTGCAGGGAAAAGTCGACACGGCTTCCAGGGTTCAACGTTAGCAGTTCAGGCTGGGGTGCTGAGGACAGCAGTAGCAGCTGTCATGTCTTCCTTCCCCCCAAATTCTGCAGTGAGATTTTGGATATCGTTCCTGGCTGCACAGCTTCTAAACTGTTCTTTCGCCCTGTTGGAGATTCTGTGTGCAAGCTAATACCCTTCAATAAATTACCCTTCTTCTCAAGCCAGTTGTGATTGTTTGCTATTAAAAGCCTTAACTGATAAAGTGCCTAATAAATGGTAACTATAGTTACTAATCCCTCAGCCTCTTGTCCCTTTATTAAGAAAAGTACAACCGAGAGTCATGAAAAGTAGGGCCCCAAGAAAAGCAGCCCTAAGAATTAAATATGACCCAAGCCCTGGACACAGCCGAAGGTGAAGGCAGCCCCAAGTCTGACAGACAGGCAGGGTGAAGAGTCATTGTCATTTTCTAGGGACCAGAGGAAGTAGGAAGGCAGTTCTCCCTCCACATGCAGAGATAAAAAAAAATGACTTCTCCAAATGTGCATTAGATATTGCTGCTTCAACTCCAGATTGAATTTCAGACACTTAAATGTGTTATGGTCTTTCAATTGAGTTCTGTATCTTCGGTGGAACAGAACACAGAGAATCTTAGATTGCCCTTGTCATCCAGGAGACATTAAAGAGAGCCACGTCCAATCCTTGACCTTCAGAGGAAAAGCACGGGACACTGACTGGCTCACAACCTTGACTTTCAGAGGAAAAGCACAGGACATTGACTGACTCACAACCTTGACCTGGGTGGGGCATAGGTGGTCTCCAAATGAGGAAAAGTCACAGCATTTTGCCAAACTGACCCTGACATGATGCAGCTGTCAGAGAGCCATGAAGGGGCAGCTGGGTCACCACTCAGACATCAGGGCAGGTCACCCTCTGAGCATCTACCTGATGGGAGATGCCTGTCTTCCTGGAAACGCATCTGGCTGGCAGGGTAATGATCTTGGGATTTACCTGGTCTTTTTCTCTTGCTCTACCCTTACCCAGCCTAAGAGTCATATCACCCCACTTACATTCCGTGATATTTTGTTACGCTCCCTCCACCTCTGCTCCTTCATCTTTAAAATGGGGGTCACCGTATTTAACGTAGTGAGAGCATTAAAGGCAGTATCTATAAAATACTAAGATGATGTAAAATGGTTGCCATACTCTCATCTTAAGAGATCAATAGATACAACTAATTGTGTCACGACCCTCACTTACAAGAAAGCAGGGCAGAGAGCCCCGGTGGCACGGACGGCGGCCGTGGCCAACTTGGTTCTCACGGCTCTGCCTCACCCCTTCTCTCCCATATCCTCAAACAGAGACATGGGAAGCAGACCAGGAGCAGTGACCGGGTCCACCACAGCTCGCACTGCCAGGCAGAGTGTACAGAGAGAGGCAGGGACCCCTGACCCCTGACCCCAGCCCCAGAGAATGGCACACATTGTGGTCCTCCTCTGGGCTCCCAGTGGCTGGTCTAGCGACCCAGAGAGAGCTTTTCCAGAATGCCCACACCAGTGCCACCTCTGAGGAGGCTCAGGTGAGAGCACAGAGACTCTTCAATACCTACGGGAGTTTAGAGCTCCTTTGGTGGTTAGTATGGAGCCATGGAAGGTTTTCGAACAAAGAGAGAAAATGTTAAAACCGAGTTTAAATTCTGACAGTTAAATTGGGGTGAGCCTTCCAAGACTAACAGTCCCCTCAGTTTGACTAAACTTTAGACAGACATCTTTCTGATGATAAGCCCCAATCTCCCTTTTCTTGGAGCATTTACTTTAGAAAACTTGGAATTGGAAATTCTTTCTCTGCCCCCCCTGAGATTTAACTCTTCTCCCAGCCAATTACAACTCAGGAATGTTTCTCAAGGACCTGGGAGTCATCCCTTTGAAATGCAATCCTCAAGAGAAGATAAAAGCCAGCTCCCAGTCTCTGCTGAAGGATAGAAGCCTTAACTTTGATAAACACCAATTAGCAAATACAGAGGGGCAATCACATTGACCAACCTGCCCCCTAAAGTCCTCCGGGACTTTTCCACTCAGTGCTTAAAAACTCCCCATCTTTTGTTTCTGTGAAATTGAATTTCTTTCTCCCCTAAGGCAATAATCTTAATCTTTATTACAGTAGTCTTGAATGAAGTCTTCCTTCCCTGTTTAATTCCATCAAGTGCGACATTTTCCTTGACAGAGATGGACAAAGGAGCCACTTAGAAGCTATTATAATTTCACCAGGGGAACAGAAAGAAGCAAAGACAGTAGAGCTAGAAAGCGTGGTTTGGATGCGGGAGAAGGGAGCAAAAGCAAACTTAGAGCAAATCTCTGCTATCCTGAGCCTCTGGACAATACTATTGTCATCCTGCACCTGTCACAGAGGCCAGGAAAGAAACCAAAATGGGACAGGAAGATGAACTGAGGAGCTCATTTTTTATCATGTCGACTGAAATTTCTGCTAGATAGATATCCAACACACAATGCTGGAGATGAGGCAGGGATAAGGGTATGATGTTATATACATTTCTTTTCCTTAAAGTAAGACATGTTTTTTTATCATTATAAAGGTTATAACACATAGTAGAAAGTTGGGACACAGATAATTAAAAAGTAAAAAAGAAACAAGATACCCAGATGCTCCATGAAATAGGAGCCCCCCCTTCCTTTTAGAGTAGTCTGTTCCTAGGGTACTTAAGGGCTGGAAGGGGAAAGGTAAGAAATGGACCATTGTAGCTAAAGTGACTATTGCTATGAGAGGGTTTTAGACTCTGTAGGAGGTCAAGGGGTGGGCAATGACCCTGGGAGAAAGAAGATGGGGAAGAAGTCACTGGGCAGGTGACCTCTGAGCTAGTTTAAAGTATGAGTTTGACAGTTGTAAAGGGAGTTTGATGAAGAGCGGGAAGGTAAGCTGCTGGTCGGGGGAAGACACTTGCTCTAGAAAATCCATCTAACAATTCACACCCACGATTACAAAGAACGCCTACAAAGCGATAAGATAGAGCAGATAACCTGATTTTGTAAATGGAGAAAATACTGAGGAGGTACTTCACCAAAAAGGTAGTTAAATGGCCAACAGACACATTAAAAATTACTCAATTGTACTAGCTACTGAAGAAGCGTAAATTAAATCCACAATCCTCTATCAACACACACCTCCCAGAATGACTACAATTAAATATCTCAAATGTCGGTGGGGCTATAGAGCAAGGAAAACTCTTGAACTTTTCTGGTGGGACGATAAATTGGTAAAGCAACTTTAGAAGACCATTTTGCAGCATGTACTAAAGCTGTTTAAGTGCCGATCCGTGGAAGCACCTCCACTCCCACCTACAAATCCAGGGGAGAGAGGGTGTGTGTTGACAGAAAAATATGGTGGGGCTCCTGGGTGGCTCAGGCGGCTAAGCATCTGACTCTGGATCTCGGCTCAGGTCTTGATCCCAGGATGGTGAGTTCAAGCCCCTCATAGGGCTCTTTGCTGGGTGGGAAGCCTCCTTAAAATAAAATGTTAACTAATCAAAAGAAAAAATATCTAAAAAAAGATGTTAATAGCAGAGAAATTCATAACAGTCCCAAATTGGAAAAACCCAAACGTCCATCAATAGTAGAATAAATAAAGCGTGATACATTCATTACACAGAGAGGGAAAAGGAGAGAGGGAACGATAAAAAAGGGAACTACAAGTACATGAAACAACACAAATGAATTTCACAAACGTCATACTGAGAAAAATAGCCAGCCATAAATTAGTATGTATTGAATGATTCCATTTACACAAAGTTGAAAAACAGTCACAGTTAATGTGTGGCGTTACAAGTCAGGATGATGGATATTCCCCAGGGCAGGGGCTTGGGGGTGGGGCGTGGGCGGGGAACTGTACATGTTCTGATTCTTGATCTGAGTGCTGGTCCCTCATGAGTTTACCGTGCGAAAATCCAACAGGCTGAAAATGTAAGATTTGTGTGTTTTCCTGCATGCAGGTTACACGTCAGTAACATTTACATTAAGCAAAATAGAAGTGAGGGGGGCTCATTTTGCCTGAAATGCAAGTTGCCTGGGGGGAGGAGTGGCCCCGGAAACCTCCTGTTTCATAACCACCTACACAGTCTGCTCTGAAAAGCCAGAGACTGGAAAGGAAGGTGGATGGAGGAGCAGAAATCTGAATTCCCCCCAGAGGAACAAAGATAGAGCCAGCGAGAAAGAATACAAAAGGCAAATGATGTGAGGAATTAAAACAAAGGGGAAAAACACTTAGGCTGCAGACTAGAAATTGACAGAAAGAAGCCGGACAATGACTTGACAGTTCCTGCTTTTTGTTTTCTAACTTTCCTGGCAGAGAGAGCGGAGCAAGACTATTTGGAATGCGTACCCCTGCCAGGAGCCTAATTGTTCCCTTTGCTTGTTTCAGGTGGGCCCGGACCTACATTCTAAGGCAAATGGAGTTTCTTGAGATTTTCCATCAGGGAAGAAGGGAGGTGGAATAAGTGTCTAAAATCCTCAAGACTGAAGGGAATCCTCCCACTCTTCTCCACCCTTCCCTCCTCTCCCACTGACCCCTTATCTTATCACTGCCTCAGTCGGCGACATACCCATGTGGCCTTGCCCACCTTGCTGCCTCTTTCCCTCCTCCTCTCCTCCTTGCTGCTTACCCATCAGTTTTTCAACTGTCTCCCTGTCCCACAGATGCCTTGACAAGAAAGGCCAGAGGCCCTGGGCTCAGTGGCGGGGGGTCTCCACCTTCGAGGTTTGATGGAATTTGAGTGCAGTCCAGCATCATTCATCACTCTCAGGTCCGCATGGCACTGAGCGATCACCATGGCGAGTGCAAATCCACTGTTCAGACATCAGAGAGGCCTTCACAAGTTTGCCTTTCTATTTCAGATTCCCAGGAAGGTGACAGGTCTTCTCCCAAGTTAAGAGACTTGAGGTGAGAGGCTGGGGTACGTGAGAAATCCCTGTGTCTTTCCAAGCACACATGACTTTGAAGCAAGCCCCTGAGGTCATGGTGAGGAATGCAGCTTACTCTTTCCAGCGCAAAAACTATGCAGAGTCTCCTATAAAGGAAAGAGTTTCTCTGGGGAATGTGGGCATTTCTGCCCTTCTTTGAGCCCATAGGTTGCCGAGACTCGATTGTTGGCTCAAAACAAGAGAGCAAATGGATCATGAAATCAAAAGAAGAGAACTCCAATGCAGCGATTCTGCGAGCGTAGTCTCTCCAGACCAAGACCAAAAGTTTGAGCGCGACCCTGGAGTTCGTCAGAAAGGCAGGGGCGCCTGGGTAGCTCAGTCGGTTAAGCGTCTGACTTCGACTCAGGTCATGATCTCACGATTCGTGAGTTCCAGCCCTGCATCAGCTCTGTGCTGACAGCTCAGAGCCTGGAGCCTGCTTTGGATTCTGTGTCTCCGTCTCTCTCTGCTCCTACCCCACTTGTGCTCTCTCTCTCTCTCTCTCTCTCTCAAAAATAAAAAAATTAAAAAATTAAAAAAATGCAAATTTCTGGCCCTACCCCCAGATTTACAGAAGCAGGAATTAAGGGTGGGGTCAGGCAATCTGTGTGTTAAAGGAACCCCAGGTGGTTCTCTGCAAGCTCAAATCTGAGAAACACTAATCTACAAGTAGACTTGGATGTCACTTCCCTGCCCTCTAAGCTGGATCTTCCGGCTTTCTTCTGAGGAATCCTAGATTAGATGTCTGGAAGATACTCTCTTTCAGCTTTAATATCTGTGATTCTATGGCTTCCAATTACTCTAATGCTTTGCCTAGGGTACACACAGCTAGCTGGAGTCCGTTTGTTATTCAAGCCAGGTGCTGATTATACAGCCCCAGGGATTTATCTGAGTCATTGCCAGAGCGGTTGAGAGGCAACAAGGGGTAACAAAACGCTAAGACATCATAATGTCCCACAGAGACAGGTGAACCCTTCTGAACCTCCACACTCATGCCCTTGTACAAATGCGGGACATGCTGTAGCACCAGCCATGGGACATGGAATAGAGGAGAAAGAGTCTCCCCATTCTGAGGAGGGATACCTGAGAACAAGCCACAGAAAACGTGGGCTTCCTGGAAATCTCTGCCTCGGCCTCTCTGCCTCGGTTGTTCTAACCACCCTGTCCCCTAGACCCATAGCACTAAAGCCAGCCTATTTAAAATAAATCTCCTGCACTCTGTTCCAAAGAGATTTGTTCTCCTGAATTTGCCCCAGACTGAAAACTGCACACGTCCGAGGTTTAAGAGCTTATGTTAGGAGAAATTGAACATTATCTCAGGATAATGTTTTCCTACTGCTACTTAAATTTCCAGAGGCATTTACAAAAATTAAACATCAATGGGAAGCCAAGTCCTTTATTTATGGAGCCAGCAATAGACATTGATCCTGTGATAATGTTATTATTTTTCTTATTCCTCTTGTCAGTGTGCATTTCATCATCATTGGGTTGGATGAGTAGAAGGTGGCACAGGAATAGAATGTTTATTGACTTGCAGTTTCTTGGAGCTTTAAAAAAAAAAGTCTGGGATTCTGTCTCAAGGTCTTTAGAAAGCTGGTTATGCACAAATACATAGGAGCATATTAAAGCTCTTGGTTAATTGGCGTTTCTAATAACTGCTTCTTGGATTTTTAAAACGTGACACTGGGATATTTTTTATAAGGTCAGCATTTTATTAACACTTGTAGAAACTAGTCATACATCTTGAAGTCAGGCTAAGTGGCACTCGAGCCACTTAGCACACACAGGTGAGGCAGAGGGACTCCTTAGGCTTCTCTATAAACCAGGAAAATGGGCCCAATCACTTAATTTGTAAGAAACATGGACTTGGCCAAGCACATTAGAGAATGCTGACTCACTCTGGACCCAGACACAGAGGAGTTTGGGCTAGAGACACTGGTCTGAGGGGACAGAGAGGGACAAACGGTTGACATGGGTCAGCAGGATGAGAATTGAGAAGTCTGATGACAGTGGGCACTTGGAAAGGGGACAGGGAGCAAGGAGCCTTGGCATCAGCATCACACCTGATCACCCTCTGTGTGAACAAAGGCAGTAAGGGGTTTAGTCCCCATCACCGAGGACGAGCCTGTGAAGTCCTGAGACATTCTCCTCCTCGCATCTGACACACGCATTTGGAGTTCAGGCTGCTGAGGACTGAGGTCTGGGTAACAGGTATTTGGCAAGTGTTTTTGGCCCCGAGTGAGGGAAGGAGAAACAGCAGTGGCCCCGCGAACTAGAGCGTGATTTCCACAGCAACACACACACCTCTGACTGACATTCAAGGCAGTGCCCTTCTCTGCCAAGGTTGGTCCCTCTTCCTGCACATTGGCTCTCCTCCCCAGTCTTTTCAGGATATCAACTCATCCATCTCTCTTCCATGGAGTCAACCCTTCCTTCTCAATCACATTTTCCCCAGATCAAGTCCGTCCCACCTTAAAAATATCTTCCTTCCACTCCATGTTTCCTGCAGCTATAGCCCTCTCTCCTCCTCACACCCAAAGTTTTCCAGAAAGTTGTCTATCCTTGTAGTCCCCATATGTTCCTCTCCCACTTACTCCTCAATTCTTTCCACTCTGCCTTCCCACCCCCTATCACAGGCTTAAAAAAGCCTCTGCAATCATCAGCTGACCTGTCTTTCACTGGAATCCAAGGACGATTTTCAGTCCTCATCTTACTTATACCTCAGCAGTGAAGGCTACTCCCCTCACCTGGAATCATCTGGACTCTCTCAGGACTCTATGGTCCCTGGTTTTCCTCCCACATCCCTGGCTCCTCAATTTGCTTTTCAAGTTCCTCTTCCCCATTCAACATGCTTGAATTCCTATAGGCTCTGAGGGTCACCCCTCAATTGTTGTCTCCCCTCACCCCCCGCCCACCAGAGGCATCACTGAATCTGTTAATTCAGGTCCTCTGATATTTGACTATTCTGCCCACTTCTGTCTGTCTTTACTCCTCTCACTTGGTGATTGGTATAGGAGAACTAAGAGAGAAATTTGCCTGAGATCACATAGCTAATTAATGACCTCCAGATATGTAGCCCCTCGTGCGCCGGTGTTTCCTTGTCATCCTAATATAACCATACTTTATCCATAAAAGCCACAAACTAATTATGGATATGGTAACATCTGTCATGAAGATATTGTTGAGGAAGAGTAGGGGCAAGTCAATCCCTCTAAGCAGGAAGTTTCTTGAGTTGGCAGGATTAGAAAAACAGAGATACGATTCCACATATGTCCTCAAAAGACCTTCCCGAGGACCATTTTCCTGGGAACTTAGCAAACAGTGAACAGCCAGCTCTCTCTATCTCATCTGAGTAACGGAGGGAGCTGGTGACAACTGAGGAAAGGAGGGAGACAAGCAAGACTCAAATTTCAAAGGTTTGGATGCAGCTGTCAGCAAGAGATGAGAACAGCAGGTGAGACAGCAACACTCCTTGAAATAATCAATCTGTAAGGACTGTCATGGGACATGCAGAGCAGACTTGTCTGAGTGGCTCCAGGAGGCAAAATTAAGACTCAAGAGAAGTTATTGATAGACAGAATTCAGTCCACTGAAAAAGGTCTATGGGAGCTGTCCAAGGTTCCAACAGAGGGAAAGGGCGGGAGGGATACTTCTGTCTAAGCTGCATAGGACTTTCTTAGGGGGAATGTCAGGCAGACTCTCACCCTAGGGTGAGCGAGATCTGGTCTTCAAGCTGTGCCTCAAGCTCATGGCTAAGACAGTGCTGGGTGACCTGACCTCATCAATAACACCACGGCACCAGTGGACAGGTATTATTCCCTACTCATGGAAGTGGGAATTTAGGCTCACAAAAGTTAGGTATATAATCTTGATCACAGGGCAAACTAATGGAGGATCCAAGATTTCATTCACCCACTCAACACGATTTTACGGAACACTATTATGTTCTGAATACTGTGGTAAGCATGGCAGATAGAGATTAGAAAAGTAATCCCAGGTCACCAGGGATGAAGAATACAGGAAGAGGACCATTAATACAGTGAGACATGTAGGACCATTAATACAGTGAGATGAGATGGAGGTTGATAAGTCCAAGAGGCTATTGAACACAGAGGGACACCTAACGTGCTACAAAGGAAAGAAGTGCTCAAAGAACAATTCTTTGAACCAATTCTTGAAACATCAGTAACTAGAACTCAACGAGGGGAAGAATGGGGGTAGAATGATGCTGCTGATGATCCAAGATCTCCTTTAACAGGAAAGGCTTTCCATTGTCCAGCTGCTGTGTTTCACATTGGTCCCCTTCTGGGAATAATTACTCCTGACCATTGGAACACAACTCATCAGGAGGTTACATACCCTATCTACAGGGGTATCCCCTTTCCAACGACTGACTGGCATGGGAGTCCAGAGGCCCTTCCTGAAACTGGGACAATCTCTATGGTGCAATCCACACTCAGAGCTCCCTGTAGGATCTGTTGAGATCACATTCTTTCTTAGCTGCTTCCCTTACCCTAGTTTATTTCCTTCCCTTCCCTTCCCTTCCCCTGAGACCACTCCCTTAAGAAATCATATGAACTCTGTCTTCCTCTCTGCTTTTAGGGAACACTACCCAAGTCAAAGAGGAAGGATTATCTAGGCAGAGAGAATAATGTGTGCAAAGGCATGGATGTGAGAGGGCATAGTGCAATAGAGATTAACAGTTAAGTTAGAGAAGAGGGGTGAACTATAGTGTAGCATGATATAAACTAGGTGGGTAGAGGGGGGCAGAATCCTATCTCCTGACATCTAGCCAGTCACATAGCATAGTAGTCCATACTACTAAGCTGAACTCTGATATCCTGCCTGACTGCTTTAAATGCAATATTTCAGAGCACATCTAGGCCATGAAGTGAGTTTATAGAGGAAGAAGTTACAAAGCAAGATTCCTCGATTTATTCAGTGGCATTTCACAAAGCAGGAACAAAGACGAGCCCCCTGGAATTTCCTGATTCTCAGACCACACTGCCTCTATGGAACTCACCACAGACTCTGCTTGTGGGAGAGCAAATTATCTCCATAGGCTATTTTTGTCCTCCTTCGCCTCTCCAGAAACAGTGGCTCCCCCGCCCCTTTCATTGGCTCCATCTGCTTTCCTGCTTTCCTTTCTGGCCTCTATTCATAAGGTCTTGCCCCTGGGTCTCTGTTAGCACTCAGTTTTAAATTCTAAAACTTTCCAAAGCCAATGAAGCTCTTTAATCAGGAAGCAGGGCTGCCAAGGAAACAATGCTAATTGGAAACTTTTATGACTCGAGGTCCTGGGGAGTTTAAAGATGGATATGTTTCTTTTGTCTATCATGCCAACAGCACAGAATAGACTCAGGAGGGGCAGAGAATAAAATATGGTCCCAAAGAAGAGAAATTAATCCAAGAAATATGCCAATCCCTAAACAAACGAGAGACCCCTGGACTTCAAAATTCCTATTGAAAGCAGCTGAAACGTAGTTGTCTTTCCTTAGGAAGCACAGAGATGGTCGAAGGCAGAGAGAAAGAGTTGGGGCTCACAGCGCAGGACGGGTCACAGCCTCTGCATCACTGCTCAGGCTTAGAATATAATCCCATTTCACGGCCACACATGCAGCCCTCCAGATTCCAAACCCCTTGCTAGTTCCCAGAATGATAGATAGGAATAAGACAAAGTTCTTGTGCTCAGAGCCTAGGAGGAAGAACGGATAGACAGAAGAAGATTGGGCAGAGATAACAGAGTTACCTAAACTCAAGAAGAGAGAAGAAACATGCTGCTCCCTCTGGGGTGGAGGCGGAGGGCACGGTAGACTTTCCCAACATGGACTATGCAGAAGAAAGACCTTCATCTCCGTTCTAGACACGACATCCACCCAAAGCCAGAACACCTACCACTCGACAAGATTTCCTGTCCTTCCTGCTTCTTTGGTTATGTCAACAGAATAATTCTGGCTGACTGAAGCCAAAAAACAATCTCTTTGAAGACTTTGTGATGGTTCACAGAATCCAAGGAATGGCTAAAGGATTGAACTCAGACAAGAGCTGAACCAGAGCCACTCCAAGGATTTAGGCAGCAGACATTAATACCAGCTGGCTAAAGTACCACCATAGAACCAATGGGCTCCACCCAATTTTTCCTATTCTTACATCACTCTGGGAAAAACAGCATCTGATTGGATGAGCTAAGGGCATAAGACCAACTACAGCATGGTTCCCTACTCCACCGGATGAGCAGGGTGGTTCTGTAAAAGAAAGTGAGATGCTCTTGCCGGAGGAATGGAGGGGTGATGCCCTCAGGTTCCAATATGGGGCCCACAAGCCACATGGGCCTGCCTGAGATTTTTAGCCAAGAGCTTCATCAGAGACTTTCTCATTAAAAAGGCAGAAATTCACCCTCTTCCCTGGATACTATGACTCAGAAGTCCCTGGCTGGAGCTCCAGAATCAGTATCTTAATAAGCTCTTAAGTGGTTCTACCAAGAGAAGGTCAGTGAAGCTGGACCATCTCCTAGAAGAGGTCTGCCATTCAAGTTCTATATCAGCCACCACCAAGATGGACTAAAAAATTGCCTTGAAGACTATTTTTTTCTATCTTCTTTTTTTAATTTTAGTTTTAAGTAATCTCTGTACCCTACATGGGGCTCAAATTTACAACCCCTATCTAGATCAAGACTAGCTTGCTCCACTGACTGAGCCAGTCAGACACCCCTTTCTATCTTTTTTGAACTGCCTATTTTTTTTTATTTTTTTTTAATGTTTATTTAATTCCTAAGGAGACAGAGACAGAGCATGAGTGGGGGAGGGGCAGAGAGAGAGAGAGAGAGAGAGAGAGGGAGACACAGAATCCGAAGCAGGCTCCAGGCTCTGAGCTGTCAGCACAGAGACCGACATGGGGCTCCAACTCACAAACTGCGAGATCATGACCTGAGCCGAAGTCAGATGCTCAACTGACTAAGCCACCCAGGCACCCCTGAACTGCCTATTTTTAAATCTATTATAACCGTCTTGCAAGACTCAAGGAAAATGGGCTCAATTTATCCCTGTTCTTGCCACATCCTGGAATGTCACCTGCTTTAGGAAATACAAGCATGGGGATATGGCTGACCGTTACCCCTAAAGATCCCTACAGCTACCTGTCTGGATTTCTAGCCATAACCAGCAACACCAGAGGGCTCTGATTTCAGGGAAGACCTGGGAGTGATTTTGCACCCAAACCTACGGGTGCATATCCAGCCTCTAGAACAGAGACCATCCCATATTATGTTCCCTATGTATTTGTTCAATGGAGAGAGGGAAGAAGGGAGGAATTTTCAAGCCATCCTCTGAAATTCAACTAGAGAATTAATCTACTGAGTATCTTTACCCAGAGATCTAGGGAAAAGGGACCAAGGGAACTAATGACTACAACTGGCCAAAGCAGCCCGTGACTCCAGAAACAATATACAGTATATATCTTTTAATGTTTATTTATTTCTGAGAGAGAAAGAGAGAGAGAGAGAGAGAGCAGGGGAGGGGCAGAGAGAGAGGGAGACAGAAAATTCAAAGCAAGCTCCAGGCTGAGCTGGGGCTTGAATGCAGGAACCATGAGATCATGACCTGAGTCGGATGCTCAACCTACTGAGCCACCCAGGCGCCCCCAGAAAGAGTATTTTAACCTGCGAGTGTCAGAGAGGTGCTGTTACTCTTTATTAATACAAATTAACAAACAAACAAACAAACAAACCATTTGTGCCTAAAAATCCTTTTAAAAACGTGCTAGTTCCTCAAAAAAATAATTCCAAAACCTATGAGTGCCCGTAATATTGTGAATTATATAAGAAATGTATTTGGTCTTCATCCCCATTTTTCAAGCTTCTCAAACCACAATTTCCTAAGTGGTAAGAGGGATAAAGGAGTCTTTTATTAAGTAAATGAGTGACTTTTGTAAGGCCCCTAAGTCACCTAACGAGGGGCTGATTGCCTGGGAAACCAATCCTGCGATTGGAGGGTTGGAATTTTCAATCCCACCCCCTCAGCCTCCCAGGAGAAGAGAGGGGATGGGTGCTGAACTAATCACTGATGACCAATGATTTGATCATTCGTGCCTACATAATGAAGCCTCCTTAAAAAATCAAAAGGATAGGGTCTGGAGAGCTTCTGGGTTGGTGAAAATGAGGAGATTCAGTAGAGTGGTACCCCAGAAAGGGCACAGAAGCCCTGAGCCCCTTCCCACATACCTCGCCGAACACACCTCTTCCATCCGGTTATTCCTGAGTTACATCCCTTTATAATAAATTGGTGACCTAGTAAGTAAAATGTTTCTCTGAGTTCTGTGAGCCATTCTAGCAAATTAACCAACCCCGAGGAGAGGGTTGTGGGAACCTCGGATGTATAGTCAGTGGGTCAGAAGCACAGGTAACAACCTGGGCTGGCAACTGGCCTGGCAACTGGCCTCTGAAGGGTAGGGAGCAGTCTTGTAGACTGAACCCTTAACCTGTGGGATCTGGTGCTGTTATGGAATAGATAATGCCAGAACTAGGTTGAATTGAGTTGAATTGCAGGACATGCTGCTGGGGACCAAGAGTTGATTATCGGTGTGAGGAACCGCACCTTCACCTCCCCACACACACACTGAAATCGGGCCCAGGAATCTATTTGAGCGCGAGATTATTTACTGTTCATTATTGCATGGGGAGAGAGGGTGGCGGTTAAGGAAAAATTCTTCCCCTGTGGTCCTCCCTTCTGAGTTAAACCACAATGCAAATTGGGGGGCAGTTTCAAGGTTTAACAACAGTATCCGACTGATCTTTGCAGGGTTGCAAATAGAGGAGGCTGCGTCCTCAGGAGTAAATAGGGCTCAGGTCTCTCAGCTCCTATTGTTAAAGAACATTCATTACCAGGCTCTCATATGAAATCCTGAGAAGGAAGCAAATAGGAGTCTGCAATGTTCTCTGTAGTTCTTATGCAACTGCCGCTTGGGGCTAATTAAAGCTGCTTTTGTAAGTCACCAGCTATAAATTCCTTCCAATGCTCTCCCAGCACTGGGAGACCAGCCGCCCCAAGTCAAGGTTTTGTGCTGACACTGCAGGCGCACCCAGTGACCCTAAGTCAGTAGCAGTCTCTCCGATGGCCACCTTGTGGTCTGTGGTCCTCAGACAGCCGAGGATGGCTTCCAAATCCGTTGTTTTCCTCCTCTCTGCGGACTGGGTGAAAAGATAACTCTGCAGACTATGTTAGGCAGCACCTGCCTCATTCTCAACTAATTTATTTTAAATTGGGTTAGTACAGACTCTTTAGCCAGTAATGTCTACAGAGCTATGAATTCATTTCCTCATCTATCCTCTTGAATTTGATCAAGGAGTACAAACGGCTGTAAAGCTTTATTGCAAGACTTCGGAAGAAGAGACAAAGGGAACCAAGCCAAGCTAATTCCCAAACTGGAAAACAAATATTTCATCAGGTTCTTGTCCACGGTGAGAAATGACAGAACAGGCAATTACAAAACCTAGTATCTGAAAAAATGTGGAAGAATACATTGGACTCATTTCTTGAACATCTGTAAAATATTAGGTCTTTACATATAGTTTTCCCTTTTCATGTAATCCTTCCAACAAACCCAGCGGAGGTAGGTATCTACTAACTTATTTTATCAAAATAAAAAGAAACAAGGGCTTAGGAAAATTAAGTAACTCTCCCGAGATCACACAGCCAGTAAGATTTGAACCTGTGGAAGTTCAAATCGAAAGTTGGAGCCCTTTCTACATCATCTAAATTTTGAAATTCCTTTGCTTTGACCTGCCAAGCAGCTAAACCAGGATGTGATTTGGGATGTTACAAAAGGATTCTTTGCTTGCAAAAAAAGGATTCACAACAGGGTTCCTGGAAATAGCCAACTCCCCCATGGGGCTGAAAATATAATTTAAGATACAAACTTTCTGTTGACAAGAAACATTTCTGCTCCCCGTCTGCTTCTTAAAGTAGAGCAAGGTTCTAACACAGTCACTTTCTTTTTTAATGAAAGCACCGAAGATGTAGGACCAAGGAGATCAAGTGTCATGAGATGATGTAAAATCAATGATTTGGCACCTAGTAAATACTGAAAATTGTTTTCTCCACGATCATTTATTTTTTTTCCAGCATCTTAAAATGCAGCCTGCGCTAGACGGCAAAAAATGGCCGTAAATTCTTTTCCTCCCATCAGGAAAGGAAATCTGTTTCTTCTCTCTTTGAATCTTAGTTGGCCATGTGATTTGCATCAGCCAATTGGACATTAGCAAATGTGATGCGGTCAGAAGTGTGAAAAACGCTTGAGCATTCTGGCCTGCCCACCTGCTGAACTGGGAGGCCTGAGACTATCATGATTCAGCACAAGGTAGCCTGCTGGAGGACGGAAGGTCACCTGCAGGAGAACTGGTGCACCCCAGGAAGCACCCCAGTCAACAGGCGTCCCAACCCTGCAGCCAGCCTACCGGGAGAGGCCATGCTAGACCATTCAGCAAACGTGCCAGTTGATGCATAAGAGAGCCAGCCGTGATCAGCTGGGCCGGCCCCGGGCCAGGACTGGACAATTCACAGAATTATGTACGAAATAAAACGACTTTTGTTTTAAGCCACGGTGTTCTGAGATGATTTTTTACACAATAAAAGTTAAGCAATACACAGTCCTAAGGTGTCTTCTGTTCCGTTTCTAAACCAACCAAGAAGTTAGAAACCCACAGAACGAGTAGGCATAGAGGCCAGCAAGGAGGGAGAACAGTGTTCAGAGTAGGAACTGAGTCCCTGAGAAGTGAAAGGACTCAGCAAATCACGGTTGGCATTCAGCTCTTCTCTCCCAGTTCACTGATCTTTCCATGACACCAATCTCCCTCTGAATTTTTGAGGCTAACTGGACCAATTCCGTGCTCTCATTGTAGTCTTCAGCCCTGGGGGAAGCAAGTCAATTGGAGTTTTAACTTAATAATAAATGAAGAATTTTTCCAGTGTGCTTCTTCATTTCTCCTTCCTTCTTCAGATCTCTTTCATGGGTTACCCAAGTCAGCTAGCAAACGAGGGGGGGAAATGGATAAAAGGACAGACAGAAGCTACAGTTATGTTGTATGACCAGAGGGTGTTTTTCACCTTCAAAGCACATTGACCATCAATTACAAGATATGCTTTCACAGTCCACACGTCTATAGAACATCCACTTCTGAGTTCCCTAGCAGAGGAGAATATGTTACTTAAAAAAAAAAAAAAGTACAACCAAATGATGTGTTTCCCTCAGTATGGAGGGGAAGGGAGTGGAACATTCAGGAAGTTATCTGTTTACTAGTCAGCCGTCAAGCTAAGCATTCACCTTCCACACTGGAAAACACTTGAGACGCTACTCTGATGAAGACTGAGAAGGTGGCTTACCCCTCCCTAGAACACAAGGAACCGCATAGCCCCCAAAACAACCAGTAAGGTTTTTACTCACATTTGAGCAACATCATTCAGCAACCTCTTCCAGAAGCCACCTTTTGGGGGACAGGGAGAAATGTAACCACAGCTAATATTCAGTGGGTACACACCACTATAAGCTATCCAAATATTTAAATGCCTCCATATTGACCAGTAAACAGTAAAACTGCCATAAATAGGAGGATTAATTAAAGATGTAAATTCTATCCCACGTGGTTTAATCTCAGAAGCCACACATTGACTTGGCAATGTCAAGATGCTTTTCTATTTTGGATCCTGGATCTGCTTCAGTCCACTTTTTTAATGAGCTGAGAATTTGTTTCCGGGTTCAAGTCTTTGGGTGGAAAAGGGAGGCCCCTCAGCCAAGCTGGGGAGGATCATTTGTAGGCAACCCAAAGACATCCAAGCGTACGGGGCTCGGGGAGGGGCTGAATAACGGTCAGGGCCAGCAGGCCTAGACAGATACCGGAGCAGGGCCTCCAGGTGAGCTGGGGGAGCTCTGCTTTATTTGACAACCTGTGCCCCAGTAGGGAGCTGAACAAGCCTTAGAGAGAACTCTGCCCAGATATCCCAGCAAGTGTCTGTGTCAGTCCCCTGTGCCTCTTCAAGTGACCTTTAAGAAGAGGGTTCTTGGCCCATACACACCTCCCCTTCCACACCCCACGCTTCCCAGGCAGCTGAGCCCATCCAAACAGGCCACTGATAACCACGGTTCATCTTTCTTCACTATCCACGTTCCCTTCCCGTCTCTCCCCTCTGCCTTTGTTCCACTTCCCAGAGAGTATCCCAGTCAGTTGCCCCCTTCTCAACAGAGCCCCCTCTCCAGTGACTGTCCTGGGCCTACAGTTATTTGGAGTTCCCTCCATGGAAAAGGCAAATCAAAGATCCAAGCCCTGGCTCTTGCAGCTGGAGGTGGGGGGCAATTTGCCCCTTGCCTGCTATCCCCTATCCCTGCCTTATCCTCTGCCTGTCCCTTTAGAGCTATGCCCCCAGATGCAGCTCCTACATGGGGCCTAGGTAGCACCCTGAGCAACTGCAGGGAAGAGAAGGCGGAAGGACAGGAGCCAAGGCCTGGAGACCATTGGAGAGCTCTATGCTAAGATGGGGCAAAGTCACAAACCCCACTCAGGTTCTAACAAGAAGCCCAGTCCCCAGTGTCTATCAGTGTAATGGGAAAGACGTCGCAAGAGTCTGATGCACTTGTCAGACCATAGCTCTGACAGAACGCACCCAATGGCTAGTGATTGCTGGATCCAGCAAAAGAAAACACCAACATTAAAAAAAAAAAAAAAAAAAAAAAAACAAGAAACAACGAGGAAATTATTAGATTGATGTGATGAAGGATTTGTGTTACAACATATGGCACTTTGAAAGTTTTTACATTGCATAGAGTTTAGTATATATATGTGTGTGTGTGTGTGTGTGTGTGTGTGTTATGTATATACACACACACATACTTTCTATATATAGTAATCGTCTAATATACACAGTATATACTATAGTACTTGAGTATATTAATAGGTAATATAAATATACAAGTAGGATACATATTGATATAATTTATTTTATATAGAAAGTATATGTAGTTTAGTTACAGAAGTCAAAGGGACTATGGTTAGATTTTTATTTTGTATTACATATCAGTTATTAAATCTTTTAAATACCTAAGTATCATTTATCTAATTGATAAGATAATATATAAGAGATAATAAAATAAGAGATTACGATCTTACGCCATCACAGGTATGGAATCTCTGATGTCATGGTGACATCATACGACACATTCACTTCACTCCAAATAATTACTCGAAGCAAATCACGGTAATTACACCCCCTTAGAGTTATCGGTTAAGGAGTGGGCAAGTAACCCAACACTAGCCAATAAGAAATAATGTCACGGGAAAAGTTGCCTCGATGTAAAGAGAAAGCCACAGAAAAGGCCCTTCTTCTCCCTCTGGTGCTGTAATGTCTAGAAGACCTGAGGTTACTGAGGCCACTAAGACACCAGTCCCAGGACAAAGCTGACATGTCAAGGAAAGCATACGCTAGAAAGTCTGAGGAAGCTGGAGCCATCGCAAATACATCACAGAATGCATCTACATGAAATAAGTTTTCCTTCTTCAACACCTGGGTTGGGGGTTTCTATTCCTTGGTGCGAAATTATCTTACCCGATACAGGATCTCAGACCCCCATGAGAAAGAGGGGCCATCCCTGCAGGGGACAGAAGGAACCTCCCAGCCCCTCCTTCTCCCTGTCTTTCTGCATTGAAAGCCTCCTTTCTCCTTTGACTTCTCTTGGTTACGGCCTCCAGGATGGACGGAGAGTCCCTATCAGTTCTCACTGATGTTGCTGCTGTAAAGGAGCGAGAAGTTAGGCCTTATAAACCAGAGGAAGAGGAAAAGGACCATTATTTGGATCTGATCAGAGTGTGAGGTGTCCAAAGCCCAACCAGATCGGCTATGCTGTAGGGTGAGATTACTGCCCCACTGGCACACCTCCTCTATTTGGTTATGTGAAAAACAATGTCTATCTGCTTCTTTGGCCTGAACTGTTTTGTAAAAAAAAAAAGCTCAAAACCTCTCTTAATACTTCCTTAGCATTGGGAGGGGGCTGGCGAGCAGCAGGAGAGAGGAGGGGGCCCCATCCAGCCACATAAAAAAAATGAAAGCAAATGAGCTCCCTGATGGTTATGTCTTACAAATATGACTAAACCAACATGATCTCAATAAGAAAACCAACACAATTTTCTAGCTACAAATTATCAAGACTGAATTAAAGACATTCCTTATTGGCCTGTCATTGAGTTCTATCAGGCATTGATTTTTTTCCTGGGCTTCTGCATTCTAGTAAGAGATTTTTGCTTTCCCCGGGTCTCCAGAGACTTAGAAAGAAGAGACCCTAAGACAAGGTGTTCAGGGGGTAACTGGACCCATTAATGGCATGTACAGCAAATGTTTTGGTGTCTGGTTAAGTTAAAAGCACCCTCTGAATTCTAACAGCTTCAAGGATTTGTTGTTACTAATGTAACTTAGCAGTCACTATTCAAGTGGAGACAATTCAACATGATCTAAATGAAAGGGTAGTTATTAAGGGAGCCACTCCAGTTTCCCCTGGGCGAGTTTGTGAATGAGGATAATCAGTTTAAGATCTTCAGTAGGGGTTAAAAAGTTAGAATTATTTAGACATAATATCTTTAAAGAAGGTAAGAAAGCCATGGCCTTTTCTAGGTCATATGGCCATTATTACCGCTGCCTCTGGGATGATGTCAGGAGTATTCTTGCTGAATGGAGACGAATGCTCAGATAGGTTTCCAAATAATAATAAACAATAGATCAACAGTACATATTTGAAGAATTGTGGGATGTTCTGGTATAAATACAATAGGAAACCCAGAGGAGTAAAAGGAGATGCCTCCATCTAGAGAAACAAATAACATTTTATTCAGTTCAGTCTGGGTTGACATGCTAGGTCAGAAAGAGGAGAGTGATGATTGTAATATCAAACGTACCTCCGACATTCCCAACTGCTGACCAGTCTCATTCTACCCACTTGCACCGTATTGCCCATATCCAGAAATAGGAAGAAGAGCATATCCTGAAGATACCATCCATGGCATCCTTCCCACGTCACCCTTCTCTTGTCTAGGGAAAGAAGAAGGAAATAGCAATGCAGAGTCACAGAGAAGGCAAGCATTTAACCTAGTTCTCAGACTCTGAAGACTCTAGTAACAGGGTCATGGACCACTCTGACCATTCCTTTTTGGGTCAGGCTCTGGATCATTTTAATAAAGTGAGAATTGGATTTGCCCAGCAAGAGATGTTTCCTGGCTATTGTCTTCATATGGGCTAGACACACCAAGAGAGAAGACCCCCAGTTTCCCCCAGATCTACCCAGGAAAACTGTCTGCAACCCTCAGATTTACAAAGCACTCTAGAAACATCGACAGGATATATGCATATTTTTCTAACTAAACTGGTATAAAAAGGCATTTCGCTGACACCAGGCCCCTGCCAGTACCTTCCACTGATACATACATCAGTAAGAGAAGAAATTGCTGTGCTCCCACCTACCAAATATAGCTGCTCTCACTCAGCAGCTCTGACTTCTAAGAGTGGGAAGATTCTCACCCTCTTACCTGAATAAAATTTTGAAAATAGCCAGAGCTAATGAAGCCACTATCATAGACAACTCTTTAAGAGAAGAAGGGGAAAATAAGGACAGAGAGATGGCAGGCCCTGGTGGCCAGAAATCTCGCCAAAAACCCTTCAGCGGGAACAAACCATTCTGATAAATCAGTCAAAGGAAAATATCTCTGCTAGACCACAGTCAGAACATTCCCCCATCCCATCCCCCATGACTGCAAAGCCCTCAGGGGACAAGCCATGCAAAGCAGCTACAGGCAGAGATCAGGCCTGAGATGTGCCTTACTTCCATTTAAAACCTCACAGACTCCTTCAACTTTATCCTTGCTGGGGTCTCAACAGTAGAAATTGCAAGATTCAGTACACAGATTATGACAATAATGTCTCCGGGGATGATTGCCTGTATCATTTAAAATAAAACCAGATACTGTAACAAATAAGCCTACAAATAATTCATGAAAACACAATAGAAGTTTATTCCCTGTTCACATAAAAGTTTTTGGCAGAGAATGAGTTATTCCACTTGATGATTCAGGGAAAACAGTTGATCATGGATCTTTACCACATGGCTTCCAAGATCACCCTGAAAGTCATCCATATTCCAGACATTGGAAAGAGTATGGGGGCACTTGCATGGGAGGTTTTATGAGACACACTTGGAAATGATGCACATCATGGACACCCACAGTCCGTGGCTAGACTGCAGTCACATGACCACTGTAAGTGCAGGGGAGGCTGGGAAATGTAGTCTAGCCATACGCCTAGGAAGAAGAAAAACCAAAACCACTTTCATACAGTCAGTGGTCTTTGCCTTCGGACCAGTCCCGGGATGATGATCAGCTCAAAACTTCCTAATACTCTCATTTGAATTTTGGTACATCCATAAGAGGGAAAAGCCCTAAATAGACACTTCCGAATCCAGTGTCACATGTCATTGTGTCTACACCGGAGCAAGAGACTGTGAAGTGTTCAATCTTTCTACCTAGACATCATGCTCCTCAGTGTTTCTGAGAGTCTATTAGCAACTGGCTCAGGAATTTGAGTTTCTTTTTGGGCCCACAGACCAACAATATAGAAATGTTGAGATGTCTTTCATAAGAAATGGAAATGTGTTATAAAATATACATTTCAAGGCCCGACAATACTGAAAAATTAAAGGCAAGCATAATAACCCTGTTCAACTATAGTAACAACAATACTACTTATCTGTTCAGGCAAATACCATAAACTTGGTAGATAACCTTTCATGATAGGAAGTGGAGAGCTCAGACTAGAATATCCTTCCACTTAGACCATACACTTTTTTCCCTTTTTAATTTGCAGCATGCTATACTGAGAAGAGCTTAGAGTTTGGGGAAAAAGGCTAGGCTTTCTGAATTATCTGCTGTGTGACTTCAGCCTCCTCATATGTAAATATGGGAGTAAAATTAAGAGAAAGAAGATGTTACAAAGCACCCAACCCAGCATCAGCTTCATTTTAGGTGCTTGATAGCTGTTAGACTTAGTGGTGGACACAGAGAAAGAGAGATGGCCGTGAGACAGTCTCCTCTTCGACTATGGCCAAGTTTGGAAGTGTGGGGTAAAATAATTCTACCTACATTTCCAGGGGCAGAAAGCAAATAAGATGCTATAATGAAAGGTTCTTCCCTGGCCCCCCCTTCAACTGGCAAATTCCTATCTGTCTTTGAAAGGAACTCAAGTATCAATTCCTCCCATGAAAGGTGGGTAGGTTCTCCCGAGCTGTGGCCCCACAGCTCACCTCCAACCTGTATCTGTCATTTTCACTATATTCATCAACAGGGGGAGTGGGGTGCTTAGGTGACAAAGCTGGTTAAGTGTCTGACTCTTGATTTCCGCTCAGGTCATATCACTGGTTCATGAGATCGAACCCCTGCTTGGGATTCTCTCTCCCTCTCTCTCTGCCTCTCCCGTTTTCACATTCTCTCTCTCTCTCTCTCTCTCTCTCTCTCTCTCTCTCGTCTTATTTATTATATCCTCATCACCTAGCAATATGTCTGGCACTTAGCAAACCATAAATAAATAAGCAAACGATGTGCAAGCCCAGTAATACCACAGCAGAGTTTAGGCACTTGTCAAGAAGAAGATGTTTGTGCTCTATGAAGATCTTGAGAGGGAAGCCGTGTCCACGCCCACTAAACCTGGCTCTTTCCAAACCGATCATTAATGTCCCCATCAGAAAGCTTTTAACCGAGACTTCTGACAGCCTCCTCCAGGATACCATGCAGTGAGACTGGGGGCTAAATTGAGAAAAGCCAGGAGGATAAGAAGGTCACAATTCCTCTTCACTGACACTTTAGAGAAAGACTCTGGTTCACTGAAAAAAAAAAAAAAAATATATATATATATATATATATATATATATGTGTGTGTGTGTGTGTATCGTGAATGGAGTTAATTTTTTTCCTTTTCACTCAAAACTGAAATAGGGTTATTTTCTTACTAGCCTGTGGCAGCTTGTTTTCTATAGCAGCCCTTTAAACTGAGCTCATATGGTAATAATTTACTTTAGAACAACTAAAGCAGTTGGAAAAAAAAATACTGGCTGAAGAAAAAGAGGAAAAAAAATACTGGCCAGGGGAGCTGATTGGATTTTTTCCCCTTCTTTTGGAGATTATTTATCATTAAAACACAATATCTTTCTTCCAGACCTGGAAGATTCAAACAAAGACTAACAAATCACGCAGTAAACCAGCAATAAACCGAACAATTACTCCAAGCTAGAAGATGTATTTCTTATGGGAAATGTGATTCGAATTGCTGAGGTTTTTAAATTCACCTCAGGATGCTCCTAGGCTGTGCCGTCAGTAATGGGAAAATTCCAAGCTATTTGGTATTCTCTCCCAAGTGGGCTGGGCATCATTATTACATGATCACTGTTGTTATTTAACATTCAATGAATATCCACAGGGGTTAGGCACTGTTCAGATTCTATTAAAGACAGTTCCTGTCTTCAACCGGTTTGCATCCTAGAATGACGAGAGAAAGAAACACAGAGAATGAAATATACCTTAGAGACATATTGGGACATTTGCCCAGGATCCTTGACATGACTTGCAAGCCTGGGTGGGCACGATAACTTCTGCAGGGAGAGAAACTTCTCTCCCACAAGACAGTGGCTCCAACCTCAAAGCCATTTCACAGGCGAGCACCAGAGGCCAGGCTGGGAAGGCATTCCCACCTTGAGATATTAAAGTGAGCAATAGTGTAGTATCTTGACATCGGTGTCACTGTAGAAGGCAACATTTGTTACTTTTTTCTTTGGGTTCTGGGCGATAAAATGACCAGTTACCCTGAGCGTTTTGTCAGTTGAGGCAGCTAAACAAGGCTATCTAAGGGAAGTCCAAACAGTGGATAGGTACATGTCAGAGCTAGGCAGAGGAGGAGAGTACGTGACTTGCCAAGGGTCACGAAGCTATTTAGTGACAAAGGCTGTCCTGGAGTTCATAAACAGCTACTCCCCCAACTTTTAACCTCCACCTCTCCACTGATAAAGCCTACCAACACACACACTAACTACAAAAGAAACAACATGACGGATAGAAATGGAGAGGCGTTAGGGAACGAAGGTAGCAACTTGGAAGACTTCATCCGTATGTTTGCATTTCCTGTCTGTATAGATTTTCTGAGATGGCAGAGCCGTATCTGGACTCTGAGGAGCTTGGGAAAAACGAACTTAGTCCACCCTCTGTTAGCCTCACATCATTCATAGCCAAAAATGCTCTGGGACAGATGTCTCTGGCTCTCATCTCATTAAAAGTCCAGAATGATCCAGAGTACTTATCTAGACCGTGTCCCATTAAACACCTAGAGTGATCCAGAACAGAATGGCTCTGCAGCAGGGAGGGTGGAGAGGGGGGAAGGATTTTCAGAAACCTCTGAAAAGATAGCTTGTCCCATTGAGATATGGGTGTCTATTCTAGAAAAGTAAACCAAAAAAAATAGTGAACAGAGCCACAAGGGAAAAAAATTGAAAGAGGGAGGGCTTCTGTCTTGCATAAGGTGATGCATAGAATCCTCAATTTGGAAAGTATCTCCAGTTCTAGGATTTGTCTTTCTGTTTGCTATCTAGGTATCAGCTGAGGTCACCTTGGTTTTGAACATCAAACAAACCTGGCTGGATCCCAGCTCACATACTGTAGGAAATCCAGGCCTTGCTCAAGACTTCACAGAATTCCGATTGGCTCTTTGTCCATAGTCACATGAACCCACGTTGGCGGACACTTCACCCAACTCACGTTGCCCTTTCAACTTCCGCTTCCCTCTGAGTGCTGCTGACCCAGGGATGGATCACCCTGACTCCTCCAAAGCACCACCCCCACTGGCGCTGCATATTTTTAGTGACTGTTTATAGTAACAACGGGTGAGGATTACACTGCAGCAAAGTACAGACTAGCAGATAAGCTTGATTGCTAGACCCTCCTGGACAATCCGTGCTACATGCTGCGGCCCCAACCACGCGCCGCAGGGGACTTCCTCCTCAAGCTCGCTGGAGTCTTGTGGTGGTGCTCTCGTGCCAAGTTCACTTTGCATCTGCAAAGCTACTTCCAGCTCCTCAAGCTCCTTTTCGTTTTTAACAGAGGGCATTAAGCTACCTACAGTTTTTTCCCTAGTACACCAGAGGGCCCATTAGGACCTTACCTTCCACACCTCCCGAAATAATAAATTTCTCTTTCTACCATACAATCCCCAGTTCCCTAGTTCAGATTTTCATTATTTCACGCCTAAGTGGGTCTCTTCTTCCCCTTTTAATTTACTCTGATGCTAGCAGGTGCATCATCTAAAAACCTGCTTCCTGTGCAGCCACACACCCTCCCCCTGCCTCAGACACCTTGGTTGTTCCTCACTGTCACTCACACTCGCACACACATTTACAAAACCTGATTTTCTGAAGCAAAGTCTTGAAAGTCTTGAAGGTGTTTCAATATATCACCGCCTAGAGAGAATCAAAGCTGATCAAAAAGTAAAGCTACAATTAACACGCCATTAAACAGGAACCATTAAGTGCACGGAGGTCAAGAAATCCAGTTACGTTTCCCATGCATAATAATAATTAATAACACAGGATTTCCGTTGCACTTCACGTGCTCGGAACACTTCACAGACATAGGCTAATTAATTACACAGATAAAGATATTGTGGGTCTTCCTTTTGATTTCAGTGGGTTCATTAAATTGCCCATTTGGTTAACAAAGTAATTCTTTATACTTCCGAACTCCTGAGTAGAGTGTAAGAAATGGGGAGAGCAGCAGAAATGTCAAACAAGAGTTAGCCTTTGTCCGTCTCCCACTTCCTGGAAATCTGTAGGAAAGAGTCTATACAAGTGTCCTTGGTCACTTGTCATTGCTCTTGGGGACAGGGATGGGGGAGGGCTGTTCCAGCTTCATCCAATCTCTACTTTAGAGCCCACTGCTATCACTGACGCGAGGACCTTGAATGGACACACCTCGTCCACCAAGGTTACTCCTGCCCAGAACATACAAAGAGGTAGAGGTCTTCCCACAAGCATAATGAACCCAGGGTCTTTCTGAGAACTTTCTGCATCCTGAATATCAAATAACTCCCAAGAAGACTCTAAGACCCACTTGACAGGCCCAGACCCCATTCTATTCTTTCGCTGTCTAAGCTTGTTCTCCCCACCCTGACACAGATCTTTTCTATAACATTAACATCCCTTGTGAACTCCCTTGGGAACCTTGGTGCTGGACGCACAACTTTAACCATCCAGATATACTCTGACTCATGAAACTGGGAACTCTGTCCCTGCTTGGAATCTGGACCCACAGAAACGTAGTTCACCTAATAGACTAAGAATACTGGACATTCCTAACAAAAACTGTTGAAGATAGTCCACACTTGCCCAATAACCCACTGCCCAATTAGCAATTTCCATCCGGTGTAACAAAGGCACATCATCACGTGATCATCACATGAACTTGAGGGTCTTATAGCACTAACTGCTACACAACCCAAGAGACAGCACCGTGTTGTGCAAAAGGCTTCACTCTGTAGCCAACTGGTGCTGGACCCATCCTAGGTCTATCAAGACGAAGATAATAAACAAGTTAGAAAGTGCCCGCATATGGTAACCACCGAGTAGGGGTATTTGTTTCCTACCATTCAACCAGCGCCCTCACTACTCCAGTAATCATGACTATAATTGTGGCCCTTGCAGTCCTGGAGTAGCACAAACTAAAACAGACGTTGAGCTGAGAGAATTAACAATTATTTTCATTTCTTGTATTCCCATGGGAAACAGAGGAAAAGATTTCCACAAGGTCATCTAAGCTCTAAAATTTCAGGATCAACCCTAACTGCTTCCAACAGTTCTACCTTTTCCCAGCACTGTTCCAACAGTCATCCACTTGGTCCTTTGATGCTCTAAAGACTGGCAGAATTGGACACTTGAGCATGCCCTTCCAAACCTCGTTTTTGTTCCAGAAATGGATATTCTTTGCCATTATTCCCGTCCTCTTGGTTACAAGAAGCCATAACTGGATTCAATGTCTGTCAGTCAATTTGCAGGAAAGAGACAGCACCAGGGAACTTGATTCCTCCCCAGGTTAACAACTCCCAAGAGTCACAGGGATCGGAAGCAAAGTCCGAAAGTTTCCTTCCACTTCTGAGTCCACTGAGAGTTATAGATTAATACGATATTAGACCTGTATACTATGACAACCACTACCCTCAATATCACAATAGCCTGAAGAGACAAGGGTTTTAATTCCTGTTTCACAGTTGGAGAAACTCGGGCCCAGAAAGGTGAACGACACAACAAACATTCAAGATCGGATCTGAAGGGCTTGAAGCTCCATCCCTCAGCACTAGACCATAAAGAAATAGCAGTCCTTTATCTCCTTTTCCCTCCTTCAGAAAGAGTCAGTTACCATCAGAAAGAGCTTCTTTGACTGAGAGAAGCTGTGGTCTTGGTGCTGGGGCTTAACTGAAGTCTGACAAGGAAGGGGTGAATCAAGAACCAGGAGTAAGACCATGAATGAGCACAGACACTGCTGAGAAAAGTTCTTGCCCCAGTTCAGAGCCTGAGCTCCCAACCAACATATGCAAAGGACCTGGGTGTTCTAATGTGTTCCCTCACTCTATTTCTTTTCTTCTTGGGAATGTGGTTAGACCACATTTCTCAGCTTCCCCCTGTAATGAGAGGGGGCCATCCGACTAAGTTCTACGTGGGCAGAACTTGCATATGCCACCTTCAGGCCTGGCGCATAAGACTTCCCTCATAATTCTCCATATTCTGTCTCTTTCTTTATCTTCAAGCCAGACACAGAGGATCCAGTGGAGGCCTCTGATGCCCCAAGGGATGGAACGGTCCTTGGTTCCTGAATGACTGCACAGAGCATAGCACCACTACCCGCTACTGAATTGGGCTCTGCGATGAATGAGGGTATGTCTACGGTGGTGTTAAGCCAAGGAGATTTGGGGGTCTTCTGTTACAGGCACCTAGCACATCCTCATGCAGACCTTCCCTCTCTATAATTTTACCACTTAGGTGGGGGCTTTGGCCTCTCCAGCCTTCCTTGTCACCCCTCCGATGAACCCTTGTTGTCTTTCCTCTACCTCAGCCTGCACCGAGAAAATTAAAGAAGATGAAATTTAAATCAGTCCATTTTTCCCTTGTTAGCAGCCCTTGTCTTAAGAGAAAGAAAAAAAAAAATGAAAGTGCAATGGAATCAGAGGGGAGGTTGAAATTATTGCTGAAGATGAGGTTTGGAAATCATCTGCGGGTTTCAGCTTTCTGCACTCGCTTCCCTTTATGAATGAGCCACTGGCTCTGTTTCTAGGCAGCACAGTGTGGAGGGTCACTGCTTCCTGCCCATCTGTCTGTGTTCCTTCTACACAGTTTGGCTTCAAGTGTGAGTCTCTCCCTCACCCACCATGATTCTCATTCTCCATCTGGATCAGATAAGACCCTGAACCAGCCAGGGCCACATCGAGGTTCACAACTCATTTCAGATGGATGGTTCAGATGAAGAGACTCTTTGAAGAGATGAAAAGGTTAAGGAAATCAATAAGGAATGTTGCAGCAGTCAGAGGCCTGGAAAGCATAACCCCTCCCTTTTGTTTAAAGTTTATTCATTTTGAGAGAGAGAGTCACAGAGAGAGTGGGGGCGGGACAGACACAGAAGGAGAGAGAGAATCCCAAGTAGGCTCCATGCTGTCAGCACAGAGCCCAATGCGGGGCTCGAACTCACGAACTGTGAGATCGTGACCTGAGCCGCAATCAAGAGTCAGACGCTTAACCAATTGAGCCACCAGGGTGCACCTTTTAAAGCCCCCATGGCTGATGGGACAAGTCCAAGAAGCAGTACTTCTGCAACTCAGTGAGGGCAGACTGTGGAAGGCCACACAGTGGGTGGTGCAGTCATGGAGGGCACAGCTCCAGACAGAAGCATGACCCCAGGGGCACAGAGGGAGGCAGACAAATACTCTGGCCTCTCCATCCTCTTGTTCTCCAGGACAGGGCTGACCATTGTCCAAATCCACCTGGAAGCTGAAGGGCAAGGGAGCCCATGGAGATAGTCTATGTGGGGCATCCTTTCAGAGCACAGAACAACACAGAGTGGGGACAGAGAATGTGGGAGGACCAAGAAAGAACAATCAGTCCAGACCCCTCCAGCTTTGTTGCTCCTCCCAGGCTCATCTTTCCTTCTCCTTCCAAATTCTTTAGGATCCAAAATGTCCTCTCTCTACTCTCTCCAAATTGCAACTTAATTTTGTTTGTTTGTTTTCTGTTTATTTATTTATTTTGAGAAAGAGAGAGAGACCATGAGCAGGAGAGGGTCAGAAAGAGAGGGAGAGAGAGAATCCCAAGCAGGCTCTACATGGTCAACGAAGAGCCTGATGTGAGATCATGACCTGAGCCGAAATCAAGAGCTGGACACTTAACTGACTAAGCCACCCAGGCACCCCAAACTTAATTTTTCATTAAGGTGGAGGACTCCAGCTATTTTAAAGAAGAAAGTAACCAGGTAGAGTGATTCGAATTAAGGAAGGAGTACATTTTAGCACATATTTCAAATAATATTTAATTTACTTTATTAAAATAATATAGCATGCATATTTTCCAGCTTTATTGAGAATAATTGACAAATAAAATTGTATATTTTTAAAGTATACCATGTGATTATCTCATACACACACACACTGTAAAACAATCACCAAAATCAAGTTAATTAACACATCCATCACTTCATATAGTGAACTTTTTTTTAATTTATTTTTTCTGGCGAGGGGCGCCTGGGTGGCTCAGTCAGTTAAGCATCTGACTTCGGCTCGGGTCACGGTTTCATGGTTTGTGAGTTTGAGCCCCGTGTCAGGCTCTGTGCCGACAGCTCAAAGCCTGGGGCCTGCTTTGGATTCTGTGTCTCCCTCTCTTTCTGCCTCTCCCCTACTGTGCTCTGTCTCTCTCTCTCTCTCTCTCTCTAAAATAAATGAAATGTAAAAAAAATTTTTTTTAATTATTTTTTCTGGCGAGAATGCTTAAGATTTTACTCTGAGCAAATTTCAAGTATACCATACTACTCTATCAACTATAATCACCATGCTGCACATAGATTATCAGAACTTATTTACCTTACAGATGAAAGTCTGTACTCTTTCACGTATGTCTCCCCATTCCCTGCCCCCTCCAACCTCTGGCAACCACTCTTCTACTCTATAATTCTATGAGATCACCTTTTTGTTGTTGTTGTTATTCCACATATGAATGATGCCATACATTTTTTATTTTCTCTCTCTGGCTTAATTCAGAATTAATTAATGAATCCCCCCAAGATTCATCCACACTATAGCAAATAGCAGGGTTTCCTTCTTTTTTATGGCTGAATGATAGTTCATTGTAGAGATATGCCACATTTTCTTTATTCGTTCACCCGTTGATGAATACTTAAGCTGTTTCCATATTTTGGCTGGTGTGAACGACGCTGTAATTAACATGGGGATGAATACCTCTCTTTTACTGATTTTGTTTCCTCCTGATAAATGTCAAGAGGTGGGATTGCTGGATCATATGCTAGCTCCAGTTTTAATTTTTTGAGGAAACTCCAAAGAGTTCTCCGCACTGGCTAAACCAATTTATACTCTCACCAACAGTGACAAGGCTCTTATTGTCTCCACATCCTCATTAAGACTTGCTCTTTCTTGTCTTTTTGATAATAGCCATCCTGACAGGTGTGAGTTGATATCTCACTGTGGTTTTGATTTGCATTTCCCTCATTATTATGACGTTGAGCACCTTTTCATGCTACTGGCCATTTATATGCCTTTGGAAGAAATGTCTGTTCAGGTCTTTTGCCCATTATTTAATTGATTTTTTTTTCTTTTGGCTATAGTGTTGTATGAACTCCTTTTATATAATTTGGAAATTGACTTCTTATCAAATATGTGACTTGAAAATATTTGTCTCCATTCCATATGTTGCCTTTCATTTTACTGATGGTTTCCTTTGCTGTGGAGAAGCTTTTTAGTTTGATATAGTCCCACGTATTTATTTTAGCTTTTTTTGTCTGTGCTTTTGGCATTATAGCAAAAAACTCACTGTCAAAACCAGTGCCATAGGGATTTTTCCTTATGTTTTCTTCCAGGAGTTTTATGGTGTCAGGTCTTACATTTAAGTCTTTAATCCAGCTGGAGGTAATTTTTCTGAGTGGTATAAGATAGGGTCTAGTTTCATCCATTCGTTTATGGATATCTAGTTTTCCCAGCATGATTTATTGAAGAGACTCTCCTTACCCTATTGTGTGCTCTTGGAGCCCTTGTCAAAGATTAGTTGATTGGATATGAATTGGCTTATTTCTGGACTTTCTGTTGTGTCCATCGATCTATGTGCCTGCTTTTATGCCGGTACCATACTGTCTTGATTACTATGGCATTGTAATATGGTTTGAGATCAGAAGTGTGATGTATCCAGCTTTGTTCTTCTTTCTCAAAATTGCTTTGGCTATTTCGGGGCTTTTGTGGTTCCATACAAGGTTTACTTTGTTTTCAAACGTCATGAACGGAAAACACGGTACGTTACTGTTATTGCTTCAACCTCCAGTTCTCATTACAGACATCACTAATCAATTGCAGTTCCCTCTCATACTGAGTCTGGATGAAGCCTGAGAATCCTTCCCAAAGCAGCACTCTAAGTAGCCACTGCTAATCAATCAACCACAATTTAGAGTTGAGGCTTCTACTACCTGCAACACTTCAACAGAATAACTCTAAATGACTCAAGTGCCCCCCGCTCTTGGTCAGACACCATCTTCCACGTGGCCAGTAGAAAATTAAATAAATAAATAAATAAATAAATAAATAAATAAATAGTTCTTATTCTGAATGGCCAAATAGTTGCTTAAAACTGACACCTCAAATCTGCATTTGCTGTTATTCCAAAAATGTCACAATACTGGGGCACCTGGGTGGCTCAGTCACTTAAGCTTGTGACTCTTGATTTCGGCTCAGGTCACGATCTCTCAGTTTGTGGGATCAAGCTCTGCATCAGGCTCTGCAGCCTGCTTGGGATCTCTCTCTCTCTGTCTCTCTCTCTCTCTCTCTCTCTCTCTCTCCCCCACTGTCTCCAAATAGATAAATTCACTTTAAGAAGATGTCACAATATAAGGCTAGAGAAACCAATTGCCTCATTGCTGTAACTACAATTGACAAGGAGGTGATTTTCAGAGTAAAAGCTGCCAAATATCACCGATCTACCCTCTGTCCTGAGTACAGCACCTTACTAATGTTAATCCTCACAACAAATCTAGTTAGTAACTGGCTTCCCCAATATCCCCAATAAGTAGACGAGCAAACGGAGGTAACGACAAATCACCTGGCTCACGTGGTCATTTTCCGAATGAATAAATATTACCAGAGGTGCGGCACTCAGTGGATTAGGAGACCTGAATAGGAATCATCGGGACACAGTTTTAGTCCCAGCTCTGCTATCTTTGTTGCCTCTACATCAACGTGGTCACAGAAGCAATGATCTGCCACCTCACATGACTCTCTGAAAAATTTAAAAGATAGCCATTGTGGAGAAAACTGCAAATATCGACAAAGAAGGGTAAAATGGATCTGTGTCTTTCCTGAGCCCATGCCTCATCATGAGGCACACATATAGAGGTGTTTCTTACCCCTCAGCTTTACTGCCATTTTGCACAGAGAAACAGCAATGAGGTAGTCCTCCACGGGTTTGAAATATCTGATCCTCAGGGCAATTCATAGATTTGTCTAGAGGCCTCTGTCTCATGACATGCATGATCTGGGGGAAGCCACGTAATAAACAGATGATAGTCACACAAAGAAGCCAGTTACTAAGCCTTGGATGGGTGTAAACAGGGCAGACCTGGTTTAGCTTGGGAGGAGTCAAGGAAGCGTTAGCTGCCCTTAGATCAAACGAAGCTTAAGACTTACCACGTGAAAGAAGACAGTGGGTTCCAGCGAGAATACTCGAGTCAATAGTTTCCAACTATTCCATAAAGGACTTTCAAGTTCCTATCAAGGAAATTGTCATATTGAGAGGAGAAGAATTATCTATATTTCTCGGGTTCTCAAGGCCCGGGAGATGAGCCACAAGCCAAAGGAAAAGAGAGAGTTTGGGATACAATAAATCCCAGCCACATGGGAAGGTCCCACTCTTCTGCTGAGTATGAAGAAGAAAAAGAGGTGGAGATGCGAACAGTCAGAAACATATGCACGGGCTTCCCTCCAGGCTGAAATCCCACAGGGTTCATGCATAATGGTAACCTTCCAGTTAGCACAAGGGTTCATGAGACCACTGGGGGCCAGTGAACTACTTCCTAGGTCAGAGCTTGAGGGACACTGCATTGCTTTAGGAGAAGCCCTCCCTTCAGCTTGTCACCAGGTCCAAACTGGGGAGGGGTGAATGGTGCAGCATGGGTGGAGAGAATTATCTAAACATAGTACCGGAGGCCGCATCTTTGATTCATTATTCATTATTCATTTGTTGGTGTAAGGTAAGGCGAAGGCCCAGAAGACTCGTGAATCCTGATGAGGGGACATGGGGCTACCAAGAACACTGATGAATCAGTGGGTCTGGGGTTCAAACAAAGAGATTATGGAGCAGCAAGACTTTGCAATAAGACTTCAGCTTCAGGTGACAGCATTCTCCTTGGAAGGCCAGACAAGGTCAGCCATGACCCAGCACACACCTCCTAGTGGCTCAGGGACCAGCCTGATCATACAGTCCGTGGCAGAGGCCAGCAAGAACCCAAGGAAAGCACAAACATCTCTATAAATGCATCTGAGGACATCTCTCCCAACATCATGAAGGCACGTAAACCTCCCCCTCCCCGCCAAAAAGTAATCAGTAGCATCTTAGGAAAAACAGAAAAGAATAATGAGAGCTGGGATATTTTCCGGGAAGATACCAAGTTACCGCAAACACACAGTTTAAAAGAGAAACAGGGAGAGATATCTGACAAGTGTACTTTGCAACTTTAGTGATGGATAGGAAGGGAGGACAGGGTATTTCTTATTAATATTAGATCAGATGCAGAGAAATAAAGCGACACCGTCTTTGCACCCATGGATAGAACTGTGTGTAATGCAAACCTACTACGGATGCCCCTGAATCCTTGCTGCTTAAAGAAGGCTTCCAGCATCACCTAGGTCCAAGTGTCTCCCATCGTGTTCTAATTTCTTCACTCACTTGTTACTGTTTCATGTACCTCAAATTATCTACTTATATTCCTTCTTACATCCAAGGACAACTCTTCAAGTAATTATGTTCAGATCAGCTACATGGGTGGTAAATATTTTGAGTACTTGATTTATGAAAAATATCTTTTTTTGAGAGAGAGAGAATGTTAAGCAGGTTCCATACTCAGCACGGAGTCAGACGCAAGGCTCGCTCGATCCCTTTTTGTCACCTGAGCCTAAATCGAGAGTTAAATGCTCAACCAACTGCTACCCAGGCACCCTTCAAAAATATCTTTAATTGAAAGTTTGGCTGGGGGTGGGGGGCATATTTAGAATTTGAGGTTTATCCTTTTCTTTAAAAAAAAAAAAAACAAGAAGATTTCTTCATTCTTGATGGTGGTAAGTCTAATGTCAAGCTGATTCTCCCTGCATCTCAGGTAACCTGCTTTTAATTTACAGACGTGTTTGTAATATTCTTCGTGTCATTGGAGTTTTCTACTTTAACTCGGTTGCCTCTAAGTGTGGGTCTGTGTTCTCAGCATCTTGCTCAGTGTGGTGAGACCATTACACTCTGAAAGCTTTTCTTTCTTCACTGCTGAGAAACTTCCTCTATTGTCCACTGGTTTCTTCCACTCCATTATCTCTGTCCTCTTTCTGTAACTCCCGAAGGATGAATGTTTAACTCCTTAGTGCTCAGCTGTCTGTATTTCATTAGTTTTTGTGTAGTGAAAACTGGATACAACCTATATTCCTAGTGATAGGGCATTGATTAAAGCTATCATTACCCATTTGTTGGTGACACATGAAATAGCTTTTAAAATGATGATTTACAAGGAGATCTAGATGGGCATGCCCTTTTAGCAACAACAACAACAACAACAACAACAAAATTAAACCACAAACGTACTAGAAGAAAGCATCAGGAAAAAGGAACTTCTAATCTCAGATGAGGGAAGAGTTTTCCGAATATAATACAAAACTCAGAACCATTAAGGATAAATTGATAAATCTGAAGGCATGAAGTTTTATATGTATTCTTCTCTTTTTGATAAAATTTACCAAGGTATAACACACTTAGAGAAAAGTGCACACAAGGACACGAGGCAATGCCAGACAACCTGTGTAAGCAGCACCCCAATCAAGAAAGAGAACATTATCGGGGCGCCTGGGTGGCGCAGTCGGTTAAGCGTCCGACTTCAGCCAGGTCACGATCTCGCGGTCCGTGAGTTCGAGCCCCGCGTCGGGCTCTGGGCTGATGGCTCGGAGCCTGGAGCCTGTTTCCGATTCTGTGTCTCCCTCTCTCTCTGCCCCTCCCCCGTTCGTGCTCTGTCTCTCTCTGTCCCAAAAATAAATAAACGTTGAAAAAAAAAAAAAAAAAAAGAAAGAGAACATTATCAATTCCCCAGGGTCACCTCATGTCACAACCTCCCTGAAGGCAACCTCTCTCCTGACTTATAATGCCATAGGATAGACGGTGTTGCTGTCTTGAACTGTATATATATATTAATAGATATTGGTTCTACATAAATTACATTTATAATAATATAAGATGCATTTAATATAAAGATATGTTATATAATATATTTAATATAAAGATACATATTAAAGAATTAATATATAAATTATAAATTTTTTAATGTTTACTTTTGAGAGAAAGAGACAGAGAGACAGAATGCAAGTGGGGGAAGGGCAGAGACAGAGAGAGGGAGACACAGAATCTGAAACAGGCTCGAGGCTCTGAGCTGGCAGCACAGAGTCCGATGCGACGCTGGAACCCCTGAACCATGAGACCATGACCTGAGCTGAAGTCAGATGTTCAACTAACTGAGCCACCCAGGTGCCCCATTAATATATAAATTATATAATTTATATAAATAAATAAGTATAATAATAACTATAATAAATATATGTTTATGTATTTTATATATATGTATAATTAATATATATTATAACATAATACATATACTACAGTTATACATGATAATATAATTATATTACATTATAATATAATTATAATATCATAGATATTATATATGTAAAATATAATATATGCTCTTTGTGGCTGGCTTCTTTTGCACAACCTGATGTTCATGAGGTTCACTCACGTTCATGTGTAATTGTGGTGTTCTTGTTCTCATTATCGTATACTTCCCCACATGTGACTCTCCTGTGACCTATGTCCATTCACCTGTTCAAAGGATGACCTCTTAGATTTTTGTTTCCCATTGCAGGAGACTTCCTGGACTTGTCTTTCACCTTGGGTCTTTAACCCTGGCTTTTCTGCTTCTTATTTAGTCAGTCCTTGGATTTCTTTTCTCACTTTCATTGAACACATTTTGAGTTTCCAGGGATTCCGTTTTTGTGAATTCCTTATTGTTGTTTTTTGTTAATAACCTCTTGTTCTTTGTTTTTTAAATAGAAAAGTATAGACAGTATCCATCAGCCTCGCCATTTAAGGATATTAATAGAACTTTCAAGTACTTTTTTATTTCCCAATTATTTCTGTCTCTTCCACAGAAGGTTGCTCTGGGGTTTTTTATTTTTTGTTTTTTATCTCAATCTTTCCCTTTTGTTCTTCCCTTTCCTGCTAGGTTTCCTTAACTGTCTGGTGATTTTTGCTTGAGAATTCATACTCATGAGTAAAGAGCAAAATCTCTACAATTGGGTAGGTCTCTCTCTCTCTCTCTCTCTCTCCACAAGCCAGGCAGCTGAAGGCAGGTTCTGAGCAGGAGGCAGAGGCTGGTGACCTGCAGACATCCCTGTGCAGTGCAGGGCTGGAGAGCCCTCTGTAGGCAGAGCCCCACGGCCCCTCTCCGCCTCCCCTACAACTGCCAGGTAAGGAGAGTGCTCATCATATTGGAATGACTTCTTGGGTGGAGCTGCTTTGTTCTTGATGGCCTTATTTCTCTCTTTCTAATGGTAATTTTTGCCAAGTTCATTTCTGATCTGGTCAGCTCTTCTCCAGATCTCCCAAACCACGGGAGGTTAGCTTTCTAGAAAGATTACACAATTTGTTTAGAGACTAGTTCTTGGATTTCATGCCATTGTCACATGCTTTAGGTATGAGAGAGAGTGGAAGAAAGGGGATACCCCCAAAGGACTAAGCTGTTATAGTTTCATCTGTTTTAATTACTAACCCTGGTGATCACCCGTGGCCAGCATTTTGTGTTTGTTGGCCTCAACCTCAAAGCCTTTTCTGTTCTCCCGAGAGAAGACTGCTCTCATCTCAGGCGTTTCAGACTGGTGTTGCTCCAGTTCTGTTGGCTGCATCAAACTGGTCACATCTGTCTTAGCATCCAGGATTTCCTCAAACTTTCTCTTTTGCTGTTGAGTTCTGTCCTTGTCTTCCAGCACTATTGCACTTAAATTATTGTGGGTTTTTTTCTTGGCTGTGTTTATATAACCAGTGTTGTTAACATACAGCATTACATTAGTTTCAAGTGTACAATACAGTGATTCAGCAATTCAATACCTTACTCAGTGCTCATCAAGATAAGTGTGCTCTCAATCCCCATCGCCTATTTCGCCATCCACCCACCCACCTCTCCTCTGGTAACTATCAATTTGTTCCCTAGAGGTAAGAGTCTGACTCTTGGTTTGTCTCTTTTTTTCCCTTTTTTCATTAATTTTGTTTCTTAAACTCCACATATGGGTGAACTCATATGGCTTATGTCTTTCTCTATTTCGCTTAGCATTATATTCTCTAGATCCATCCATGTCATTCATTGCAAATGGCAAGATTTCAGTCTTTATTATGGCTGGGCAATATTCTACTGTATATATATATATATATATATATATATATATATATACCACATCCATTCATCTATTGATGGACACTTGGGCTGCTTCCATAATTAGGCTACTGTAAATAACACTGCAATACACATAGGGCTACATATATCCTTTTGAATGAGTGTTTTCACATTCTTTGGGTAAATACCCAGTAATGCAATTACTGGGTCATAGGATAGTTCTATTTTTAAGTTTTGGAGGAACCTCCATACTGTCTTCCACAGTGACTGCACCACTTTGCATTCTCACCAACCCTGGCAAGAGCGTTCCTTTTCCTCCACATCCTCATCAATATATGCTGTTTCTTGTGTTGTTGATTTTAGCCGTTCTGTCAGGTGAGGGGTGATATTTCATTGTAGTTTTGATTTGCATTTTCCTGATGAGTGATGTTTAGCATCTTTTCCAGTGTCTGTTGCCCACTGGGATGCCTTCTTTGAAGAAATGTCTGTTCGTGTCTTCTGCCCATTTTTTAGTTGGATTATTTCATTTTTTTGGTGTTGAGTTGCATAAGTTCTTTACATATTTTGAGTACTAACCCTTTACCGGATATGTCATTTGCAAATATCTTCTCCCATTCGGTAGGTTATCTTTGTTGGTTGTTTCCTTTGCTATGCAGAAGCTTTTTTATTTTGATGTAGTCTCAATAGTTTATTTTTTGCTTTTGTTTCCCTTGCCTCAGGAGACATATCTAGAAAGATGTTGTTATGGTCAGTGTCAGAGAAATTACTGCCTGTGCTCTCTTCTAAGACTCTTATGGTTTCAAGTCTCACGTTTAGGTCCTTAATCCATTTTGAGTTTATTTTTGTGTACAGTGTAAAAAAAAAGTGGTCCAGTTTCATTCTTTTGTATGTATGTAGCTGTCCGGTTTTCCCAACACCATTTGTTGAAGAGATTATCTTTTTCTCATTGCATATTCTTGCCTCCTTTGTCAAAGATTAATTGACCATAACATTATGGGTGTATTTCTGGGCTTTCTATTCTGTTCTATTGATCTATGTGTCTATAAATTATCATTCTTAAAATTTTTTCCTTTGTCCTTTTCAGGGACTTTTGGGAAGAAGGAAGACCAGACATATTGGTCTGTCATCTTAAATTAGAAACCAGATGGGCATTTTTGTAGGTCACCCCAGTAGATGTGAGGAGAATGGATGGGAGAGGGGAAAAACAGCTTCAAGAAGACAAAGTTATACTAATCTAGGCATGATATGAGAGGTCTTTAGGTTCAAACGGGGGCAGTCACAATGTAGAGGAATGGAAAGATTTATTGAGACTTATGGAGGGTGCCTGCGTGGCTCAGTCAGTTGGGCATCCAACTTTGGCTCAGGTCATGATTTGACAGTTCATGAGTTTGAGCCCTGTGTGGGGCTCTGTTGACAGCTCAGAGCCTGAAGCTTGCTTCGGATTCTTTGTCTCTGTCTCTCTCAGCCCCTCCCGTGCACTCACTCCCTCTCTCTCTCTCTCTCTCTCTCTCTCAAAAATAAATAAACATTAAAAAAAGAATTATGGAAGTGAAATCAATAGGAATTGGTGAGCGATCAGACATGGGAAGTGAGAGGAAAGCTTGAAGATGACCTCTGAAGGCTGATGTAACCAGTAGACAATGGTACCCATTGACTGAGTTGGCATTAACAGAGAATGCAGTAGTTGTTGTTGCTGATGTTGTTTTGCTATTACAAAAAAATGATGTTCTAATGTTTGCAAACATTGCTGATTGTAGCCCAAACATTCCACAAACTGAAACGCTCAAAATGCCCAGGTTGAACCCAGTAGAACATAGAAGTCTGTGCATTTCCAGAGTCTTACCGATAAGAAGCAACCAGGACTCCCTGGAGACTTTCCCAGGCAAGTTCAGGAAATAGACATCAATGACTTCCAGAAGGCTCAGACCTTGAACTGCATTAGTAAACTGCTTGGACTTTGTCTCCGAAACAAGTTTTATGGTAAGTTGCATGAATTTTGAGAAGTGAAGTTATCTTGTGTAGAAGTTTAATCTTTTTATTCCCTCTGGTATCCTCCAATATAATTAACTTCATGTCAATAAATGCTATATTTTTATAGCATACAAAATCTGGACTGTTATATTTTGATGCTGTTTGCACCCCATATGGAGGCAGTCTTCAGGGAGGATGCTAATATCTGATTTCAAGTGGGAAGAAGGAATTAAGCGTATATTTCCAGAAGCAAGAAAAAGTGGAAAATGAACTCAAAGGAGACAGTCTCCAAACCTGAAGACTAAGCCCCCGTCACCACATGCTCCTCAGCCCTCCCTTGAGTGCCTACCAATCCCTTAGCTGCTCTGTGATCACAGCAGACTGAAGGGTGATCTAAGGAACAGTTCCTTGGTTCCAGACATCCCATAAGAGAAACACTAAGCACTTTGGGGGTATTCTGTAGAAAACTACCAGGGCTTGTTCAATATCTTGGGATGCTCAAGTCCAGGGCTGAGATCCTGGAAACTGACGCCTGCCTCTCGCCAGCCCCTTCTGAGCTTATAAAGCAACCTTCACTTCAACAAGGCTATCTTATTTCCTGGGGCAGAAAGGTGAGGGTATATTAGCTTCATTGAATGGGAAAATAAGCTGGAGATTTTACAAAAGTGGGCCCAGGGTTTCACATCGAGCAGGTTAGGAAAGCCCCAGACTTCCAAATCCCAGTTTTGCACTCAATGGTACCTCCAGAGAGACTATGGCCCTTCCTCATGATTTTGTAGTGGCCACAACCATTCCAGCAGGCCAGGAAGCAGGCTTCTTGATGTCATTCTCTGCTGAAGGAAAAACAAATGATCTGTTCGATTCAATCCCTCATTTAAAGTTGACTTTGTGTAAATGGGAGGCAGGGAGGCAGTAATCTGGATTTCCAGCTAAGATGTTATGCTACACTTAAAATTGCATTGTAATCACACCGTATTGATTATCTGCAAGTAATGTCCACCAACTAATGAGACCCAATCTGACATGAAATTCATAACCATTGATCCTGGCTTCAGTTTGTTGTTTGCTTATGCACACAATAGAGGGTCCAAAAATGGTTACTCGAGACCATCCCGCCGCCACCTGCCACGCGGCTCTGGTTTATCTGTGAGTAAGAGATGAGTGGTGGAGAGGATGTGCAACTAAGTGTGCGTGTGTGCGTTTGTGTGTCTGTGTATGTCCCGGAGGTGTGAGAGGGTATTTAAACGTGCTGCAAGGGAATCTATTTTGAGCTGCCCTTCTCTGAAACTGCCTGTCTCTCAAATGAAAAGGGGAGGAAAGAAAAAATAAGCATGTAGCTCTGCTCAAGTTCCCTACACGCAGAGTCTGACGCGGGGGTTGAGAAGCATGTGATTTATGGAGAAAGGGAGTGAGGAGACCTGGCTGGGGCAGGGGAAGAGCTAAGCCAGGAAGGAAGTGCTCTCAGCTGGAGACGGGCTTCGGCCTGAGCCTCCTGGGAAGTCTGGAGCATGACTTGTGTCACACAGCTGGGACCGCTGGGAGGTCCCAGGACTGGCTTTCTTTGCCCCCATGTCAGTCTTTCACCGGCCGCAGGCTGTGGGTTGTGCATGAGGTGGGGAGGGGGACGTGACATCCCAGGCAAGACAGCTTTGGCTTAACTGAGACCCAGTTTTGCAGAGAAGGCAGACATAAGCCAGTAGCAGTGAACAACAACCGGGGGACAAGCGCTGGCCCAGTAAAGGGAATCCGGTCGTAGCATCGCGAGTGTCCATTAGATACCACATACGCTTTCATCCTGTGAGAAACAAACCCGGAGTAAAGTTTGTGTCTTCATTTTTTGATCAGCACCTATGATCCCAGAGATCAAAACCACTTCGGTTTTGGTTGGGAACCAATGCCAAGGCTACGTGAGGTCCACCGGTGGCCTCAGGCTACGGTAAAAAGAGTCCAAAACAAAAACTGGTGCATCTGAGGAAGGTCTGGAGCCACGTTAGTGACACTGTGCCAGTGTCACCTTCCTGGTCTTGAGAATGCACTTCAGCTTTGTAAGGTGTTACCTCTGGGAGAAGCTGGGTGACGGGTACACAGCAACTCTCTATACTGTTTTTCGAACTCCTTGTGAGCCCATCGTTATTTCAAAATAAAAGGTGTTTCAAAGGCATAAGGTCTGGAGTCAGAATAAGAGGTTTGAGCTGTGCTTCCAGCAGCAATGAGCTGTGCCCCCAACTCTTACAGCCGCGGAGGGGCGCGACCATGCTTTGTTTCTCTATGTATTTCCGGTCATATCTCAGGGCCTGGACCCTAAAGAAACGATGAACGTAGAAATCACTCAAGGATTCAGTGAATGGGTGAGTGAATAAATAGCTGACTTTGAAAATTCCCGAAGTCTCAGCTTCGGCCTCTGCCTATAGAGCGATCGCAAATATCGAATGCGCGCGCATAGAAACAATGCTCTTTGTGATCTGACATTGTTCTTTACAAGTCAGCAGGACTCAGGCCACGCTGGTGGGCTCGGCATCACCTGGGGAAACGCCTAGAAATGCAGATCCTCTGGCCTAATTCAGGACAGCAGGGATATGGCCCCGGGAACCTGCAGTTTTAATCAGCTCACCCAAGCGACTGGGTCCACGTAGCCAAGTCTGAGGTCTACGTGTGGCAAAGATCCCAGCATGTCGTTAACCTGCTAGGTCAGAGAGGAGAAAAGGAAAGGAGGAAAGCGAAAGAGAGCTGCAGAGAACAAGGAGGTGATCCGGAATGGAAGTGTTACTTGACGTGGGGAACTGCCAGCCTTCGCTCCAGCCCTCTCGGTACAGACAGAGTGCCTGCCAGGCCTCCCTCCGGCAGGGGATCCACAGAGAACAGGTCGAGCCACGTGCAGCCAAGTGCCCACAAGCCCACCGATCGGAAGGTGTGTGTGTGTGAACCCCTTCTGCCTGTCCCCGGTGTATCTTAGGAATTCACCAGATGTAAAATGACTCAGACATTGATTCCAGAAGAATTATTTAAAAGCAGGTAGTGTTGTTGCTATATATAAAAAGTCTGTCGTCATGGAAACTTGTCTCAAGTCAAGCTCCTTTTAACAAAATAAAAGTCCTCTCCTCCGCATTCGTCAGCATCATTTCACAAGAAGAAAAAGAAGACGTGGGTAAGAAAGACATTAATGTGAAGCTCAGGGAAAAACTACACTTATACTGCCCAGACCAGCGTGCCTCCTTCACACTTCTAGAACTAACCCAGCATCCTTCCCTCACTCCACCAGTGTCTAACTCACAATTTCCTTTCTGTTTCACACACCAAAAAGTAGGGATTAGCCTTTAGAAATGGCAGCTTCCTTTTTCAATGCATTATGCAGGGGGGCAGTTCAAACTAGCTCTCAGGTCACCCTCAGGTCCGTTTGTGCGTGTGCGTGTGTGCAAGTACACACACTCGACCCACAGAGATGAGAGAGGTGTCTGGGGGGGTGTGTGAATGTGTTGTGAGTGTGTGTATGTGCGTGTGCGTGCTTGACCCACAGGGATGAGAGAGGTCGTGGCTCCCTCTCTCTATCAGAGGAACGATTTCTCTGATCCGGAACGAAGATGTCCTACATCTGTTTTCTTCCTTTTACACCGTCCAGGGCGGGACGGTACCTTCAGGGGTGCAGGAGAACAGCACTGGGCTCAGAATCAAAAGAGCTGGAGAAATAAATCACTTAACTCTCATTTTGGAGCCTGGGAAAACACTACTTGCCTTGACCTCCTCGTAAGGAGGTTGTGGGATGACCACAAAAGAGTAATTGTGATGGTGCACCGTCAGTTCCAAAGAAGGAGGCAAATGTCACTTGTTCCTCCTGCTGGACCTGTCTCAAATACTCTCACGCTACGGGTTCTTCTCTCCTGTGACAATTTGGGGAAACCCTTTCTGGGCAGACCTAGGCTTTATGGTACATAGGATAACACTTCCGGAAAACGTCACCTGTCGGGCAGTGTGCCAAGGAACTTCATTTCGCACGTAGCTTCTGAGGTAGGTATTATTGTCCCACCCTTCAGAGAGGAAGCTGAGACCCCAGGTGGCTGGACCACCCTCCCAAAGTTGCATAAGAGTAAGCGGCTGGGTGAGCAGTGCTTCTGTGTCAGGGGACTCCACAGCCTGTGCTGTCCCAAGCCATCCTGGGCTGTCATCTATGCCAACACTTTGTGAGGTACTTTTCCCGAGCCCTCGACTGTTTTCTCATACCTCCTGCTTGGTTCTTCTTGACTTCTGAGGACCGAGTCAACACAGCCACTCAATGACTTTCATGATCACATTCAACTTGAAATTGAGAAAGGTCCGTTTGTGGGCTTCCATGATGAGCCATCTTTTCATTGCCGTTTTCCCCACTCCAGTCTGCCCAGAATATGATGCAGAATGCCTTTCCCAATGCAGTCAAAATTCTCATCAGGCATGCATGAGAGTGAGTGTGTGTGTGTGTGTGTGTGTGCGTGTGTGTTTGCGTGTGTGTGTGTTTGCTACCAGACTGATTGTTATGTTCATCAAGGTCACTGATTCTCTGTCTCATCTATCTGACAATTGATGTAAGATTCCAAAGAGGTGCGCTTTTGTTCTGGAAACGCAACAGAAGTAGTCTGAAAAACCCAACATGCACATGGTGTTAAACTTAAAAATCTCTGTAATCAATGCTAATTTGACACGATGGCGTGCGACACTTTTTATCTCCAAAGCTCTTTGCAAAAATTAATTACCAATTAATCTAAAAACTTAGAGCATTATTTATTATCTGCACACTCTGAACTTCAAATGTTTGTATTTCAAAGTACGACTGCGGAAACTCTTCCCTAATGCTTTCAAGGGAGAAGGGAGGGGAATTCGCAAATCATTCACCAGGAAGGAGAGATCACCAGCATGTCAGGGAGGTGAGGTGCTCTGTCGGGGGATTCTGAGAACCGTTAGTATCTCCCCGGCAAATGCTATACACACATTCAGTTGGAAGTTGGCTGAAGAAATTTCTCCAAAGCAATAATGTTAATCGCTCTAGAGCAACGAGTTCTGTCATGAGAGGGTGAGCTGCTCTGCCCTGCCTTTCGGGGTCTGAAGGCCTCAGAAACATATGAAAACATAGCTAGTCCCTGAAATCGAAATCGTGCTTTAAGGTGAAGGGGAGATTGGATTGTCCCAACAGACAAATGAATCTTAAATCCGAATGGGGGTGGGGGGAGTTGGCCCTGAGAGGGAAGTGGTTAAGAAGGAGGGAAGGAGAGAGAGATGGAAAGAAGAGAGGGAGTGAGGAAAGGGAGGGAGATCAGGGGCTGAGGGAGGCCGGAAGAAGAAAGGAAGCCCACTGCAGGGCATTGGTTTGAGGCTGAAGAGAGACCCCCGGCACCATTGAAAGCACGGAACGTTCTACAGTCACAGCATGAACCGCACCGACTTTCCAGATCTTCACTTTCATTTTAAGATGCGAAAAGTAAACTCTTTGCCAAGACTAACTTTTTTCGTTAAGTGAGCCAGTCAGCTAAGGGCCTCGTTCAAAACAAGCCTCTCTTTAGCCCCACCTGGTGGAACTTCTGCCTTCAAACCACAAGTCAAACAAAGCTGGAAAAATTTGCAGATCCGCTGACAGACCCACACTTGGGGCACACAATTAACGGGGAACATTCTTCTAGAGCCTAATCAGAAAATAGATCTGTCTAGAACGAGGGTCTGTCTGTCTGTCTCGGCCTCTCCGTCCTCCCCTCTCCCTCCCCTCCTCCCTCACCTCTTCCCCTTTGCCACGCAATGTGGGTCCAATTTATCTCAAAGCTGACAACAGAGCTAAAAGCCCAGATGACACCTCGAGACACCTCCTCGTGGGAAGGTGGTGCTGGCTGAGCAGGTATGAATTCAGAGCACAGCGGTAACAAGCCCGTCGGACCCAGGCTGTGAAAAATCTTCCGAATTTCCATGATGGAGAGCAGCAAACCGGCTGAATGGAGGCACAATTTGGACTTGGAAAGAAGAGGAAGGTACATTCTAGCCCTGGGACCCCAGCCAGATTCCAGGCAGGGATGTGCAGTTTGTGGATTATTAGGGGTTTTTAGGTACACACGTTGATTAGTATTTACCCACGGGGTCTGCACGGCAGGTGGGAGAAAGGGTGGAGAAGTTCATGGAGGGTTTAAGAGGTGCCCATGCCCTCTAGGAATGTCAATACCGTAGACTGTATAACCCTCGACCTCCGGAAGGTCCCCAGTGTCTGAGGACAACATGAGGGCCTAACTGCCGGCTATCAAACACTTTGCAGCTTCTCTTTGAACTTCCCACACTGTTGCCAACCTCCGTTCCCTGGAAAGCCGAACGTTTCCTGGACCTGCGCCCCTGGTTGTACCATAGTTCCTGCAGCAACACGACAATGGGAAGGGGTCAGTGCAGCCGTGAGCTGACAGATACCATTGTTTTAAGTGTTTCTTTTCAACAGACAGAGAGAGACAGAGCACAAGCAAAGGGAGGGGCAGAGAGAGAGAATCCAAAGCAGGCTCCGGGCTCTGGGCTGTCAGCCCAGAGCCCGACATGGGGCTCGAACGCATGAACCGTGAGATCATGACCCAAGCAGAGGTCAGACGCTTAACCGACTGAGCCACGCAGGCGCCCCTGCAAATACCATTTTACTCAAATAGTATATGTTAAGATCTGTTTCTCACACTGAAGGCACAGATGGTGAGGCGTCCATGCCTTAGGAGGCAGCCGAATGGAAGGGACGACAGGTGGGGACTGAGGTTCGTACTCGCACCAGCTTTCTGGAGCCATTTCCCCAAACAGCACCGAGGACCTGGCTGGCAAACTCCAGCATGCCTAGACCCTGCCACGCTCCTCACGAGCTCGCACTAAGGACGTCGTGCAAAACCGCTTTACGACACCCGGGATACATATTGTTTCTTATTTAGTTTTGTTGCGGTGGCTCCTACTATTGTTTAGGAGCATTTTTGTGGTTGTGGATTTTTTTTTCCCTCTTGCCTTGGCTATTTTGGCAAGAAATAGATGAGATGAGAAAAAGCAGCGTGGGAGCAGTGTGGTATAGAATGACCCTGAGCAGTGGTTCAGGTACCCCTACAGACCCCAGCATCGGGGGACCACTGAAACCGTGCTCCCGTCTCCGTGCTCCCCTCAGATTGACCGAGGCAGTGCAGTTCTCTGGATCTACAGTATCAGCATCACCTGGGAACAGACTGGAAACGCAAATGCTCCTGGACCAGGAGAAACTCAGCAGTGGGGCCCATCCATTTGTGTTTCAAGAAGCATTCCAGGTGATTCTGATGCTCACTTAGGTCTAAGAACCAATGCCTAGAACGTCCAACGCAGCTTTGGGAGGTAACGCCAGCACCCGACCTATTCCTGTACTCTGGATCGAGAAGAGTCTGCTTCCCATTGCAAAACTACCACATGGCTCACTAGCACAGTCCCCTGGTCTCTTGGGACTCCCTGGAATTGGGGTTCATGGCTCGGTCTGGAATTCCGCATCTGCACACGTGGGCTTGTGGGGAGGGTGTGCCAGGGTAACGCCGGCTTCTAACTCTGTCCGCAACCCCTTCTTTCCAGCACACCCACCAGCAACTTCTGTGTGCAGAGAATAAATCACGTTTGGCCTGTGGCTCAGTGGGAATTGCAAGCACATGGTGAAGACAGCCTTGGAAACCGAGCCTTGTAATGCAAGCTGATTAGTGCTGTAGAGAGGCTGGGCCAAGAGCCTGGGCACATCATGTAGCCCCAGGGAACACAAGGACACAATTTTCCCTCACTGTCTCCAGCCCAGCAGACACCCAGCAGCCCAGGCAGGGAAGAGGCACAGAAAATAAAGCCTTATCCTACATGGTGCTGTCCCTGTCCCTTCCTGGTGAGGCAATAGCTATAATGCCCAGGTGGGGTCTGGCTATCTCGGAAGCTCCAGGTGGGGGCGCGCGCGCGCGTGTGTGTGTGTGTGTGTGTGTGTGTGTCAGAAAGAGGGAGGAGACAGATGGTGGGGACATTTGCAAAGGAAGGGAAAGCCTCTCTATTCCTCTCATACCTTTAATTATGAAAACGCAGCAACCAAAACTAAATTTCTAGAGTCTTTGACCAAAGTTATCTCAGTCTGAGATTTTGCCACCTGCCCCCTTTTTTGGCATATTTGTCAGTTAAATATGCATCAACGCTACCATGGTAGTGAGGACAGAGCCAGGGTCCCTACCTCTTCTAACTGCCGTGGGGGGCGGGGGGGGGGGGCATCTGCCACATCCACGTTGTCCATCCTCCGGCTGCGTCCATCCACCTCGACTCTGGCCCCCTCCCCTCACCTGCAAATGTCTTCTTCCCAGCATTCTGTGGGACTCCTCGTGGGAACTCTGTATCCATGAGTCCCTGGAGGGCCGGATCCTGTCCCATCCTGGTTCCACCATTTATGAGCAAGCTCCTCCCTCTCTCTGAGCTTCCTCATATTTTATTGAAAACGGGAGCAGTGCATTCCTGCCAGCCCAAGAGGGATGTGGTGAGGATACATGGGACAGCTCTGGAATGGGGCCTGGCACCTAATGGGGACCGGGGAGTGACGGTTTAGGAAAGCGATTCACAACGAGGATGTTGGTCTGAATCCTCTTTGCGGACTTAGACACGAAGTGGGACCATGGTGTTGGGCTCCTCTGTCTGGTACTTCCCAGTCTCTGGCCTCTGCCTGACCCAAGGGCAGGCTGCCCAAGGGGCAGAAGAATGGAAACGGGAAATGATGAGCCAAAAAGCCAAAAGGGCAATGAGAAGATTTCAAGAAGAAACCGTCTCTGCGACATGGGGAAGGCACTTGCTTCCTTAATTTATTTTTATTGTTTTCAGAGAGAGAGAGACAGAGGGCATGAGAAGGGGAGCTGCAGACACAGAGAGAGAGAATCCCAAGCAGGCTCTACACTGTCAACAGAGCCCAATGTGATGCTCCATCCCACGCACCATGAGATCACGACTTGAACGAAATCGAGGGTTGGATGCCTAACCGATTAAGCCACCCAGGTGCCCCAAGAGAGAGACAGAATCTTAGACAGGCTCATGCTCAGCGTGGAGCCTGACATGGGGCTCGATCCCATGAACTGTGAGACCATGACCTAAACGAAGAAGCCAAGAGGCAGATGCTTAACCAACTGCGCCACCCGGGCACCCCACTGTTTCCTTCATTTCATCTCACCTCCAGTGGTCAGGGGCACAGGCTGCAGGGCCTGATGAAGAGGCCGCCCAGCTTCACTCTGACCACCGAGGCTCATCAGCACGCCCAGCACCCAGAATCGCTAAGTGGGCAAGACTTCCAGGAGCCAGATGGGGACTGGAGAGGCTGTGGCATTACCTTCTGGGCATGAAACCCCGTCACAAGCCCTGGCCCCTTCCAGTGATTAATCCAAGATTGACTATGGCATCACGGCCTCCAAGGAGGTGGCGCCTCTGGGCCTGGCTGGAGGCCATGCCCCGTAAAGGAAACAGACCTCGTTCCTGGGAGCCCAGAGCACCAGGCTGTGCAGGGAAGAAACCAAAGACCCCAGTCACTCAGGGAACTCCACTGGGAAGTTTCATGGGGAAAAGGGAGAAACAACGCCATAGGGACCCTGCTACACTGAACAACAGCATTGTCCAATCGGTACTACTATAATCTCCATTTTAACATAAGGGAACTCATGTTCAGAAAGGTCAAACCATTGTCTGATGCTCCAGAAATGGCAAGGGACAGAGGCAGAACCTTGTGACCCAAGTTTCTGAAGATGCCTCTAAAGCATCCCCTTTTGTCCAGCATTCAGCAGAGTCGAGAAAGGGTCATCATCCTAAGCCCCTGCTCCTTTTAAAGGCAGACAGCCCCCAGGAATACGAGAGAGCCCCCCCCCCCGGAGCAGGTAAGGATGTGCTGTGGAGACCAGAGGCTTAGGAGCTCGTGTGCCCTGGGCCACAACCCAGCTAGGCCACTTCCATCCCTCATTTCTCCAAAGCCCGGGTCTGCCCAAATGTCAGAAGTTTTTCCCATTTTTTCACAAAACTGTTGGCTCACTCCTAACTGCCCTTCCTCAGTAAAGCTGTGCTGGAGTCCATGGCCCCTCCTCTTTCCAAATTCTTTGCAATAAGCAAGATACCCCTCCATATCTGAACGCGTCCACATGTCTAATTCCCTCCTCCATTTCCCCCATCCTCCTTCCTTTGCTTCTCCTCTCTCTGTCTCTTTCTCTTCTCCATGTGTTTCTGCCTCTCTCTCTAATTCTGTCTTCAATCTCTCCCCCACTCTCCCTTGCCTTCCTTCAAGGGCATTGTTCTTTCTTTCCCCGTCTTCACCATTCCATGCTTCTCTCTCTCTCCCCTTTCCCCCCTTCCCCTCCCCCTCCCTCTCCTTTCTCCCCCATTTCCCCTCTCCCCCTTACTCCCTCTCCCCCAGTTCATAAGACCAAGAGCTAAAATGACAAGCTGAAACAATCCACGGTGTCTAAGGCGACCTGGAACGCCTCACCCTTGCACATAATCCCTCAGCATCGACCTGGACCTGGTACCTTACAGCTGCCTGATTAAAGCACCAACGGAGGTTTTGTCTGGAGATGGTTTTATAGTGTTTGCCGAACGGAGTAGTTGATTCTGTCTCCATGCCAGAATGGAGCAAAGCTTTTTTGGAAGAGGAAGTAGAAAATAAAAATCCCAGCCAGCCCCTCTTAGTATTGTTCTGCACGCCAGCAACTCGATGCGGTTTTCAGTGTGGCATCAGAGTCGCGGCGAATGCCACCCGGAGGCTGGCCCAGGCTCGCTCCACAGCCTGGTGTGGCCGCTTTGAAAGGGAGGCAGCAAAACAATGGGAGAACTGGGCTCCGAGCCTTCGCCCAGACGCAGAGGCTAAAAATGACTTCTGCCCACAAGGGTAGTGTTATTCAGTATAAAGGGGACAGGAGGGAGCCAACGTCTTTGTCAAAAGGTGGCTTGGAAAAAGGGAAGAGTGCGCCAGGGACAAATTTTATCTATTTCTGCAGCCCACTGCCTCAGGAGCCACCCCGGCAACAAGAGGATGTAGATGACGTTAGCATTTGCGATTCTATTTCAGAAGGTAGAATGGAATCAAAGTGCGGGAGAAGCTAAGGTTATTTGGTCCCAACCTTCTCTTTTCAAATCAGGTGACCAAGGGCCAGCAATGCCATAGGGACCCTCCTGAAACAAGGCGTTCATTGCCATGTCGCCCCCCCTGAAACAAGATGAGAATAGCACACGTTGGACCCTCGCAGTGTTTTCCACCTCTTCCTACATCTGCTTTGTAAACAGACGGGCAGAGCCTCCCAACCCTGGGAATTTTTAACACAAGGGGCTTGGAACTCAGCCCGACAAACCCTGAGAGCCTCAGGGGGGCAGCTCTAGTCCCTATCCCTAAGGGCAGAGTACACACATACGTGCACACACACGCACATAGTCCGAAGAATACAAAGTCTTGTCCGTGAGCAGGAGGGCGTCTCCCCTCAGCCCCACTGCACCAGACACTTTGCTCTTAGACTGTGCTTTCTAATTTTCATTCCTCAGAGGGATAGCCATTTGTCTGGTTGGTTTTCTCCTGGCTTTCACCTTCTATCTCCACCATTTCCTGACATCTCAGATTACTTTCTCTGGATACAGAGCCTGGGACAAGGATTCTGGCGCACAGGCTGTATTAAGGAAGCACCCTGGGGAGAAATAGGGGGAGGGAGGCAGGATAAGGCAGAGGAAGGAGGATGTGGTCTCAGGTGAAGTCTAGCCTTGACTTGACCATGGAGGACTCTGGCTTCTCCAGAAAGCTCACCTCTGTGAACTTCCAGCAGCCTACACCCCCAGCATGACAATGGGATCTGGCCAAGGAACCAGTGGCGTCTCCTACATTTGGAGGGACTGGAGTTGGAGACTCCATATGGTTCTTGATGGGTCCTGCTCTACAACGCTCTCTCCTGTACCCCTAAGCTGAGCAGCATCAGACGGGAAACACGCCGTCCGTTTCCCTCTGCCACAACAACGCCAGACTTAGTAGGTCTTGTCTTAATCTCCACGGTGCCCTGCTCTAGTCTCACTGGACCACGTCAGTCCCCCCTCCAGTCACCTTGCTTCCAGTGTGGCAACCTCCCTTCTGCCAGCTCTAAAGAAAACTGATTGATCAGAGCCTTCACTCCCTGCTTAGAACTGTCCAAAGGCATCCTACTGCCCTCAGGGTAAAGCCCAAACTCTTTAACATGGCAAAAATAGTCCCTGTGGCCTGGATCCAGATGGCCATCCTAGCCACATCTCACGCCCTGCCCTCCCCTCCTCAATCAACAATCCTACTTCATTTATTGATGTATTTATTCTCGCCCTCAAACACACCTTCCCTTTTGACACCTCTGTGACTTTACACAGTGTTCCCAGTGCCTGGAATGCTCTACCTGGTTATTGCTTGCCCATTCTTCCAGATTGAGTTTAAATACTTCCCGCTGCCTAAAGCCTTTATCTGACCTCACAAGCCACTGCTTCACCTTGGGCAATGGTTCCTATGTTGTATAGACATTATTATTTTGTTAATCAGTATCCCCTGCTAGACCATGAGTCCTCTGAAGCCTCGAACCATGTTTTACTTGCACACATATCCCCTTCTAGTTCAGTGCATGGAATACACCAGGCATCACAGACCCTCCTTGAAGAAGTTGATAAATGCCTGGGCAAACTTTCCAAGGACCTGAATTTTTCATCTCTGTATCTTATCACCAATCCTGAGAAGTTAGGAAATAAGTCTTAGGGGTGGTTAACATCTCTCTGAAAGACTCTCATGTCTGAATGGTTTTCTAATTTCATGCTAATGGTACCATTCATAATCATTCCTGTCTCTAAGTCACTGGTTATATGTCCCAAGGCCTTGAAACATTACTTTTTTCCTCCATCCGAATCCTATGCATTATTGGGTCATAGTCTAGCAGTCATCCTACCAGGAAGGTGCCCCCACTAAAGATGAAATATGTGAGTTTATTTTTCTTCTTTAGACAGAGAAGATTCAAGCTGTGCTACACTCTTGGTACAGGAAGCTAATATCTTTTCAATTGCTGGAGGAATGTCCCTTCAAGTAGTAGGTACAAAACAAGTAACCTCAGTTTTTCTGTGTACCAGAGTCTTTCGGGAGGTGTTCACCAACACCTACTTGTCCTCCCCTCCTAAGTACATGAAAGATCACGTTTCGAGGGTCCTTGCAGTAACTAGGCCATGACCAGTTCCAGTCAATGAACCGGAGAGGAAGTGCATTGCTTCATGCTGCCGCGGACAGGCCTGTGCACAGGCCCCAGTCCCCCTCGTCCCCTCCTCTGGTGATCCTGGAGAGGAGGCCTCATGTTCAGAGCATCCTCGTTCACTGAGTCACCACTTGGAGGACAGTTCCTCTGGAGAATCACCCTGACTTTGTAGGAACACTAAATAAACTTCTGTTGCATCGAGTCGCTGAGACTTCGGGGGCTCTTTGTTGCTGCAGTAAAACCTATCCCATCCTGACTAGCACAGGAGGATTGGAACAGAAGCCACCACACAATCTGCGTGGACAAGTGTAACGTCGAGTCATAAAGTAGTTGACCCAGCAGTGTCTGATCTAGTGCTCCCAGACTGGCTTGGATCATAATGGATACATCTTCTAGAGAAGCTCAACACTGAGAGTTACAGATTTGGACATCCAAATGCTATGCGCTCTCGGCCAAGCCTGGCAAAGAAACATGGGATTTTTCTCATGTGAAGGATCATTGTGATCCGTGTTGGAGCCGGAGTAGCAAAACGTCATGGCAGGGGTGGCCAGTCATCCGTGGAGAAGGCGGGATGAACCGTGTGGCCAAGTGAACCAATCTCCCTGGGTTGGCATGAGGACAGCCAAGCCTCCTCTGTGCAAACATAAACTTACTCAATGTTTAATCTTTGAAGGGCTAGAAGGGCCAAATCATTTTCATCGGGGGGGGGGGTGATGGGGGGTTGAACTGTCACCCTCTACCATGCTCCTCCTGACCCCTTGTGCCTCTCTCTCGGGCCTCAGAAGATGCTGGACTGAAGACTCCAAAGTTCCGCAAAGAGCAACCCAAGCCCTGAAGAATTATAAGAGAAAATCTGGGTTTCGGGGAGTCTGTGTATCCCAGATCATGCCCTGCCACTCCACGATGTGGGAGAATAATAGCTCTGAGTTTGGTCAGAAATAGACTAACTCTGTAATTTGTAATTCATTTAGTAATGTTTTATTGAATGTCTGTTGGGATCTCAGCAGGATCCTGGGTGCTAAGGATTCAGCAGTGACTAAACACAATCCCTGATGTTACAGAACTTATGTTCTGGGGTTGGTGAGACACATAAAATACACAGATGAACAAGTGCTCACATCACGTAATGCCAGATTACGCTAAATGTCATGAAGATCACAAAGTGGTGGTTTGATGAAGGCTAAATTGGGTTGTGGATGGTTGCTTTGGACTGAGCGGTCGGGTAAGGTCTCTCAGAACGGGTGCCTTTGCAACTGGACCTGAATTATAACTGTAATGGTTAACAATGGCTGAGTGCTCCCTTCATGCCAAGAAGTGTTCCGAGCGCTTTGCACCTATGAATGATTCGAATCCTCTCGACAAGTCGTGAGGTCGGTACTATTATCTCCGTTTTACTGTGGCAGAAGCTGAGGGGGAGAAGGCCCTGCTCATGTGCCTAGGGTCACATGGCTGGAAGGAGGGAGAGGCAGTGTTCTAACCCCAGCAGTCGGGCTCCAGGGTGTGGGCTCCTCATCACTGCGTTCTGCTGCAGCTTCACAAGCTGTGTGTCCTGAAAGACCTCGGCCAACACTCCAGGGCAGAGGATAGAGCAAATGCAAAGGCTCCAGGCCTGGAAAGCAGACCTCCTGCCCGTAGCAGGTTCCACTGGGACCACTGAATCATTTCCAGTTCTGTCCAAACCCAAAACAACTGTTAAAATCAGGATAATTTCTGAGACCTCTAACCATCATGCCCGATAACCTCTAACAAAATATTGCCCAAGGAATAGGTTGCATATTTTACATGATCTTGACAAGCCAAGCATAATTGCTCTCCGAAATATTAAAGCCCAGCTACGGCTCCCCAATCATCCGAGACCTTATAAAATCGAATTTCGTCTTGGCAAAGCTCCTCGCAAGATAAATACAAGCCTACTGAAGGAAGTCCTAATTCAATAGCATTCTAAGTATGCTAGCAGCTGATGAACCCGCAGGCTCCAGAGCGGCCTGAGACGGGTGGAGCACACCCATCAGACGGGTGTGGATGGATTAACCCCGCATGTGCTAAACCTGTGCAGGATACAGGGATACAGAAACGAGGACTTGATGACAATATTCAGGATCCTGACTTTGAGGATTACAGTTATAGCAATCTTCGTTGCCCTGCTTGACATGGTGAGAATTTTTCCCCCAACTACCAAAGAGGTGACGGGATTGTGAAGACGGGAAATGAGGCAAGGGCTGGCATATGCTCACAACCTCTGATCAGGGAAAACACTCAAGACTATTAAAGTGTTCAGCAACATTTGAAGGGTTTTGTTTTGTTTTGTTGTGTTTTTCTCTCTCTCTTCATTTGGCAAAACCCATCATTTCAAGGACTGATGTGATGTAAAATACAGAAGAAAAGGAAAACTAGAATGAAGTGCGTGCCCCATAATCCAGAGGCCGGGCTGTCGGAGAGCTGATAGGGCTTCCTGCTCGCAGGCTGAGGCTTGGCCACGCACTGAGCGCCACAGGGATGGCAGGCACGCACAGGCGAGACACGATCGCTGAGACAAGATAAAGGTTCCACTGTGGGAGTGGGGGACACCTGTTGGGGACATGGGTAGAGATTTCGGCCGATTTCTCAATCTCAAACCAGGTGGGCTCCATCTGGACAGAGCAGTTCAAATGTGAACGTGGGTCACATTAACAAGAGTCTGGGGTCCTCAGACCAATGGTTCCAAACTTGAGTCTGCTTCTCCAGCCCCAGAGTTTCTGATTCAGTAGATCTGGATCAGGCCCTAGAAGGGGGGGCATCTCTAATCTCCCAGGTGATGCTGATATTCTTGATCCAGGGACCACACTTCGAGAACCACTGCTTCGTGAACTGGGAGGAGATGGTAGAGGAGAGAAGGAGTTCTCAGAGGTACATCAATTATCAGAGTCAGGTGTAAGCAGGCGCGAGCAAAGCGCCAGGGGCTCAGTCGTCGATGGGTTGTTCAGGAAGGTCTCTGACTGGGACCCGCCTTCCAAGGCACTCCTCCCCTGAGAGGAAGGAAGGGGACTAGCACAGATTGTGGGCGGGCACTGTGCCAACTGCATTCACGAGGGTCATTTTCATCTCACGGACAACCTGATGAGCTAAGTATCATGTTCCCACGTCAGATGTGGAAGCCCCTGGGAGCTAGACAGATGAATCAGAATGTAAATCTCTCACACGCTAAAGGACAAGCTCTTTCCTCTAATATATTTAGCTTTCAGGTGCTGTCTTTTGTGACATTTCATACAGATGCATCAATAAAACACTACGGAAAATTACCGAGGCAGTTGCAGTGTTCAGTAAGCAGGGTCCTACCGGGGAGGTAAATTTGTTTTGTTCAAGGTTTGTTCAAAGCAGTTGTCCTTCGGGAGGATTCTGGGGTCCCGAGGACTACGAAAGGGCTGCTACCGGAGAGGCGGCTGTCAAAGAGCCCGAGGACGGGAGTGTCCACCATCAGCTCGCCCATGAGGACCCTGCCCCACGACCGGCAGCATCTTCAGCATCAGCACCACAACACTATAGGACACACCAGCCACGAAAACCGATAAGTAACAACCAGGAGCTGTCATTTCTGGGACGCTATACACACACACACGCACGCACACACACACACACACGCCTGGCATACATTTTTAAATTTTTTTAAATGTCTGTTCATTTTTGAGAGAGAGAGAGAGAGAGAGCATAAGTGTGGGAGGAGAAGAGAGAGAGGAAGGCAGAGGATCCGAAGCGGGTTCTGCGCTGACAACAGCAAGCCTGACACGGGGCTCAAACTCACGAACTGCAAGATCGTGACCTGAGCCAAAGTTGGACGCTCAACGAACGGAGCCATCCAGGCGCCCCAACGATGCCACGGTTTTGACTTAAGTGCTTGGAGCCCAGTCTCCCTTGCTATCGGTGTTTATGGTCCCTGGGAGATTTCTGTTCAAGAGTCTCTTCATCCTGCAGGACGGTGAAGGATGCGGACCTCACTTAAGTACTCAAACCCATGTTTTCCCCTTCAAGTTTGTTCAAGCCTACTCTGCCTTACACATTCGCTTAAAGCAAAATTCCTTGTGTGACTAGAGATACATTATCAAGTAAAATGACATAGACGTGTCATAAATGCTCCACTGGTCAAGGAGAGATGGACCCCAGAGACCACCAAGGTCCCACTGAGCACCCCATCCTCTTGTCCCTGGCATACGATTTGCGTGGGTCTAGCCCCACCTGTGGGGAGCCCTGAGCGCAGAGCTCTGTTGGTGCCAAGGCCTATGGAAGCCCAGCTCAGGACTATCACCAGATTTCTGCTTGGAACAATTCAGTTTTGCTAAAACTGGGAGCTGTCACTCAGAGGTGTCCCTAACTATGTGTTTTTTACACAATCTAAGCACACGGTCAGTGCTCCCCCAATCACAACTGGCAAGACTCCAGATGTCAGGTAAAGTCTGGCATCGGCTAGTACCATAATGACCGAACGAGTCAGCATCAGATGTGGGCAGAGGAGGAAATGCTAAACCATGGTGGGTGTTTATACACGGGCACTCAGCTACCGAGATGCGCTGGCCGACTCCCTCACTCTGCCCTCTCCCAAGGGCGTACACAGACATAGCTCAACCCACTGCTCCTCTCCGTCAGGCAAATATGCATGCCATAACTTCTGGAAGGATATTTGACAGTGAGAATCTAAAGCCTCAGAAATGTTTATAGCTTGGGATCCAGCAATTCCACTCCCGGGAATCTAGCCTAAAGTAATCATTCTAATGCATGGAAAAAAAAAGCTTCATGCGCAAAGATATTCATCATAACAGTGAAAAAATCGAAACAATATAAATATCCAACTCTAGTGAAAAATAAGAGCCTGATAGTCTGACCTTTCTTTCACTTTGATCCCTTTGGGAAGAGATCACCGAAATCTGTACGTCTGCAATTCCTCACTCAAATATGGAAGTTTAGGTATGTCTGTGCTTTGAAATATATAGCCAATAAAAATGTTTTCAAAAGTATAATGACATGAAAAGATGTTTACAATGTTGTAATACCTTTATGTATTGAGTAGAAGAAGATTATTTCTACTAATGTGATAAATCTTGGATAAATGGTAGAAAACGGATATAAATAAATAGGTGGAAAGCCGTACATAAAGATGGCAGGTTGAAAACACCTGATTTTCCTCCTTTCCCGAAACCCCACTAAGGTTATAGCCAAGGGGTTCCCTTAAAGGCAGAGCTTCACAAAGATAGAAAAAACAGGGAGGGGCTCGAAATGAAACGCTGAAAATCGCCAAGTGAAGGCAAGATGAGCGAGAGGTAATGGATTTTGCAAACTGGAGAGATCTGAATTTGAAAATGGCAGCAGGGAACTCAAGGCCAACCTGAATAACACAGCTGAATCCTCAAAGATGTCAGGCACCGTGAGCGTTAAGTGCTTCCGGAAGGGGAGCGAGAGGGAGAGAAGCCAAACTCCAAAGGATGGTTGAGGAATCGAGTGTTGCTCTGGATCCCATCCTCGTCCCGCCTTACAGGATGACTTCCCACGGGGGAAGAGGTCTGGAAGTTTCTTCCTGAGAAGGTTGGGCAGAAATCACCTGTGCCAGCACAGGTGGCTGTGGAAACCCTACCCAAAGTAGGTGGAGAGTCAGGTGAGGTTAGGTGTACTGAAGGCTGAGGCCGTCTCTCCACTCTCCAGCGATGCCTCTATCTACCCTCCGCTCAGCCCAAGAAGAAGGACCGGAAGAGAGTGACATCAGACATCCACCAGTCAGACCACCCCACAGTGGCGCTCACAGTCTTGAAGCCAACTCATTTATGCAGGGTTTCCAAGTTTTAGTCCCCACCTCTTATATGTGAACACAGACAAAAATCATCATTCTAGGGGCGCCTGGGTGGCGCAGTCGGTTAAGCGTCCGACTTCAACCAGGTCACGATCTCGCGGTCCGTGGGTTCGAGCCCCGCGTCGGGCTCTGGGCTGATGGCTCGGAGCCTGGAGCCTGTTTCCGATTCTGTGTCTCCCTCTCTCTCTGCCCCTCCCCCGTTCGTGCTCTGTCTCTCTCTGTCCCAAAAATAAATAAACGTTGAAAAAAAAAATTAAAAAAAAAAATCATCATTCTAGGAAAACCTCTACTATAAAATGTAAGGGCCAAAACAAAGGGGGGAGTGGGGAGGCAACTCACAAGTACAATCTCTGCAGAAAGAAAAAACTTCCATTACATATATGTTGTCAATCCCCTCAAAGGAATAAGAGAAGCGATTGCATGTACGGAATAAGAACAAAATAGTAAAAGAGAGGAACACCGCCACAGCGTATTCCAGAAGATCACATTTGTTTCTCCCTGACCGGTGCCTCACATCGCTCTCCATCGGCCTGGAACCTTATTGCAGGTTACACCTGCCTGGCTGAATCTAGGTCACACGAAACTCTTACCTGCAAGGAAGTCTGGGAAATGTAGTTTTTAGCTTTTCTGTCTCTATAGTAAGCTAAGGGGGCCTGGATTGGGTGCTGAGTAAGCCAGGCTACGTTATCAACTACAAATGGTGCTTTTACTGCCGTGATAACATCACACCTTTTGAACTAGACTCCAGCTTTAACCGTGATTTTATATCCCTGTTACCTGTGTATCATCAGTTCAGATAATGTTCAAATTTCATTTCCTCTGCCGGAAATATAATTGATCTCCAACTAAGTCAACTACACGCGCTCAGAATGCTCAATTGACCTGAATGCTCTAAGTACAGTTAAGATTCCCAAACATTTTGGGGGGAGGGGTAAAAAAAATTCCCAAGTATTTTGGGATGCCCGGGTGGCTCACTTGGTTAAACGGCCAACTTTGGCTCAGGTCATGATCTCACAGTCTGTGGGTTCGAGTCCCACACCGGGCTCCATGCTGACAGCTCAGAGCCTAGAGCCTGCTTTGGCTACTGACTGTCTCTCTCTCTCTCTCTCTCTCTCTCTGCCCCTCCCCTGAGCACTCTCTCTCTCTCTCTCTCAAAAATGAATAAACATTAAAAAAAATTTTAATTCCAAAGCATTTTCCCCTACTTTCTACCTTACAGGACATATCACCCATTTGTAAACCCAGGATATGTTTTTCTGACTAGAGCTTTTTTCCATCGCCTTTTACACCTCCTCCGAAGAGTCCCCCCAAAATGCAAAAGCATTCCTAGCCGAGGGAAAAGACCTTAGTTCCTACAAATGCGGAGGACTTAGCTGATACGACTGTGAAATGTAAGTACGGAATGGATGGAGTGTCGGATATCTGTTTCGGCAAGCCACAGATGATCCCTGTGGAAGCAGCAAACGCCAGAGGAAGTGAGGAGTTTGCGCAAGGAGCAATCAGTTACAGGGGCCTCTCGTGGGTCTCGGCTCCTGTCTTCTCCAGCCCTGCTCAGTCCCAGGCCTCCTTGCCTGTCTTGCCTAAGTCCACCTGTGCAGATGTGCCCGTGCAGCCGCAGCCACACCGCCGATGGCGATCTGGATTTAACTGTGCTGCCAGAGACGTGAGTCAGAAGAGAGCCATGGATATCCGAGGGAGCCCGGGGCCACAGTTACCTCTGACGGGGCCATCTTTGCCCTGAAGGTGAGTATAGATGTCTTAGTCCACTTGGCCACTCCTGTTAGAGCCCCGCTCTTCTGGCTTGGCTGTAACCCCAGTCCCCGCTCACCCTCGGCCGCCGTCTGGGGTCTTCTCATAACCGGCTGGTCGGGAGTGCCACACATTAACCCCTCATCACATTCGGAGGATCGCCCGCCTGTCACCGTGTCCGACAAGTTGAACCACCCGAACCAAGGCCACTCCTTTGGTCTGCTTCTTAACACCCTAAGACCTGCTTCTGCAGCCACATCGGATACTAAGCCCTGATGTCTCCCTCTCCCTCTTCTCCACGAACCCACGAGACAGAGGTCTCAGCAGCTATTTTGAAGGACCCACCTGACCGTGACGGCCATTCGGCCTCTGGTCTCGTTGGCCTTACAGGGGCCCCATCTGGCTGCAATGGGGGCGATGTGGGGTCAGCAGCACCCGGCAGATCGTCACCCATTTCCCTCCCTCGTGCTGTGTATAGTGATGGCAAGTACTCCTGTTTATGAACAGCTTGTTTCGGGCACTGTGCTGTGTGCTTCACAAAAACCAGTTTTCTCGACGAAGGACATAAGACACACACTGAAAAACAGACGCAACTCTAGAGAACAAACTGATGGCCACCAGAGGGGAGGTGGGGGGGGTGGTGAAATAAGGGATGGGGATTAAGGAGTGCACCTGTCGCGATGAGCACTGAGTAATATATAGAATTGTTGAATCACTATATTGTCCACCTGAAACTCGTATAACACTGTGTGTTACGTATAATGAATTCAAATGTTAAATAAGTCAGTTCATTCAGTCCCCACAGCAACCCTGCATGGTTGATATGATTCCCTTCGTTTTATAGAGGAAGAAATAGGTTTGGGGGGGGGGGTGGCAAATGGCACCCTCTAAGTCACGCAGGAAGTCAGGAGCATTTTTGTGAAGCAAAACAACATCCTGAATCCCATGCGTGCATCTCTGAGATGATCAATACACATAAATTCTGTAGTGTAGTGACAGGATCTGCACACTGAGGCCTGCGATTAGAGGAGGATTAGGGGTAATGAAGAAAGGCCATCACTCCCCGTGTCCCTTTTCTGAGATACAGATGGGCCCTCACACAGGAAACAGAAGCCCCGGAGGCAAGCTGGAGGCAGACGGAAGCTCTTGGGTCTCTGGTGGTTTTCTCTTGGACCTAGATCTGATCATTTAGTAGCCTGGATTAAATGACTACCAGAAGACCGGCCTCTTCCCCCAGTAGTAGACTACTGGAAGACCGGCCTCTTCCCCCACTGGCCTGCGTGGGAAGGCTGCCTTACTGCCCAGGCCGTCGCGTATTTCTGCCCAGGCCGTCGCGTCTTTCTGCCCACAACAATCTGTGTTTCCTCTACCTACCTGTGGAAAATGACCTCTTTTGAGAAGCCTGATCCCTTATAACTCCCTCGGCCCAGAAAGAATTCATCATTTTTCTTTCCTTTGTGCTCTCCTAACACAGTGCTGTATTCTAAGCAAGTGTTCACAGAGAAGCAGTGTCACATGGTGGGGAAAGCTTTGAACGGGGAGTTTGAGGACCTGAATTCTGGGGCCGCCACTTGCTGGCTCCACGATCTCCAGCGGGCCCTCCGTTCTCATCTGTGAAACGCAGATAACACCTGCCTCTCTCTCCTTGAGAGCAGGGCTAAATGAGATGTTTGCGCAAGAGGCTGGAAACTCTCGAGACCGGAGCCTGGGGTGGAGGGTTTCGGCTTTTATTTTTGCCTGGCTGTTTGGTTGGGGTTTTTGCCTCTCCCTCCAGACCGGGAGGGCGACGATTTGTCCTGGGGACCTCTGTCGGAGCCCGCAGAGTGCCTGCTAGAGGGCTTCTCAGGAAATGTTTACTGAAGTTCAAATAACAACGGCTGCGAAAGGTGAGTTCTCTCCTCATTGACTCACAAGATTTGATTACCACACCTCTCGCTCTGTGTGTGTCCCCGGCTCCCTCCCTGCGTGTCTGTCTGAGGGTGACCTGTGCCTGTACATTAGTGTGCCCACCCCCAGCCTCACCTTTTCCTCTGAGCTGCGGGATCCCAGCCCTGCAGAGAAATTCTGAGGCTGACTGACGGAACCAGACAATGCTGGTGAAAGGAATCTTTCCTCCAGGTTCGTGCTGTCAGCGGGCTTCTGATTTTTTTTTCCCCCCTGCATCTAGACCTGCTGGGCCCAGCCTCGAACCTGTCACATCAGGGCAGATCCAGCTTGGTATGCAAGCCCTGGAGGGCAGCACACGCCAGACCTGAGGTAGAACATAATCCAGCCGAGTGGGACAGACAGCTCAAAGCCTGGCCTTAGAGGTCTCGGCACAACCTGCCCACGAGGCTTCCGTGCCCGAGACGCCATAGGGGTTACAGACATAAGCCTCGGCCACTCATTTCTGACACTTCTTTTCGTTTGGAGTGATAGGGTTGGTACTGTGCACAGCAGATATCTGTCCTAGTCGGGACAGGTAACCACATCACGAGGAACGAGAACTCCGACATGGGCAGATGCATAGACGGTTAACCTACAAGATACGGTACGCTGTTTTCTGTGTAAATGACTTCAGAGCGCCTAGGACGTTTCTTCTCCACCTCCCTGATGCAAATTCGTGGTGAGGCTGGCGAGACAGATCCAGATTCTAATATTCGTTCCATCCCACTCCCTAAATGTTCATGAAGCCCCTTCCACAAACTGAGTAACTACTGCACTGACGCTAAGGAGAGACTGGAATAAAACACGGTCCCAACATGAAGGTCCCCACAGTCCTGTGAATGGCTGTGCATGACCGTGCCTAGCTAGACGTTCAGCACATGCTCATTCCCTGATAGTTCTTTTTCTGTGCATCCCTCTCTCCTTTATCACAGTCCCGGGCTGATATCAGAAACATTGCCATTAAATCTTTCTTTCTTTAATTCAGGAGTCCAAACTTTTCAGTGTTCAGACTGGTTTTCAATCTCCTCTGTGAATCACATCTTTGATGGATTTTTGAATAACAAATATTTGGTATTTATAAATTATTCTTCAGCACATGTTAACTGAAATTATCACATTGAGTTGATAAAATTAAAGTTCAGAGAAACTTGATTTATCTGCTGGATGACTGTCTCATGGGTAAGTGTCTTTTAAATATTGAAAATAGCTCAGAGCTATCTCCTTTATGATCTACATGGAATCTTGGGGTCCAGGCACCCTCAGTTGGAAGCCACCACTATCTGTGATATTATCCCTGATAATATACATTCATCCTCGTAAAAAGCGTTTCTTCCTCCTACCTGTTGCTTATACCTTGGTGGGACTCAATTTACGGTTCTTACCTGACAGCCAACTTTGATGAGGCAAGAGAGACCACAGCAGCAGTCTCAAAGGTCTCGTGGTGGGGAACAAGACAAAGAAGTAGCAATGTAATCCAAGCAAAAATGCATTTTACAGAGTTCACTTTGCCCCTGGCTGGTTCCAAAAAGAACCTAGTGAAGGTTTCAGATACCGCTGCTTGGAGGAGTTGTTGATGCTCATCCAAAGAGCAGCCATAACCAAACATGCTACTCTGACTCCTTGTCCGTTACCAAAAAATCCTTCAAGAGAAAAGCTGATATGCATACATCAAAAAATATACATGGGTCTGTGTTCTGCGGCTTAGCAGGGTGCATGTAACATTAAGATTGAGGGCCTTCCCTGCCTAAGACATCATCACCTCATCATGCAACCAAAGGAATGGCAAACATAGACAGTCACTAGACAAAGGTTTCTTGAATGCTCATGGACTTGAGAACACAACTGGGACACAAGTCAGAAAAGATGTATAGAGAGGTCCCAAGATGGCTTCACCTTCTTTCAAGAGGATTTTATTTAGAACCTTATTGCCCCCCGGGTAATAATCCAGTAAACATTATCCCCCCCAACGAAAGATCTGAAGTTCCAACCCCCAGGCAGGAAAGAAAGGGTTCACTGTTAACCAGGGAACTCACTCCCCAACTTCTAATGCTTTTACGATGTCTCCTGGCTGGAACAGCGAGAAAGCCTCAGTTAGGTACCCGTATGTGCAAAGCAGCCCTTGCTTGCTTCTGCTACGCCCAGTAGGGAAAAATGGCAAAGCGGATCCTCTTAAAAGGACAAGGTTACCAAACTCTAGGTATCTGTAGAGCCCAGTTACAACTAATGTGAAGCTTCGGTGATACTGAGGGAAGACAGCAGTAGACAGATTATCCCTAACGTACTGTCAGGGTCAATATTTAGAATCCAAATTGGGCATCTTCCTTTTGCAGAGGTGCTCATAATACCTCATGCTATTGAAGAACATGAATTAATTGTTGAGGTTTCTTTTAGTCACATCATTTTAAAAGAAACTTCCATTTTAGCTTCTCTTGCAAAATGTAAGTGATCTGTATCTGTCGGGCTTCCTTTTCTTTGTTCTCCTATGGAAACAATATTGCACTTGCGAAAGAGGTATGGGGGGGTGGGCTGGGGGCACAGCGTATTCTTAATATTGTTAATTCTATTTTCATTGGAGGTATTTTCAGTGGAGCCACCTTCAATAGCATTCTCCTAATCTTTCTTTCTAATCTAATTTCTTTTTCTTTATATAAAAAAAAGTTTTCCTTTATACTTAAGCCAAAATGTTTGTGAAGGTCCTTTTAAATTCAAAGAAAATGAAGTCAGGCATTTTTGGTGCAGAGAGCAATTCCAGACCCAGTAGGGGAGCGCTTATGACTGAACAAAAACCCTTCTCTCACACAAATGTGAGCTCCCTGCCTGGGGTTCGCACATTAATGACTGTATGACTCATTATTCTATGTGCCTCCAAAGCTGAGGTTCTCCCTTGGCTAACGCGCTCTGTGCAGCAGATGTCGAATGTCAACCAGGGGACGGCAGGTGTGGCTGGAGTTGTTTTTCTCGGGGTCTTTTCGACATCACGCTTCCAAGCCCGGGTGATCCAGCCAACACCAAGTTACAAGGTTACCAGGAGGCTTTAATTGATATCTGGCATAAAATCCACTCCCATTAACAAAATCACAACTCTTCCCCAGAGTGCCTCACCTTTCACCTCCTCCTATATCAGGGAGCAGGGGCTGTTAGCTTTTCAGATGTCAAATGGCTTATAACTGCTGCTTCTGTCTCCAGTTTTCTTTTCTGAGCGCTGTGTGTTTACAGAGTGCTAAACAATGAAGGGGGTTGGGAAGAAATTGAATCTGAAGGAACAGAGTTGGCAAAGCATAGACTTGCTGGACAGAGAGGCCTAGTTTGAACTCTCAATGAAATTCTTTAAAAGGTGTTTGAGGGGCGCCTGGGTGGCGCAGTCGGTTAAGCGTCCGACTTCAGCCAGGTCACGATCTCGCGGTCCGTGAGTTCGAGCCCCGCGTCGGGCTCTGGGCTGATGGCTCGGAGCCTGGAGCCTGTTTCCGATTCTGTGACTCCCTCTCTCTCTGCCCCTCCCCCGTTCATGCTCTGTCTCTCTCTGTCCCAAAAATAAATAAAAAACGTTGAAAAAAAAAATTAAAAAAAAAAAAAATAAAAGGTGTTTGGTGGTGAGGAAGTTACTGAAAACCCCCCAACCTCAGTTTCATCATTTTGAAATAAGAGAAGGAAATTCATCTTGTAGGAGTGTTGGGGGAAATGGGAGGTATGAACAATCGGTGGGAAGGGCTCGGCATAGTACCGGCCAAGTGATTCTGTAGTCATTTCCACTGGAAGTGGCATAGATGTCTTTGTCCCTTGAATTTGGGCTCAGTCATCTCACTTGCTTTGGCCAATGAAATTGGGTCCAGGTGATAGTGTGCCAGTTCCAAACCTGGGCGTTAACCTGGAAACACGTGTTTCCATTCTCTCTTACCCTTTTTTCATCACCACAAAAGAGCTTTCCTAGATATCTCTGGACATATTTGGAGAAGACCCGAACCCAATTTGCAGCGTGAAACTAAACCCAGTTAAGACTGACAAGGCAAGCAGTTCCCCAGCCAAACCCAGCCAGACTAGTCCGTGCTCAGCCAAGCCACAAATGAGCAAGAATGTATTATTATTACTATTATTACTATTATTGCTAATGTGAATATTAATTGTTCATAATATTTATTATTACTATTGTTAGCCACTGAGTTCAGACGTGGTTTGTTACACGGCAATAGCTGACAGATACAGTACTGAACAAAAAATGAATTTCCTGGTTTAAAATTAGATTTGACTAGCAGTCTCAACACATGCTTTCCTGTTTATCTTCTCACTGAAAGGTCAATGAAAATATAGCAAAAGGTGAACAAAATCACACTCTCACAAAAACTCAGTCTAAAAGGCAATTTGTGAATCTGGAAAGAACAGATACAATCCAGAGAAAACTCCATCTAAAAATCAATAACAACAAAACTGAAAATTGAAAAGCAATCCCTGTCCACTGCCTGTCCCCATGCCCAGATATTCTGTAATCAAAGCAGAACAGTAACCTCTGCCCACTCCCCAAATGTTCCATAACCAAGTGCATTGTTTTTACATCCAGAGTAAGACTATAATACACAGAAATTACCTGAACAAGAGTTAAGGCAATACATGTTGGGATACACTGCGTACGTAGGGCAGTAGGAGTTCCATGATAAAAGTGCCATTGGCACGAGCAGAGGCAAAGAGACCCGTCGTAGGAGTGCATCACAGGAATTGTAGATTTCCACATACGACAGTCAGAGCCCAATAGTGTGGGTGAGAGAGAAAGATACCACCCCAACAAAGAAAAGGAAAACCTGCCAGAAAGAAGAACTTACACTGTCGACTGCACGGATGTATTTGCCCTTTAACTGAATGCCTGTGATAAATTGAACCGCAGCACAGACAGTAAATGTAACCAAAAATCTGGCTGTTGAAAAATGCTGAAGTCTGGCCTGACAGAAAGTATAGCAGAAAGAAATAAATTCTATGTTATGACAGAAATATCTGAGAAAATTACATAAGCATTTTCCCTTTGACCCACCAAGCCCGCATCCCAGACTCTATCCGAAAGACACTCCTCCACAAGTACTAGACAATAGGTGTTCAAGATTATTCAGAGGATTGGCTAAACAAATCAAGGTAACTCCTTTGTATGGAATATCCCACTGCCATATGCAAAGAATGAGGAGACTTTATGTACCGATGTAGAGTGCTCTCCAAGACATGCTGTTAAGTGACAACTTCAGAATTCAAAAGTCTGTTGAGCATACTTCTTGTGTAAGAAAAACCAGGAAATATACACACACATACACACACACGATTATTTTTATCAAAAGAAATACGAGAAGAAGAAGCCACAACTAGTACCAAAATGGTTACCTATGGAAATCTGAGTTAACGGGAACAGTAACAGAATGTAGGGAGGAGGGTGCAAGCAAGAATTTTCTGAGTCTTCAACCTTACGTACCTTAGACTCTTGAACCACAGACTCAAAAAATAATAGTAAAATTTAATCCAAAGGGGGGGAAAAAGGATACTCTAAAATGGAAAATAGAGAAAATAAACACTTCCACTGACATTTGAAATCAGTATTCAGACTGTACCTCTTGTAGGATAATAAAACCAAATGCAGGATGTGGACCTTTGTTAGGGTCCTAATCCAGGCAAACCCACTCGGAAGAAATTTGAGACAGTCGGGTGAATCTGAATATGGAATGGAAATGCTAAGAATTTGTTTCTTTTCCTAAACGTGGCAATGGCATGGTGGTTGCACGGGGAGATATCAATTAGATATCTAATTATCAGTTAGAGATACATAATAAATTATGTAAGGGAGAATCGATATATTGATATGATATCTGGGAATTGTTGTGAAAGCTATCAGCAAGGAAAAAACAGTGTTTAAGGTGTGGAGAGGGATGAGCAGAGCAAACAAGACTGGAAAAATACTGATAATTGTTAAAACTAGGTAGCGGGTGCATGCAGGTTCACTTCTTAATCCATGTACTTTTGTGGTATGAAAATGTCTGTAATAAAAAGTCATGTAAAAGGTCATTGAATATGAGAGGTATTATTTTGAAAAAGAAGATTATAAACATATAAGAAAGTGTAACATGCCGTGCACAAACCTTGATTCAATCCTTTTTTGAAAAAAAAAATCTCTAAAAGTTTGGGTATAACTAGGAAAACATGAGGATGAACTAACTCATAGTAGGCAATTATGTTTATTTCTTTTAAGTAAGATAATGACTTGAGTTTCTGTAAGAGACTATTTCTATTCTTAGGGAAATTAAATCAAAGTATTTAGGGGTGAATACATAGTCCAATTTCAAATAGTTCAGCAAACATATCATGTGTCACCCTTTTTTATATAGCTAAACATGTTCATAATAAAAACTTGAGGGATGCCTGGGTGGCTCAGTCGGTTAAGCATCAGACTCTTGATTTTGGCTCAGGTCATGACTTAGACCGTGACGGTCTAAGGAATTGAGTCCCATGTCAGGATCTGGACTGACAGTGTGGCGCTAGGATTCTCTCTCTCCTTCTCTCTGCCCCTCTGTGGCTCATGCTCATGTGCATGCACTCTCTCTCTCTAAATAAATAAATAAATATATTTTTTTTTAATTTGAAGAAACTAGTAAGTCTAGCAAGAGACTAGACAATTTCATAGAAGTGATATGAGTAATAAAACCATATGTTTAAAGACTTGGAAGCAACCCAAATGCCCATGAATGGAATGAAATTGTGGTGTATTTATGTAATGGAGTACCAAATACACAGTAAAGAGTTAATATAGATGAATACCAAGAATTTAATCATGAGCAAGAACAAAAACATCAAGTGAAGAAGAGATCATCCAATATCACTTAATTTATACACAGTTTAAAAACAACTAACGCTAAGCAATCCATTGTAATATACATAAACACGCAAACACATGGGCAGAATAGTGTTCCATCTGAGGATTAGATGGGGAAGAGGCCTACAGAAGCCCTCCAAGTGGTCCCTCTAAGTAATGTGCTCTCTCTCAGGCTAGTGGGGTCACAAGTGTTCATTTAACACAACCATTTATTGCTTATGGTAGAATATTCATTTACATTATTTTATCTTTAATGAAAATTGTTTATAATTATATGAAAATTCACTAATAAATACCTGTGTATATTTAACCTGGAAAATAGTGAAAAGTATGGATAATGAAAGGGGACAAACTTACTGTATTTATTGATAATATAAGCTATAATATAAGCGATTGAAAGTAATCTCGCTCAGGAGAAGAAATAGAAAAATCAATGGAAGAATCTAGAAAGTCCATAAATGACTTTAAATATATGTTGGAATACAGAATATGATAAAGAAATTATCAGAAATTTTATCAGAATTTTATCATTTTATCAGAAATGAAAAGTATTAGGAAAATTGACTTACTATTTGGGAAATAAAATGGAGTTGGATCAACACTCCAAATTTCATACCAAAATATATTTCAAATAAATTGATGATTAAAAGTAAAATACAGAGCCCTAAAACTATTAGAAAAATTTATCATTGGATTTTTAAAAATAATCTTGAACTAAAAATACCTTTAAAGTTAAAGACAAATTAAAAAGCTAGAAAAGCACTTTTGCAAGGCATATGATAGTTTCTGGGCCAATATTTTAAATGCCATTTTATTACTGTAACACCTATTTAGCACCAACTATATATCAAACATTATGCTAAGTACTTTATATGAATTGTCTATTTTAATTATCAAGCAAAACCAAATGACATATACTCTTATTGTCCACATTTTATAGATTATAGAACTGAGGTACTGAAAGACTATGAAACTTGCACCAGGTCAAGCAGCTAATAAATAATGAAATCAGGATATGAAACCATGAAGATTAACACAAAAGGCCCTGCTTCAAACCACCATTTTATGCTGCTTATGAACAAGTTCTTAAAAATCAGTAAAAAAGGATAGCCCAGTTTAAATAAAAGGATACAATGGAGAATATGCAAAGCAATTCTCAAAACAATAAATATAAATGGCCTATAATCCTATATAGATGCCAAGGAAACAACACTGAGATATCAATACCTATCAGATTGGCAATCTTAAACAAATGATAAAACCAAATATTTAAAAAAACAAGTGGGGAGAGAGGTATGGTGATTCATTGTGGTGAGATTGGGACTTGGTGCCACTTTTTCAAACTTAGTTGGCCAATATCTACCAAAACATGAAATATATGTGGTCTTCCCTAGAAACTGCTTTCTTAGAAATGTATTAGACACATACATACACATACACAGGAAGATATGATGGTATCATATCTACAGGACTTATGTAACAGAAAAAAATCATGCTGAGTTGCCTGGGTGGTTCAGTCAATTAAGCATCTGACTCGTTCTCAGCTCAGGTCTTGACCTCAGGGTCATGAGTTTAAGCCCTGAGCTGGGCTCTGTGCCGGGCGTGAAGACTACTCAAAAAAAAGAAGGAGAGGGAAGAGGAGATGGAGGAAAGAAAAGAAAAAATCTTCCTAAGAACACTTAACAATACTTACATATTTGACAGTAGGGGAATATGCAGATAAATTTGATTGATCCATATAACAGAATTCTATGGAGCTCTTATGAGCAAGTGTGATAATTCTATGTGTACTGACATAGGAACATTTTCAAAATATAGTATCAAGTGGAAACACAAAAAGGTATTGAACAATGTGATTACCTTATCTCATTTGAGTAAAATATGTATATATGCTGGATATGTGCAAAAAAATATTTCTGGTGGATACCATGAAACTATTGACAGTGTTTACCCCCAGCAAGGGGTTAGGTTGTACCATTATCTGCTCCTTGATGTTTTAGCATGTGACTATATCACATTAGTAATGTAATGTTCCACACTTAACTTTTAAAAGAGCCAAACAAGAGAAAAAAGAAAAGGAAAAGAGAACAGTCAGAGTTTTTACAATGTCCCTGGAAATAATCAGATACTCCAGAATAAAATTTCCCAACCATAAAAGAGGGCAGATTATACATATATAATTAAATTATATATATATATATATATACACACACACACACACACATAATATTAGTTATATATACAGCCAGGATGAAGTGGAGAGAGATGTCCAGAAAAGGGCTTATTGTGAGATCGCTCAATAAAACAATAAAATATTGAAGGGGCAAAACCGATGCCATAGAAATGTAATTAATCGATGCTATTAAGGACAAATCTGAGAAGCTGAGAAACAATTCTGGAATATAGGGGGAAAAAAGATAAATAAATATCAAATATATGTAAATATAAGTGAAATCGAATATGATAACTCACTAAATGCCAGCAGAGAAGTAAGATCTGAGTTTTTGAGGGACTGTGTCTGAAATGTATATATTAGAGTAGACACTTGCCAAAATGCCAATAAGAATCCCATCATTTCTGAATCCCTCTTTGCAGTGTGACTTTGCACATTTCCCTACCCCTCCAATATGAGCTGATGGGCTCAGTCATTTGCTTTGGGCAATAGAATATGTTAGAAGTCATGCTGAGCCATTTCCAAGCCTACCTCTTAAGGGGCCTTGAATGCTTCTGTGTTCTCTCTTGGAAACCTGCACAGCCACCATATCAACAAGCCTGAGCCGGCCTGCTGTAAGATGAGGGTCTATGTAGGACAGAGCCATTCCAGATGAGGACAGTCCCTAGCCAACCTAGCAGCTGACCACAGATGCCTGTGACCATTCTAGACCAAAAGAACTTCCCGGCAGAACGCAGCCCAAATTGCCAATCTGCACAATTGTGAGCTAAATAAAAGATTATTGGTTTAAGTCATTAATTTTTGGCATGGCCTTTAAGGCAACAATTGCTGACTGATACATTCACATTCACCCTGAACCTCCTTTATGTGGGAAGGTAAAAAAATATGATGCCAGGAATAAAAGAGGCCTGAAAATATATTCTCTTTAAAAAATTATTTGAAGATAGACATGAAACCATGGAAAGGATAAAGCAAAATTAGGAGGCCAAGAAAGGAGATGTCACAGTGTGAAATTGCTACAGACTACTGCTAGCAATTAGCATAATTTGGCGAAATTCTTGAAATATCACTAACAACAATGTAAAAAATAACAATATGCTCATGAAGATTCATAATATAAAAATTATTATGGAATTGCAAAAAACAGAATTAAAATGTAAGTTTGTCTAAATAAATGGAAGAGGAAAAGACAGTAAGTAAAAGTATGTTCAAACTCTTATTTTTTATTTATTTATTTATTTACATTTATTTATTTTTGACAGAGAGAGACAGAGCACAAGTGGGGGAGGGGCAGAGAGAGAAGGAGACACAGAATCCAAAGCAGGTTCTAGGTTCCAAGCTGTCAGCACAGAGTCTGACGTGGGGCTCAAACTCACAAACTGTCAGATCATCACCTAAGCCAAAGTCAAACTCAACCGACTGAGCCACCCAGGCCCCCCTCAAACTCTTATTTTAAAATATAAAGGAGACTCAGGGTGCCTAGTTGGCTCAGTGAATTAAGCCACTAACTTCGGCTCCGGTCATGATCTCACAATTTGTGGGTTTGAGCCGTGCTTTGGGCTCTGCGCTGACAGCTCAGAGCCTGGAGCCTACTTTGGATTCTGTGTCTCCCTCTCTCTCTGCCCCTCCCCCTGCTCATGCTCTGTCTCTGTCTCTCAAAGATGAATAAATGTTAAAAAAAATTTTTTTAAATAGAAACACCAAAAAGAAAAACATGAACATTAAGGACCAAATAAAAACAAAATGGCAGAAGCAGGGGCAAATATATCAACTATTGCAGTAAGCATAAAAGGAATAAAATCCCATATTAAACATGGTTGATAAAAAGGCTCCAATTAAGCAAGAAACCCAAAGTTGAAAATAATATGTCAGACATATACAAATAAACAGAAAGCTACAATTGGGAAAATAAAATCAGATAAAGCTGAATTCAAGGCAAACATATCAAAAGGGATTTTTAATGATTTTATAATTATCACGTTATAATAACAAGGAATTAAATTCACAGTGATGCTATAAACTTCCACAAATCTTTATGTATCAATCAACATCATTCCAATATTAAAAGTGAAAAGTGGCCAAAAAACCAGACAAAATTATAAAAGCGGAGTTACAGTACTATCAGCAGATCAAACAGACGGAAGCCAACGAACATGAAACACAAATCAAGATTTTGAGGCTGTCCATCTTTTTAGACTCGTGGATCCCTATGAGAATGTCAAGAACGCTCTACCCTTAGCTCAGAAGCATGCACACATCGCCAGCATGTCAGGGGACTTATGGATACCCTGAAGCCCATTCATAAACTTCTCTGCGGCCCCCTATGGGTTAACCATACTAGATAAAAGGGCTTTAATTAAATTATTAATAAGGTTGTTTTAATAATTACCAAACTTTAACTCTGTGGAGAATACATTGCCAGTGCCCATGGCCTGTTTGCATAAATCCATCTTCTATGAGACCACAAGGACAATCCAGAGCTCTAAAAAGTATTCTGCAGGCCACGTTCTCTAATCAAAGTGCAATAAACTAGAAACTAATGAGAACATTTTAACCTTAAAAATAAAGCCACTTGGAATTGTTAAAAACCACTCTCCAAAATAACTCTTCAGCCGAAGAGGAAAAGAAAACGGCCCCTAAGAAATTGAACAAATACAGGAACACCACATACCATATCTTAGAAATACAGATCTAGGATTAAGTTGACTTGTGAATTCGTTATTAAAAGCTAGCGCTTTCAATACATTGTGTTGGGACAGCAGGCTAATAAATGGGCCCTGGTGGTAAAGGAAGAACGAGGGCTATGGGGCGCTAAGTGTTTCAAAAGAGATGAGGTAGAATGGGGCAAGGATACTCTACATGATCTTGAGAGGCAGGGAAGGCCGCTGGTCTGGTGTAGAAAGACGTGAACAGAACAAACATGGAGCCGAACGGAGACCTCAGCCATCGATCCTCCTTTGTAGGGGCCTCTGCAGAGTAAAGGTGACTCTTCCAACCAGTGGGGAAAGGATGGTGTGGTTGGTACGCAGTCTTGAGAAAACCGATTCTCTAGGGCATGAAGTGTTGGTGCAGGGAAGGGATCCCCGAAGGCCAACATACCCACAAAGATACTCACACTCACCAGAAGGAAGGGAAATAGAAATTTAAATGGCGACAAGATGTCATTTTCTATCCATTAAAATACAAAAATTAAAAAGAGGGTGAGGATGTCGGGAGATAGGCTCTTCATGCAGTAATGGCGGGCACATAAACAGGCACTGTTCTGGAAAGCCCCCTAACCCTCCTTAGTCAAATCAAGCATGCACACACCCTGTGATGTATCCATCCTCTCTGGAGACTACACCTAGGAGACATTTTCCAGCAGGTTAGTAAAGGGACATTTGAGAAGATGTTTTTGGTGCATGCTGTAGGAATTCAAAACAACCTGGTTAGCCACTAATTGGGGAATGCGCAAGTCAAAGGTAGAAAATATTTGGACATAACACTATTCATCCTTAAAAGCAGCGAAAGAGGGCCACCTGGGTGGCTCAGTCAGTGAAGCATCCGACTTCGGCTCAGGTCATGATCTGGCGGTTCATGAGTTCGAGCCCCACGTCGGGCTCTGTGCTGACAGCTCGGAGCCTGGAGCCCGCTTCGGATTCTGTGTCTCCTCCTCTCTCTGCCCCTCCCCAGCTTGCGCTCTGTGTCTCTCTCTCAAGAATAAATAAACATTAAAAAGAAAAAAAATTGTTTAAGGATACATGTAAAGAATATTAGAATGCATACCTATAGAAAAAAATGAATGACTCAGTGGAACAGGAATAGAGATGAAATTAAATAAATGGGTAATACAAGGGAGGGCCCTTACATGGACTTATGATTACAATGTGCTAATCAGTTCAACTTTCCTACCTGTATCTGCTTTGAAAGTATGATTTAAAATGCTAGGCTGCTTGCTCATCCCTTAATTTGGATTCAGTTAGTATTTGCGACGGATCTTCTAGTGTCGAGTACATTCATGCTCATTCTTTCCCGTAATGCTCACCAGAAACATGGATATGTGATTGCCTATATTTTGTAAAAGGAAACCGTTCCTGCTTCTAAAGAGTTTGCCCAAGGTCACCAAGTTAGTAAGTTAGAGAGAAAGGCTTGAGACACACGTCTATCTGATGCACTGCAATCCTTCTAACACACTCCATAGTTTCTGTGTGTGGGGTTTGGGAGCTTGAAACATTATTCAGACTCATGGATTATAAATCATGTTACCAGGCACGGTAGATGCTGCTGCGATGGTATCGACCGCCACACGGCAGCCCAAGAATGCACGCATCCTGCCAGGATGGCTCCGCCCTCTGGGCCCCCAAAGGAACTCTACACAAGAAACTAGAGGTGTTTAAAAATGCAGTTGGAGATTATGGCTGAGGCCTGCAAGCTTCTCCCCCCTCCTCTAGCTGCCCTGAGTCTACTGAACCAGAATCCTGTCCTCTTTGGAGGCAGATGTGGGCGGGAGAGTCACTGGAACAACAGACAGTCACGGCGTCTAGCACGAGGCAGAGAGGGGTGTACATGGTATTTCTGTCTTTGTACCAGGGTTTCAACTGAAGCTCCAAAGCAAAATAAAATGAGTAAGTGCTTAAGACAGAGAGCCACTGATTTCTGTGTCCTCCTGCCCCGGGCATACTAGTAGACCACATTGTAGGGCCTCCTCCTGTATGTAGGTGGGACCCTGCAAACAGATTTCAACAATGCAATGTAATGAAAGCAATTGTCACCACCTAGTCAAGTCAATTACAAGCAGGGCTATGTTAGTGATTTCTGTGAAACAAACCACCTCAGGCTCAGTGGTTTAAAATAACCATTTATTTAGATCACAATCCAGAGGTCAACAGGAATCTAAGCTGGGCTCCATAGGTGGTTTTCCTAGTCTCCTTATGACCCCCGTTATGCCCACAGTCAGGTGGAGGTCAGCTGGCCTCTCTTTTTTGTGGAATTTGTCTGGCAGGCAGCTAAAGTGACAGGGCAGCTGACCACATGTCTCTCGTTAGCCAGCAGACAGATCCAGAGGTGTTCGTATGGAAGTGACCGGATTTAAGAAAAAGAGCAGACGTGTGCAGTTTCCTGAGGCCAGGATCAGAACTGACACGATGTCATTTCTACCACACTCTATTGGCCAGAGAGAGTCACAAAGGCAGCCCAGGTTGAAAGAGCAGGAAGGTAAACACCACCTTTTGATAAGAAAAGATACAAAGCCAAATTGCCAAGAGTTTATATTCAGGGAGGGGTAGAGAACTGTGGGCATTTTTTGTAATCTGCCACACTTCCCCATTCCTTCTCTCACGCTATTGGCAAAATCTCATAGAGGACTTAGGATTCTTTTTTTATGTTTATTTATTTATTTTTGAGAGAGAGAGAGAGAGAGAGAGAGAGAGACAGCGTGACAGTGAGCATAGGGGAGGAGCAGAGAGACAGGGAGGCAGAGAATCCCAAGCAGGCTTCATGCTGTCAGCACAGAGCCCAACATGGGGCTCAATCTCACAAACCGTGAGATCAGGACCTGAGCCGAAATCAAGAGTCAGAGGTTTAATCAACTGAGCCACCCACGCACCACCCCAAGATTCTTAAACCAGAGTTCATAGATTTCCAAGGGTCCGTTTCAGGAATGAACTTGGATGGGAATAAGTTGCACTGTTATGTTCATTAACCTAGGACTGATATTACCTTTCCCTCAACCTATCAATGTAGACCAAACATTACATACTGTTATCAGCACTTGTGACCTTATCACCAACAGAAGCCACACGTGTTTTCGTAGTGTGTTAGCGACGTCTCAAAAATATTGTTTTGTTCAAAACTACCTCAAAATCACATAAGATATTAGACCTGTCCCCTCAGTCTCATTAGTGAATGTGTTGATAAAAAAGCATGTATACGACCCTCAACACATGTTATTAATATTTTGATCATTCTTTTCTATTCACTTAAAAACATCATTCTGAGAAAGGGCCCATACTCTTCACCTTCCTTCAAAAAGGAAGCCATATTGCGGAAGAAGTCCTCTCCACACAGAAGACAGCAAAGACACTGGTAAAAGCAGCTTAGATGCTGAGCCACTGCACAGAGCAGAGCTACCCCAACACCCAGCGACCCACTTTGGTCAAGGACATGATCAAAAAGTAAAATCCTATTGTTTGGAGCCCCTGAGATTCAGTGATTGTTGTTTACTGCATTTAGCCTGTGCTGGCTTAGACAATACATCTATGCTTAAACAACATCTATGCAGGCGAGACCACCACATGACCAAACTCATTCAGTCCATCTTTGGCATCCAACCTCCGTAAAAGAAGTTGGGTTTATTAAGGGTAGAATCATCAGAGAGGATTCTTATCACCTCTTCAACAAGTGGGGACAAGTGGGAGTTCCCAAAAACTCATTTTTAGGTTGGGTTTGTTAAAGATAGAATCATTAGAGAGGATTCTTACACAGTCCATCTTTGACATCCAGCCTCCATAAAAAACGTTGAGTTTATTAAGGATAGAATCATCAGAGAGGATTTTTATCCCCTTTTCTAACCCACAACAAGAGAGAGTTCCCCAAAACTCATTTTTATAAAAGGTATTATCTGATGGGAAGAACAAGCAGAAATGCCCTCTCTGGCCCAAGAAACTTGAGAGAGAGAGAGAGAGTTGTCGGAAGAATTGCCATGGAGCCCCTAGAACCTGGGGAGGTGTGAAGGTGAGAGGTTAGCTGGAGCATCAGCTGAGGGTCGACTATAAACGAACTTCACCTTGAGAGTTTGGTAGATCGAGGGAGTTCAGTTGCCATGTGGATTCTGCGAAGTTTAGCCCATGCTTCACACTACCTGGAGGGGTCCACCCCAGAGGACTGCCTACGGGGACAAAGCATTCCCAGCGATGTGCCTTGGCAAGCTGGATGTAAGGAGCAATTGTAAGAAGTCATCAGAGACTGTGTCCATTCCCCAGAAAACAGTGAGCCATAGCAGCCCCAGATCACTGGGCGTCTCTGAGAATGCACAGAAGAGCCAGCAACTGGGTGCCTGCCTTGACACAGGGCTTTTGACAGCCACGAGAAAGACACGATCACTGCAGGTGGCAAAAGCAACAACCAAACAACACTATTTTCTTCACCTGTATGTCTTCCACTCTATGTTCTGTGGCTCTGAAGAAGCCAAGCTTAGCAGAGTTAGTTGAGAAGGAGACAGGACAAGGAGACAAAGAACAAAATACAATCTCCCCTGGCCCCTGTCTATCTTCACACCATGACCTACATCTGGCTTTGAATTGGGGAGGCTGAAGTCTTGATGTCAGATTAGGCTGGACTTTTTAGTCTTATAATTGAAACTGTTCTAATATCTCAAAATGACTGGGGGAAAAAAAACAATGGAATCTTCCTTCAAGATCATCCAAGAAGTAAGGTAGACTTTTTTACAAAAATATTTGCGGGGCAAGAATGATTCCTATTTTATACTCTCTTGAACCCGATGACAAAAGCAATCCACACCAACTCACCAAATCCACCAGAAGGTGTTCCCACATCCTACAGCCCAAAGTTTCTTCCATGTAGTTGAACTGTCCAGAAGGAGCTGAAAAGCAGCAGGGCCTCACAGAGACTTGGCGGGTGCAGGTTGACTATAATCATGTGGTTAGGAAGGTCAGGAGTGGGCCATTCCCAAGATATTGTGAAGTTCAGAAGATGAACACATCCTTTGTCACCCCAACTCAACCCCCTTCTCAATAAAATCTCTGTGTTTTCCCTACTGAAACCTACCTCATAGCTACAAAAATATCCAAACTTTGCCGTCGCTGCCTCTGAAACGTCTGTGAATCCAAACGTCTTATTTCCCAAAACACGTTTTACTTCCAGACCAATTTGTCCACCACGTTCTTTTTCTACCAACAAAATATATCATATAAAATAATCCCAAAGACCAGATGCATGATTGCATACAAAAGATGTATTTTCCTTAAATATAAACTTAACCTAACAAATTTTTCCTGTTTTAATGTGATTAATTACTCTTTCAACCAGCATTGCCCTCATCAGCCACACTGATCTGCCGAGATTCCCTGCAGGAGGAAAGGCCAGAGGAAGACCTGGGTTTGAGTGTTGATAGTGAAGCTACACATAACAGGCGCTCCTCCATAATACTCAGACCTTGCCATTCTGGTACGTGCAGGCAGCCTTCCAGCTTCCAGTATCTGCACCTCTTTGCCTGAGGGCTTTTTCTAAAGCTCCCAGCAAGACATTGAGTCTTGGGAATACAAGGAAATTAACATTTCCTAGAGCAGCCCTCCACCAATGACTGAAGGGAGTCGGTGTACAAATACCCCTGCTCCCTCACCGCAGGGTTGGAGACTTCTGAGTCCAGTGCTCTACTGTTTCCCAGAGCGTCCCTATGGGATTGGACTCCTGTTACCCACAGTGATGACTGGCTTATTAACACACCCTTTACTGGCTGCCTGCCCTCCCCTGTCCTACTTCTCCATCCTCTTCCTGAGTTCCTCTCACACCTCCCAAACAAATTATGTAGACTCAAAACCTTGTCTTGGGGTCTGCTTTCCATAAACTAAGATGGCACAGTAGCGCTGCCTTACGGTCATATGTAGCCTCAAAGAATACCCTAGGCTCCAAACAGTCTTAATAGCTTCTCCCTTAACATGCAAATGTGTGAGGTCAGAGGGCAGAAAGCATTCCACAGCCCCTCCAATGCAATGAGAGACAATCCCAAGCCTTCAGTCTGTTTATTCTCTCTGGAGAGGCCTCTGAAACTGCCTGCAATAGAGCTTTTCTGCCCACATTCCCCGGCATGGGAATCTTCGTGCTTTGTTTTAATGAGAGTAGACACATTGGAGAAAAGGAGACCTTCCGAAACCAGATGGTCTCGGTCAAGCATTCTGCTGCCCTTTGCATCTTTTTGAAAGCACTCCTTTGAAAATTGTTGGTGCTGGTTAACAAGGTGCTTTTCAGACAGGAAGAACAGATGCCAGCATGTGACTCTCGTCTGGACCATAATGCCACACGAAGCCAGAGCTAAACAGAACACCCAGACTCAGAATTAACCGTGACAGATGGCTCTTACGCCTCAGCCTCTGGTGGGAACCAGGCTTCTGTTCCACCTGATCATGGAGAGCTTGCCATCATCTCCTCCCTGTGGGGTGAAGGCCTCCTTTCCACCAAACTCCTGACCACTTGTTTTCTTCACTGGTTTTCCCATTTCCGTAGTTACGACGAATGACCACACACTTCCTCTTGGGCTCCCATTCCCGTCCAGAGCCATCTGAACTTCAGTTCTGTGTCTCCCTCTGTGGAATGTGGGTTAGTATTCCAACCTCACCTCAACAAGGTATCAAGACTAGAATTCCACAGTTCTTGAAGATTCTTGAATCCAAGTCATGACATCAACCAGAGATGCTGGGCTTTCATATTTAGAGAATTAATCCTTTAAATGGTCTCCAGTTATTTAAAGATGAGCTTCCATCTGGCAGTCTGCAACTAATGCCCTATAATGTTCATTCCCATCAACAATAATAATAGTAGTAATAAATAACAATAATAATAACAATAATAATATGCATAGGAATTGCTATGTGCCAGGCCTATTTCAGGGTTTCATATATATTAACTCATTTAATTTTCACAACCCAATGAGGTAAGTATTATATCCTCTGCTTTATAGATGTAGACACTGGGGCAACAGAGTTGCAAAGGACTTGCATAAGCTCACACAGTAAGTTTGTGGCAGAGTCTGGATTCAGGGCTTCCACATACAGCTGTACAGGTTGTGCAGCACACTCCACCGAAAGGAAGCATTCGTATCAGCTGCCGTGCAGCTTGCTCAGCCCTACGCAATAGGATCCAAACCCAGGAGGACTCTCCGAAATTTCTAGGGGGTCTCTAGTCAAAGGAGTTAAAGAGCATAGCACAATATTTGCATATAAAGGCATTCATCACAGAATCGCTTATAAAAGCAAAAACAAATAAACAAACAAAAACCAAACAGAAACAAGAGAGGAAAGACTAAGCCAATTACATCAAAATCACTTCATAATTAGTTTCAAACAATTAAAACTCATGCTTAAACAAGATATACATATATTTTTTTCTTCTTTTAAGTTCATTTATTTATTTTGGGAGTGCAAGCGGGGGTGGGGAGAGGGAGGGGGGAAGGAAGAGAGAGAGAGAGAGAGAGAGAGAGAGAATCCCAACCAAACAGGCTCTGCACCATCATCACAGAGCCCAACCCAGGGCTCGAACCCACAAACTGTGAGATCGTGACCTGAGGTGAAGTCGGATGCTCAACCAACTGAGCCACCCAAGTGCCCCAAACAAGATATATTTTTAAAGGTACCTCAAACTATGGTAAGAGAGTAAAAGAAGCAATATATGGAAATCTAAATTTAAGTCAGTAAGGTAAAAACACCACCCACCTTGAGCTGATATGATGTCATATCCTGAGACCAGTCAGATACCTATAGCAAGTCAATTGCACATTGCCCTTATCATCATGTATAGGGCAGCAACTAGTCCTCAATGGATAAAATATGTCTAGCTTTAAGTTTTCTTTCCCTGACATCATGCTTATTCTAGCATATCCATGATGTTCAATAAGGTTATGTCAAAACAACATTACTAACAAAGGAACTCATTTCAGAGTAAGAGAACACAAGTAATGGCTATTACCAATGGAATCTAAGAGGCTTACCATTACCCCATTATCCAGAAGTAATTGGCCACAGAGAACCTGAAATATTTTACTGAAGACCCAACACAGTTACAAGGGAGGTAAATCTTGAGGCTATAGGAGTCTTTCTTTCAGAATCTACTATGTACTCTGAACTCAAGATAAACATGAATTGTTCTTTCTCATAATCAGAATGTGAAAGTCCAGGATCTAAGATGCATTGGTACATGGGTGGAGCCTCTCAATCTCTGGCAAAAATATCGCCCTCTATTGCTGAGACTCTGGATGGTGGAGTCTAGAAGTTCCAGGCCCATGGAAAGATTGTTTCCTCAAGAAGATACCACGTTTTTCCCCCACTAAATTGGAAAATGAGACCACCTGGCCACGTCAAGATTCCCTTACTACAAGGCCAAAGAACAATAGGTAACTGGAATGTAATATACATCTTCTAATCTCTTTTTCCTCCCAGAATTATTTCCTTTGGAGACAGCCCTTTCCCTACTCCATGTGATCCTAAGAGGCTGCCAGATTTATGGGATCCCCGACTTTTGATCCTTTGGACCATTAGAATGGATATAGAAGTTAACCTTGGCCAAGTTGTCTCTCTATCCCAGATACTGTGCTCTTGACTGAGGGCACAAAGGGGCCAAAAGTGGTTTCAGCAACATTCTAAAGAATCCCTAGACAATGTCAGTACTCTAAAGAGTTCAGTGAGTATTCCTTCGAGCTGCCCTCATCATGCCTGGTTTCTGCCCTTTCTAAGACCGGATGTTCATTAATTCCTTTGACTCTATGAACTATTTCATGTCCTTCTTAGTTAGTGAGGGATTGGTTCTCACCTCAAAACACACCCTTCTTTACATAGGGTGGAGCTTGTGCAAATCTTCTTCTTTTTCTTTTTCTTGTTAGGCTGGATCCATATTTGACTCTGCCAAAATGGGGAATGAGAGGGAGACTGGAAGACAGGAGGGAGAAAGAGCTTGCTCCTCCTGCAAACACGTTGCTTTTTTCCACCTGGCAGCATCTGATTCACCCCAGTAGCAACTGATTCCGGAAACAGTTGGTTCTCGTAGCATTGTTTCTACTGCTTAGCTTGTATTTCCACATGCTCTGGACCAGCCTTATTGCTTCTCCTCTGCCCACAAATTACCAGCCCCAACCAGGCAGGGCTTTTTCCTCAGAGGCCTGGGTCCCAGCTCATTGGGGCCCTGCCTATAATTCTCTAGGTTCTCACTTCTCCAACCGCCTCCCTTTGCTTCCTCAGCCCTAGGAATGCACCAGACTCTGGCCGTCACTAATTTTGGATTAACTCTGTTGTTCTGTATTCGCCTTTTCTGGCCTCCAGTACCCATTAATCCAAACTCCTTATTAAACCCCCTCTGTGAAAATGACTGGAGTATCTTCTCTTTTCCTGAATGATTCATCTTCCAGCACATTTCCTGTTTCTTTTTCTCAAGTTAAGGAGATCTGGTGTTGTCCATTGAACCCTAAGAAACCTAAGTGACCCATCTGGCTGTTCTTTACCCACATGAAGGCTGGACTCACCCAAAGTCACATGGCGGATAACAGATGAAGCTGTGGGTCAAAGTCAAGTCCACCTCATTCTAAAGCAGTCTTTGCCTTCTCCTCCAGATCACAGAGGTATTGGACTAAAAATTATTTTTAAAAACAGAACTTGTCAACTTCTGGCCTGAACAAGATGGCATAATCTTGCCCTGTCCTTTATCCCTCAGTAAGTACAATAATAAACACTGCAAATAACTCAAGAGACAACCAAAGGGGAACTCGGAGAGGCGGAAGAGGAAAGTGAGCTGGTTTGAGACCCCAGGACTGGAGAAATAACCCAGAGGCAGGGCATTGTACGACCTCCCAACCTAGGAAGGACGCAATCCAGGCCAGATGTTTCCTCATCCACAGCCTGGCCACAGAAGGCAGCCCAGGTAGGTTCATTTCACCCTCGATGGAACAGGAGGCCAATGCCAGGTGAGCCCAGCCAGGGTCAATCAGAAACCCCACTGATAATAAGGATCTGGGGGACACTTTCTTTCCCCAGTGGGCCTGAGAACCCTCCCCCACCCAGAGATGCCACACAGCTAGGAGGCACCAGAGAGGGAAATACACCGAAACAAGAGGACCTCATGCCAGTTGGATTAGTTTTGTAGGAAACAATGGGAAAAAAGACCAAAAGGAAAAAAATAAAGGCATTTTTCCTGAAACCATTTGCTTTGCTGTCAGATAGAGGCAAGGACTGCCAGATACAAACCAAGTCTGTGAGGACATAACTAAGGGCCTCCTGGAATACATAGCTGCATATAATACGTGTCCTGGCCACTGGGGACAAAATCAGGTGAGGGTTTGATCTGCCACACTGCATGTGACAGGGACACAGGATTCCATACCATCCCTGACTTTGTTTAGAGCACAGCATCCCACAGAGGTTTGCAACCATCATATTTTTCAGGGTATTTTTCAGATATCTATCTATCTATCTATCTATCTATCTCTATCTACCTACCTACCTACCTACGTATCTACCTATCTATCTATCTATCATCTATCTATTTAGAGGTGGGGTAGGGACACAGAGAGAGGGAGAGAGAGAATCCCAAGCAGGCTCCGTGCTGTCATGACCTGAGCCAAAATCAACAGTGGGCCATTTAACTGACTGTGCCACCCAGGCGCCCCTCAGGTGTCTTATTTTTAAGAAGTTTATCTTTCACCTATTTATACTCTTCCAGAAACTTGTTTTAAGCTGATGAGGAAGCAGGGAGATATTTTTCAATATGGAAGCAAAATCCTATACCTGAACAGAGCTGCAGTCAGGGAAAAGTGCAAAACCAGGCTAAATTTATGAGTCAAGAGAGTAAACTTTTACAAGAGCTTGGTTGCAAATCCTATTTCTAGTTTTGCAAAGTAGCATTCTAACTAGCAGATTTCCCTCCCTTATCTCTGCAAAGAGCACAAGTTGGCCCAGGAGGAGGTCACCAGGGAGCTGTCAGGGCTTGGCTTCCTGCAACAAGCACTTCCTGGGAGTGACCTTAAAAGAAGTCACTCTCAGATCATTTGCAAAAGGAGGGAAGGAAGCCAGCACCCCCACAGCTTTCCTGGATTTGTGATCCCTCTGCCCCAGTCAGCTCTTTCCCCAGAATAAGGTGCTTTCAGGGGGTGACCAGGAAGAAGTAAGGAACAAATTCCACTTACAAGGTGTCATTTATGGTGCACGTCCTTGCACCACACCCCAGAACATCAGAATGAAATAACTGCAGTAACGCTAGCGAGAATTTACCAGAATGTTGTAGAATGCATTAGCAGAGCACTCATTCATTTGTTCATTTAACAAGTAAGTACTGAGCAACTTCTACACGCCAGACATTGTTCTAGGCGCTGGAGACACAGCAGCACAAAAAAAAAAAAAAAATTTAATTTAATTTAAAGATAAAATAAATAAAAAAATAAATCTCTGCCTTAGGAAGCTTAGATCGGGGTGAGAGGAAACAGACAAATAAGCATGTAGTGTCAGATGGCGATGAGCACTGTGAAGAAAAATAAAATAGGCTAAGAGAGGCAAAGTCAGGAAGATAAGGAATAGGGACACCATTTTAAGTTCTCAGAGATAATCTCTCTAAGGAGGTGGTGTTTAAGTAGGGATGAAACCGAACAGGAGAGTGTATGTACGTGTGTGAAAGAAAAGCAACCAGGCAGAGTGAACCAAACACGAATGGGAATATACTGTTAAGAAAATAAGACAACAGGACCAAAACGGAGGTGCTTATGCTAAGCCCCACATCAGTGAACCGAGACCTCACTTACTATAATTTTGGCTGTCCGAGAAACGGAAGCTTAAACCAATCAGGTATTGCATGATCAGCACTAGTTAGGTCATCTGCCTCATAAAACCTACATCCCCTAAAGGAAATCGACCTCACAATAACCAACCTGCTTTTCTGCCTGGAAAAACTTCCTTGTTCCTGCTCTCTTCTGGTCATAAAAACCTTTCATTTTGTACAGCTCCTTGAGGAACCTTTCTATCTGCTAGATTGAATGTAGCCAAATTCAAACTGATTGTGATGCAAATAAACTCCGCAGATTTCTAACATGCCTCCGATTATCTTTTAACAGTTCTGGGGGCAGAAGAGGGAAGTGAATGAGACCCCCCAAAAGCCCCCAGGAGCTATGAGCAACCAGACATAGGTACCTGTGGCACCCCAGAGCATGCATGGGATCCCACCTCTGCATTTGAACATTTCTTGGTCTGGACTGGATCTGGAAACCAGCAGAGTTGCATTGGGCCCAACTGAACACACCACGCTGTGTCCCACAACATATGGGTCCAACTGGGAAGGTCTCTGGATCTTTGGATGGCAGTACTTTGTGCACCATCTCTGGGGATACCTCTTATACCCAAAGTGTAGTTCACTACTGCCAGGAATACTTACTGTTTGTGCCACCTGAAACCAAGAAAGATATTTGAGAGGATTTTTGTAAGCAACCCTGTGGTCAGAACTTGGCCAAATTGGAAGCTTGTATGCAGAGCCTGATAGGAAATTTTTTAAAGCCTTCTCCCCTAGCTAAAATGTCTCTCTGTATGTGTGTTACAGATATGTGATATTTTTCTACCTCTGGACAGTATTGCCAAAATTTATTTGTAAAGAGCTCTATTTAATTAAAGATAATCATTTATATAAATTAAGTATACTCTCAGAAACATAGAAACAAACTCAACTGTTTTTCAAGTTCATGTGATTTAAGATAATCTTCAGTAAACAAAAGCTAGTTAAAGTTTGTTGGCTAAGGCAGGCATATCTTTAGAGTTATCATCATTAAATATGATACTTTTATTCTACCTAGTTTACCAAAAGTCAAATAAGCTCATGTTATCTCTGTTACAGAATTTGCCGGTGAGAAAAATAAGGTAATGGTTAGTCATTTAATGTCTTATAAAATTTTCATGACTAATCTAAACATAATTGATAAAAACAAATGAATTAAATAGATGTAAGTAAAATAAAGTTATAAATGTATAGTACATCTACTTAAAAATAGTTTTCAACATCTTTTTGGTAACTTGAAACTTTAAAGTTATACTGAGATAAGTTAAATGATGAATATTTGTGGAATATCTGGATCATTTCCAAGTAAGATAAAATACTAAAGCATTAATTACTGAACACAGATTTATCCATTCTTGGCTTCCTTTTACAGAGGAACTAAAGACATTTGGGACTATTAGCAAACATATTTTGTGCCACATTGGAAAATTTACTCAGGGGAGAAGAATGTGTGTGGGAATTATGAAATGTGTTTATAAATTTGCTAATCCCAATTACTTACTTCTTAGTTTTCACTAGGAATCAAGGATTCTAAGGGTTAAGAATTCTAATTAATATATGTAATTAAAACTACTAGAAATAATAAGGGTATTAAAAACAAGCTATGGTATCATTGGTGTGCTTATGTAAAACTAAAACTCAGGCTTAATTTTTTCTCATCTGCTAAAAGGACAATAGTTCCTCTTGGACTATTGGTCTGCTCTTGATAAAAGATTATGAAAGATTTTTCTTCATCCTTTAAGTAATCTGCTTGGAAAGAAAAGATTTTGTGTTTCACCAAAACAATTTACTATGCATCATGTTATCTTTAACAGGTCTTTGACTACTTAAGAAAACCCAGTTTTCTCATTATTAAGAGAGCTAAGTTTTGTTCATAACTGTAGAACCTCATGTATTTGCCTTTAACATCTTCTATTGTTGCTATTGTTAAATAGATAATTAAGAATTATTTCATAATGGTCTGTGATCGTATTTAATCAAGTGTCCAAACCTTTTGACATTTTCTCAAAATCAAATTCTAAATTTTTTTTTTGCCTCAAATGAACTTTGAGATTTCCTTGAGGGTCCCTGGACAATCTCAAAGGATTTGTCTTTCACCTTGTGAAAGAGAGATGTAAACCAATTAGGTTTGTGTGGTGTGTTAAATTACACAGGAAACATTGTCAGATAAGGGATGATAAACCTCTTTAGGTTGTAACAATTCCTGTTATTGATATAAGTGTTCTAGAGATTGTTCAAAATTCCTGGAAATGTGATATGTCCTAGTATAATGTTATCAGTCATAATTCAGTTATCTTAAAATGTTGTATGTCACAGAAATAAACAAATTCCTTGTCAGTTTTATTATAATGAACTTTCATCAGATCTTTAACCATGGGCACTTTTAAGTCTTTTGTCATTTACAGATAGTTACTATTTTACTCTGATGTTTTTACAAAAGTGCTTCATCTTGGGAAAGATTCATGAAAAGGACTCTGACAAGTACTCTAGAATATGAGTTTCGGATAACTTTTAAGATCATAAAACTGGACTTAGTAAGAATTGTCAGAACTAATAGAAAACCTGGATTCAAGCAGAACACTAATAATATGAAATTGAATGAACTTATGAGGATGTTATATATATATGTGTATATGTATGTATATATGTCATGAAATTGAATGAACTTATGAGGATGTTATATATATAATATATGTATATATGTATGTATATATATGTATATATATGCATATATATGTATATATATGTAGGTACATATATGTAATATATGTGTGTGTGTATATATATATATATATATATAACATCCTCATAAGTTCATTCAATTTCATATTATTAGTGTAACATCCTTATGAGGATGTTATATATATATATGTATATTTATGTATTCATTCATAAATTCATGTAAATATATTCATGTATATATATATTTATGTATATATGTATTTACTTTTTCTCTGAAACATTGCTAGTTTCTTAATGTTTAATTTTTTTCAGATTTAAGAAAAATGTTTCCCTCTTAAGTTATCTATTACTGAAAAATAATTGTGCAAAGTACACCACTGTAAACAGAATTTAAACATTTACTTCTTCTCTCTACCTGATCCCTCCAGAATTTGGAAACTTGAGTATTCTTATTTTCATGGCAATATAGTTATCTGCATAAGTTTGATGGAAACATTGGTTATATTACCAGCACCTTGATTGGAATGTCATATTTGAGAATGTGCAGAGAATCTGATATGACCAGACAGTTTTAAAAAACTAAAATTTATTTTATAAAGCCAATAAAATTCCCTTGGGAAAATCAGCCTAGTACCTTGCTTACGGGGTTCTTGGCAGCCTAACCAGGTGAGTAAGGAAGGTTAATTTCTAGCATGCCCAAGAAACTCAAGATATCTTGGGGACTTCATGAAGAGAAGAATTTACCCAAATCTGTAGGTATTTTGGATGCAGTCTGATTGTGAGTCCTTGGATTGGTTTCTCAACCTGTGAGGCTTTTAAAAGTCCAATCTAAAATTCCTTATGAAAAGTCCCAGCAAACCTGATTTTAAAAGGGCCTATATGGCCAATCACTATTCTTGGCTGCACTATGTAAATTACCAAGGCAAGTTTAATAGAACTAGACTTATTTTTCCAAACAAATTAGTCTTACTGTGATTATCCTTGATATAAATCATGATAATTGTAGAGAAAAAAATACATTTCAGCAGAAAATTATAACACAACTTTGTGGATATCAAATTACAGTCGTGCTTCTTGTCTTTGGGTTTTGTTCTGTACCTATACACTGGACAGGACCCGGAATTCTTCTAGTTCCCTCAAATAGCTGGCTACAACTCCCCAAGGTAATGTTTCAAATTTTCTCCAACCCTTCTGATCTGGAATCACCAGGAATAACCCTTGAACCTCCTTGGAAGGGACTATACAAGGTGTTCCTCACTACTCAGCCAGCAGTCAAACCTCAGGGACTTGAACCCTGGGTCTACATGTCCCAATTAAAAAGGACTCCTCCAGACTCTGGGAACTGCATACCAGCTGGAGATCTAAAATTCATACTGACTAAGGAGGTTCCTCCCTAGAAGCAGATGGCATCTTGAGGTGCACACCTCCCCCAAGATAGTGGTTCAAGATCATCAAATCCAACATGAAAGGTTTGTTTCTTTTGTCTTTTTGCAGCTTGTGTTTCTGTCTTTTAATGCTTGGGAGGACAATGCTCCTCAACTCTTGTAATTTTCTCTAAACTTACTGCTGAAGTAATAGCTGCCCAACAAAAATATCTACGCTCCCTGCCAAGAAAACTGTTCTTGGTAATAGGAGAGCCCTTGATTATAATTTAGCTGAGCAAGGAGGTGTGCACGCTATGGCCAACACCACTTCCTACACTCGACACTCCTGAGGAAGCTGAGACATAGCTACATAAGATCACTGAACAAGCCAGTTGGCTTAAGAAGGTGACTTCTTCAGTGGAGTCTTTCTTTGACTTGCTGGATTCTGATTTGTTGGGGTATCGGGAACCATCGCTCTAAAGTGCACTCTAGACACCGGGAATTATCCTGCTTACAGTAATCATAGAAATATCCCTGTATGCTCCATTCTCTCATGTGGCACCTCTCAGGAGAGGGGGTCTTTGGGAGAACAGGGTGCCTCTTTCCTTTTGCAAATAAACTCTTAAGCCTGTAAATATGTTTCAACTTATCTTTTAACGGTGTACATTCACAGGAAGCAGGGAGACGAGCATGGGTGGAGTGTGCTGAAGGGTGAGCAGGAGGTGGGAACAGGAGGCAGCACATGGCCTTGCAAGGATGTGGCTTTCACTTTGCTTTCCACCAGCACAATGGCTTTTACTCAAATGCCATGGGCGGGATTTGAACTTAAGAGTGGCACGATCTGGCCAAGGTTGTGAAAGAATCATGAGGACTCTTGTTGGAGAATAGGCTGTAGAGGGAGCAGAACACGTTAGGAGGATATTGCAACAATAAAGGCAAAAGACAGTGTTGGCTTGGTCAGGGTGGGAGGAGTAGAGGTAGAAACGGTCAGATTCTGAATATCTTTTGAAAGTAGGGCTGACAGAATTTGTTTGTGGGTTGAGACACAGGGTGAGAGAGGAAAACAGAAATCAAGTCCAACTTCATGACTTTTGACCCACAAAACTGAGAGGACTTACTGGCAAGTAGAAAGCTGCAAAAGAATTAAATCAGGAGTAGGCATGAACTGAATTAAGAGCTTGATTGGGGATATATTAAGTTCCAGGTACACGTTACACATCCTGGTGGATCTGGCAAGGAGGCAGGTGGATTTACATGTCTGGAACTCCCAAAAAAGGTTAATGCGCGAGCTGCATTTGGAGATCATTGCCCATATAGCCGGTATTTGAAGCCATGAGCACCTTCTTGTTTAAGCCTCTTGAACTTTATTAATTGACTGGATTTATGCAGTGGTAAACAGGATACAAATAGGACAATAGAAATCTGTCTCTGGAGCTTATATGGTCAAAGTAGAAACTTTGAGATCGCAATCAGCTTACTAGCCTTGCTAAAGGAATTTGATGGGCATTAAGGTGAGCATGATGTAGGAGTATGACCCAAGGAGAGAATTTAGACCAAGATCACCAAAAAGCAGTCATAGAATATATCAAAAGGACATCTGAAACACACATATGGGAGATGTTAAGTTATATATACACACATATATGCACACACACATATACATACATATACACATACACATGCACACACACAATTTGCCTAGGCATTTACACATAATTATCCAAAAAGAGTAAAATCCAGTTCCATCTTTTTTTAAAATTCTCTATCCAGTCTTCCCTATCTAACTCAAGATTTTCAAATCACTCTCTTTTTCCGTCCCTTCCCTGCTCATCTCAAATCAAAATTCCAATTTCTAAGATGACTCTTACCAGACCAAACACTTAGAATTGGGGGAGAGCAGTGTCTTTTACAAGCTAACTTGGGATCTGTTATCATTTTTTAAAGATGACACTTGATTTCTCACCTAATGTGCTAAAGAATGGCAGAGAGGAGGCCTCCAGGGAGAGAATGAAATTTTCATAGCTTAAACTCTAAAAATAACAGCCCCATAACACTGAATCTCATTACCAAGCAGCGAACGCTCTCACTCTCCCTTCCACTGTGGTGTTCACAAGATGCCTTTCAGAAGCCTGCACATTCACTCCACCCCCATCACACATAAACACACACACACACACACACACCACCAGTTATGCTGTTACCTCTGGTAAACTTGGAAAATTTGTGTCAGAACTAGAATGTTCTCTTGTCAGGTTGTTATAATTTACTGCCCAGAAAATTTGTCTGTGGTTGCACACCATTTTGCTCCTTATGTGGCAGATTTGGGCAGAGCCGGTGAGAATAATGAATGCATCTGCACGTCCAGTGTGTTGGGTGGATAGAGATTCAGACCCAGAGTGAATTAGAGACATTGGAAACCCAAGACAGAGGCACGACCCAGCTCACTCAAGCTTTGTCAGTCACTGTTTACATCACGCTCGCCCATAAAAGAGATAATGACAATATTTCCACATATTTCTAAGCTGCTGCTCTCTGGGGAAGTCTAAACGTTCATAGTGGCCTTGTAAATAAGTCCCAGATCTTGAGCAGACAATGAAAGAAACATGAAACTGGCATTTCCCCAATCACTAGATCAGCCTCCCTGTGCCTCCAGCAAGGGAGCACCTGTAAGGCTACCTAGAAGCAATGAGCCACAGGGACAGCTGTGGAGCCCACACAGCTACTGGTCCTGCTCTCGTCCTGCCCGGCTATTTTGCCTTGAAAGCCTGCTGTAAGTCCCCTGGGGAAAGCTGTACCCACCCCTACCCCCCCCCGCCCCCCAAAATCATGTCCTAGAGTGTTCCAGAAGAAAAAAGACTGCTCTTCCCCTTCTGCCTCACCGAGGCCCTTCTTCAGTGACATCAGAGAGAAGCATTTCCTCACCCTACCAAGGTCCCAGTTAGCAGAATACAGGATGAACATATTCGATTCCATTGACACTCTGTGTGCTAGGCTTTAGAAAACAATTTTGACATCTGTGGAGCACTCTAGAGTTTACACATACCTTCACACCCCTCACCACAGTGAGTGCTTTCAACAAGACTCTGGGAGAAGCAAAGTGGGTATCACTCTCCCATCTTATAAGCAAGTAGAGAAGGCTCACAGTTAAGGCAGCACTGTGGCCAAGGTCAGTGGGAAAGGCTGGCAGCAGGATACTAACTGGAGGTCCCTGAATGGAGGTCCATCTGAACGGACTATATTGCCTTATCTTTCATTATGAAGAAAAAGAACTCTGATGTCAGATGGACCTGACTTTGCCCCTCAGGCAAACTTATGGATTCCTCCAAGTCAATTCACTAATCTCTAAAATTGATTTATTGTCCCTGCAAAGGCTATTATGATTCAGGGAGATGGAACACTGCAGGCACCAGGCACAGAGCCGGCCATGCGTTCTGGAAATGTTAACTCCCTTTGCACCTCTTCCCTCTGTCTGTGCCAGCTTCAGGACCTGCACTGGTATCTCCACCAGAATGGTCGCTCTGACGGCAGCGACGTGCCCACTACGTACCCGGCGCCACGCCAAGTGCATTCCAGACGCCCCTCTATTTAACCCTCACCACAACCCTATGAAGTAGCACTGTTATCTACCTCATCAGGAAGCCCAGAAAAAAGACCAGTTCTCGGAGCCGTCTCGAGGGTGGAGGGTCCCTCTCTGGCCTGTGCGACTCTACTGTCCCAATCTCAGCCCCAAAGGTACACTGCCTGCACACGCAGGTCTCCTACGGAGCACAGTCCCCTCTGCTGGCCTCAGAGATCTGCCCTCCCCTCTCTGCTCGCGTGCCCTGGTCCTCACTTGTCGTGAACCACCGTGTAACTAGACCACCAAACAGCTTCCAGGACCTGGGCCCCGGTCCTGTTCTCAGGGCTCTCATCAAGGGGCCGTCAGATTTAGCAGATAAAAATTCAGAACACCCTGTTGGGTTTGAATTTCAGAAAAGCAACAAACTATTTTGATATAAGTATGTCCCAAATATGGAACGCCGGCTGACTTGCATGGGACCCGTTTATACTCAAAAAAAAAAAAAAAATTATCGACTGCTTATCTGAAATTCCAATTTAACTGGGTGTCCTGTGTTTTATCCGGCACACCTAGGCACCTCCCATACCACAGGAGCCTCTGGCTATCCTGTGTGCCCAATGTCTGTCAACGCTCTCCCTCAACCACACTGTGAGGGTCTGTCACATCAGATTTTAGGGGGCCAGGCCTCCAGTATTCACATCTTTGTAGAGTTCCCTTTTCTTGAATCTGGACCACCCTATGACTTTAGCAAGAACATAGTGTGACTGATTCTGAAGCCCAAGCCTTCAGAAGTTTCTGGGTTTGTACCCTTGCAGGCTCTAGGCTCTCATGGAAGAATTCTTCCCACCCTGCTGGAGAGACAGCATGGAGAGGCCATATCATGGAGAGAGAGGGGCCCCCAAACTACCTGAAGGAAAACCGAGGAAAAGCCTATAGCAAGAACCAAAGCTAAACATGTGGTCCTCGTGAAGCCATTCCATGCAGGTCCCAGCTGTTTGAACAATCCTTGGTCAGGTGACAGATATGTGAGTGAAGAAGGCATTCCAGCCCCGGCAGGCTCAAGTGAAATGGTGATATTCAGTCTCCACTGTGCCCTGTCCAAATTCCACACCCTCATAACCATGAGTAAGTAACGCTACTTTCTAAGTTCTGGGCTGGTTTGTTACGCGGCAACAGATAACCGAAACACATTCCAAAGCATTCTCTTCCATAAAGTTTAGGGGTCAACATAAGCACCTGGTTCAGTCCACTTATTACCATGGATTCCCCCCAACCCAACCTTTCAAGCTCTGATTCTAGATCCAAGCTCCCCCTGTAGTTGTAACTTCGAAGGCTGCTGGAACCCCCATTTTCCAGTTACAGCTGTGAACTCAGATGTGACAGGGCACAGTGGGCAGTGATCCTGTTGTGAGGCATAGCAGAAGCAAGCCAGCACCAGCCCATACCCCGTGAGGCATTAGCAGAGCAAGGCTGAGAGAAGATTGCCTGGCACCCGCCTGTTCTCAGCTGGGGCTCCTGCCAATCCCATTAGTTTTGTGCTTACATAATCACAAAGTCCACCTACATACCTTTCAAAAGAAAAATTCCAGGAACTGTGGGCCATAATATCCAGCTGAATTATTACCCGGGTTGGTTCACTGAGGGGAAGGTTGATAAAAAAAAAAAAAACCGTGAGAAAAAGTGCTAGCAGCATGGACGGGAAAACACAAGACCTTCTCATATTGATTCACGGTTTAAAAAATAATAATGCCTTTATTTGACCTCTCAAATTGGCGAAGCCATATCCTCTGCTTCATGTTTAATGTCCAAAATACTGATTAGGCCTGATTTTAGTGGAAGATTTCTGTATAGAATATTAAGAAGAGAGATTCATAATTCTCCAGAATTAGGGTTGATGTCACGGGGCCCTTAAAATACGTATATCATTAGAAAATGTATCTAGGGTAAAAACCTTTTGACAAAATTAGTTAACACTGTTGGAAAGGAAACCTCAGAGGGAAGACTCTCAAAAGAGAAAGCATTGGCTCGAAGTCTTTGCATTAAGCCACAATATAGGTACTAGAGAGTAAGAAATTAACTCAAGATACGGCAAGTTCTTTTTAAGGAATCAAAATCTCCCTTCATTCTGACTTAATTGATTTCTCCAGAGTAGAGTTCTCATAAAGGAAACTGCCCTGTGGCTGGAGCCTTTAATTGAAGGTATATTCATTTAAGTGCCTCTTATTTGCCAAGCACCACGGTGTTGGGGATTTCACAATAAGTAGCACATGTTCCTGGTCCTCAACGGGCTCACTGCCCCCCCCCCCACAAGAGCCACAGGTGAAAGCGACTCTCCAGGCGGACAGCTGATAGATGCCACATGTGAAGAGAAAAGGGAGGAAGGGGGCAGTCGGCAAAACCGTCATAGAGTTACAAGGCCAATTCTGCACTAGGCCAGAGACCTCTCAGACATACTCAATTCCCTTGATTCAATTCAGGACCCTGACTCGCCATGTGACCTTGAGAAAGCAGCTGAGTCTGTGAGGGGGCCCATTGGCTGGCTTTATCTAAATGCTGATTATTTCCCATGGCATTGAGTTCATGGTGTCAGAACTGGATTCAAATCGCTAGCTTTGGACATATTACCACTTTTTGAGACTTGGCTTCCTCCCCTGTAAAATGGGGATAATGCCATTTACTTCACAAGTTTTTTGTCAAGTGCAGGACAATTTAGATCAGGTTCCTCAGAAGCAGAATTCAAGCCTAGGATTCATGGACAAGTGACTTATGAAGAAAATGCTCCCAGGGAGTCCAGCAAGGGAGTGGAGGAAGCAGGACAGGAGGGGGAGGAAGTCAAGTGAGATGCCATCTTGGGGAGAGACCTGCCAAAGGTTACCTCAGCCTGACTCCACAGAGAAGATCTGGAATATGAGTTATGTGCCAGAGTTGTCCCCACTGGAGGCAAGGGAGCGGGACATTCCTGTTCCTGGTTCTGTCAGTCACCAGCTAAGAGCCGCCACAGGGCTGGAAGGGAACCCTACACTTTCAGGCACTTCCAACTCTGCACACTTGAGTCAAGCAAGTCCCACAGGGGACACAGTCTTCCAAAGAACAGTCTGAGGGGCCCCCTGTTGGGAAGAAAACCCCCACTGAAGCTGGGGGATAGACACAGAAACATGGCGGAAGGTACCCAAGGAGCCTGGGTGCAGAGCCAGTAACATCCACTTCAGTCTGTTCTTCCAGACACAATAGTTATTCAGTAAACGGCCCTTTCCCTTTTTCCCTCAAGTGAGGGGGAACCATCTCCACTTTTTGCACATTGCAGTCAAGGTAAGTCCATGGCTTTCTCTTATTTGCAGCTCAGAATCATGTTTTACGGCAATAAACGGAGATTTCCAGGGGATTTTGCAGGCAAATCCACCCAGGTCCAACGAGAGAAAGGGAGTGTGAATCAGTGACACACTCTCGTGGGCTCTTGCCCTTCAATCCCTCAGTTTCTTCTCTGGAAATTCACTAGTAGAACCAAAGAGTCTCTTCCACGGCTGTTTTGCCTGCAGGACAGAAAGTAGCTAATGAGGAGAGAGGGGAGGCAGCGTGGGCACAACCCAGGCACTCATGGATTCCCTGCCCCAGGGAGACGCGCTGGTTTGGGTTCCGCATCCTGCAGTGGCTGGGCTTCCACACGGCCAGGTGCCCTTTATCTCCCACTCTGTCCAGAGCAACTGGCTGGCCCCATCTACTTCTCGTAGGGGTAACTGCTTCCCCAAAGCGAGGCCAGACCTCTCATAACTTGGGAGGGGTTGGTACCCAAAGGAATGATGGCACATAGTTAGTTCAAAGGAGCCCTGTGTCCTAAACAAGGAAGGGAGGGAGGGGTCAGCACAGATCAGGCTTCAGCAAAGGGGCCTGAGGAGAACCAAGGTCTACTGAGAGTTCAGATTGGGCCAGGATCTCTATTGCTTGGGGTTTGAAATCTCGTGTTAGTAGCTCAACCAAACATCTTACAAGAGAACAATTTTTGTTAGGAAAATATTTTGATAGGACTACATTGTCAGGGGAGGTTGAGACATGAAGAGCTTGGTCCATAAGAAGGCAAGGAAATTAAGAAATCATTCAGTCATTCTACCTGGGAAGTTAAGCATTTGGAGAGAAGGGATGGGAAGGATTTGGAAAAGAGAGAGAGGGGATAAGACACAAGGCTGAGTCTACTCCTCTCCAGGACTAATGTCAGTCCCTTCAGTCTCTTAACCTTCAGGCTCCTCTCACTGGGATGGTCTTGCCCCGACGCCTGTAAGCATGACCCCTCCCAAGACACTCCTGCCCTGCCCCACCTGCAGCCACAGCCTCCTGTGTCCGATGCATTCCCATTACAGCAATCTGAGCCCATCCTGCCTGGCCAGGGCCCAAGCTGCCCATGGCTTCTAAGCAACATCAGGAACCCCACCGTCCATGGCCCCGCACAGTCAAGCGGGCTACTAGTCTTGTTTGTCACTCTGGACACCTGATGATAAAACAGGGCACCTGCCTCTTGCCATTCACATCACACATCTGTAAAGGCCTGTCTTGTCTTCCTTGCAACAGTACCTTGAGAAATGACCCATGTCCAAGGCCTCCTAAAGACGAGCATCCTGTCCCTGTCTTCCTGCTCTACTACTGATATTTATTTTCTGCTCTGCCTTTGCTTTCAAAAGAGGTGTTTATAAAATGTTTCTAATCCCCAAAACTCTAGGTAATTGAAAGCATGAACTGTATTGTTTTCATCTCTGCCCTGCCACAGCCCTCATGCCATCAGCCAGTGGCACTGCTCCCGGGGCAAGCCATGGTCTCTGCCCCGTTCTGAGCAAGTGGGCTCATGGATCAAATTGACATCTTCTTAAATTATAATTCCACCTGCTGGTGAGAATGTGGGGAAACGGGCACGATCATACACAACTTGTGTCAAGTACATTAATTCACCCTCTCTAGAGGTACTTGGCAATAATTATCAAGAGCCCTAGTGTGCATGCCCTTTGAGCTCATCATTCCACTGTGGGAAATGCCCCTACAGGAAAGCGCAAAGTTTCATGCACGAGGAAATTCTCATAGGAAATATTTATGATAGTGAAACCTGGAAATAGCCTCCAAGTCCAATGATAGATAGATAAATAAGTTGTATTATGTACAAATGAAATATTTTATAGACATTATGAGCCAATGTTTAAAGAATAATTATGAGAAAGAATGAAATCCTGCCATTGGCAGCAATGTGGATGGAACTGGAGGGTATTACGCTAAGTGAAACAAGTCAGTCAGAGAAGGACAGATGTGGATCTTGAGAAACTTAACAGAAGACCATGGGGGATGGGAAGGGGAAAACAAATAGTTACAAACGGAGAGGGAGAGAGGCAAACCACAAGAGACTCTTAAATACAGAGAACAAACTGAGGGTGGATGGGGGGTGGGGGAGAGGGGAAAGTGGGTGATGGGCATTGAGGAGGGCACCTGTGGGGATGAGCACTGGGCGTTGTATGGAAGCGATGAACCACGGGAATCTACCCCCAAAACCAAGAGCACACTGTATACACTGTATGTTAGCCAATTTGACAATGAATTATATTTTTTAAAAAAGAATAATTATTAGTGTAGGAAAATGTTCATGTATATATGTAAATATTAATATATTTGTATACATGTAATAATTATAATTTTATTTCTCCAAAATGACACAAATTTATAAAGATACCAAGACATGACACTGTGAACTTTTTTATTGTTTCATAATTAGAAAAAATAAATATTATGCATTTTTGTATCAAAAAAGTAAGCCTTTGGGTCAAGGTCATCAAAAGGCGGATATAGTATTTACTTGATGTCCAATTACTGAGAAGGTCCTACTTGGTCAGGCAGTGTGCTAGAAGCTGGAAACTCTACGATTAATAGAGCTCCCTTTCTTTTTTCCCCCCAGCTTTACTGAGGTATAACTGACAAATAAAAAATGTATATATTTTAAGTGTACAATGTGATGATTTGATATACATGTGAAATGATTACCACATTTAAGCTAATTACTACACCAATCACCTCACATAGTGAACTGTGTGTGTGTGCGTGTGTGTGTGTGTCGAGAACACTTAAGATTACTCTCTCAGCGAATTTCAAGTGTAAGACACAGTGTTACTAACTATGGTCACTACCCCTCCCATCAGACTCCCAGAATTTACTCATCTTCCAACTGAAAGGTTGTATCCTTTGACCAATACCTGCGCTCCTTCCTCCCACCCCACTCACAAGATCCTGGTAACCATCATTCTACTCTCTGCTTCCGTGAGTTAAAATTTTTAGATGCCACATATAAGTGATGCCATACAGTATTTGTCTTTGGCTTATTTCACTTAACATAATGCACTCAAGTTTCATCCAGAGTGTCACAAATGACAGAATTCCCTTCTTTTTTATAGTTATTCCATTGTGAGATATATATATCTCACATTTTCTTTATTCATTCATCCTTTGATGGACACAGGTTGTTTCTATGTCTTGGTTAGTGTGAACAATGTGGCAATGAATGTGTGAGGGCAGATGTCTCTTTGAGATTTGGTTTTCCTTGACATACACACCCAGAAGTAGAGTGGCTGGATCATATGATAGTTCTATTTTTAGAATTATCCCCAGTCTCACCAACACTTATGTTTTACTTTTTTTTTTAATAGAAGTTAGTTAACATATACTGTAATAATGGTTTCAGGAGTAGAGCCCAGTGATTCATGACTAACATGTAACATCCAGTGTTCATCCCAACACGTGTCCTCCTTAATGCCCATCACCCATTTAGCCCTCCCCCCACCTCCATCAACCCTCAGTTTGTTCTTGTATTTAAGAGTCTCTTATGGTTCGCCTCCCTCTCTGTTTTATCATACTTTTCCTTCCTTCCCCCTATGTTCATTTGTTTTGTTTCTTAAAGTCCACATTTGAGTGAAATCATGTGATAGTTGTCTTTGTCTGACTTATTTCACTTAGAATAATACATTCTAGCCTTTTTGATAATAGCCATCCTAACAGGTCTGAGGTGGTATCTCATTGTGTTTTTGATTTGCACTTCCGTGATGATAAGTTGCTATTGAGTTGTATGAGTTACTTACAAATTTTAGATATTAGCCCCTTATCAGATATATGGTTTGCAAATATCTTCTTCCACTCTGCAAGGATGAAAAGGTTGCCTTTTCGTTTTGAGAATTATTTCCTTTGCTATTCAGAAGCTTTTTAGTTTGACGTATTCCCACTTGTTTGTTTTTGCTTAATAGAACCCACTCTCTACTTAATAAAGTACACTCTGTGCACCAGAGGTTGATTTGTCATCTGACAATGACCGTAAGGTGTGGTTAGCATGGTGGGAGCACACATGAGGGAATTCCGACTTGCTGGAGGAAGTATTAGAAAAGCTTCACAGAGGACGGATACTCCTTCAAGTATCTTCACTCACTCCTTCATTTGTTTGATCAACAACTATGTTTCGAACATCAACAATGTCCCAGGAACTGTGGTGGATGTTGAAATACAAAGACGAACAAGCTCATGGCTCCTCCCCTCGAGGACGTCACTATCCAGTGTAGGACTGAAGGCCTTGAAGGGTGAAGGAGCATTTACCTCCTTGCAAGTGACCTGGTGACCACCAGTACCCCTGCCCGTCCCATGATTGCAGCTTGAGTATCCAGGCTTCCTTCTTCATATCCAAATCTCCCCTCCCCCGTGTCCCATATATGTAACTAGTGGCTCCTGTCAATGACAGCTCTGTTCCCTCAGCTCCCATTTAAAATCCCTCATCCCTAACTCTGAACATCCCTTTGAGTCTACTCTAGAGCTTCCAGGCACGCCTTCCCTGTACCCTCATTCTACCTTCTGTGAGAGTCACTCCTCACAGTCCTGCTGAGAGCATGGTGGGCTACAAAGCCTCACCCCCGGTTATGTCTGATGGATGGGAAAGGACCCTAGAGACGAGCTGAGCTAATCAGGTTCTCCCTTCCAGGAGTCTAGAATAGAACACGCAGGCTGTGAGCAGTCTCCTTTGACTACTCGTGGATGGCACTATCCGGCAGGGTCTGAAATGGCCTTTTTTGGCCCGAGGCACTGGGTGTTAGAGGAATCAGGCCCAGGGGAAGAGAGCAGTGGTGCCCAGAGAGCATGGCACCTTGTAGAGAACTACACAGTGAGCTGCTATGTTGCCACCTCCTGAATTTGGATTCTGGAAAATGTCTCCCCTGTTGTCCTCTGTTTTTAAAAAGCTTGTCTGAATGTGCTTCTCCTTCCTACAAAAGATGCTCTTTGATTAAAATGATCTCCAAGAGGAGGTTTCCCGAAACCCTTAGAGGACTGCAGAAACTTACCGGAGAAACCCTTTAGTTGTATCAAGGCTGGGTCAGGCTCTGAGCCTTGCACAAGGCACGTGCTCAATAAATAATTGTTAGCTGAATGACTGTAGGAATGAAGAGCTGCCCCAGAGGGTCTTCTCCAGCTACCTGAGAGTCCTCATTTACCTGTCTGACATCCACAGCACTATGAGGAAAGTGGTCACATGGGCTCACGCACAGCTTGGATTCTTGCCTCGAACTTATTCCAGTAATCACTGAACACCTGCTTCTTTGGCAGTCCGGGCTGCACTGAGCCATGCCAGTGGATATTAAAGTTCTTCTCTGTTCCCAGTCTCTAGTGAATGATGGCTTTTGTGACAAGGAAAATGCTCAGTGTTCTCTGGAGTCCCATCGGCAGCCCGAACTGTAAGGACTGGAGCACAGAATCAAGCACAGAGAGCCCACAAGTGAAGATTTAGCTCCTGGTTAACAGGAACAGGCTTCACAAGTAGTTTTGGAAATGAGGTCAAACCCATTTGTTTCCAGATGGTCCCAGACTACCAAAAAAAAAAAAAAAATTCAAAGGGTAGTGGAAAATTTCCAGGCATCATATGGTCATTCATCATTGCTAACCAGCACCTTGATTCCCAACATGTTGGATGTATCTGTCATGGAAGCTGGCTGTCCCATAGAAGTGGACTTTATTTTTTGAAAGGAAAGTGATACCTTTCTACTCGAGGATTCATAAGCCATTATCTCCATTTCCAGAGTAATTACTCCTTCCCTGTTGTTGTCAAACAATTCATTTATATATATATAGGCATCCTTTTTCTCCTTCGTATTATTCATTTACAATATTTCTTGAGCACCTACTATTTGTCAAGCTCTTTTTCCGGACATGAAGGTAGAGGAGTGAGCAAAAGCAAAGTCCCTTATTTTCACAGAACATATATTCTAGTTGGCATCCAGAAGAAGAAAGAAGAAACAAACAACAACAAAAGAAGTAAACGTTTATGATTAGGGAGAAAAATAATTCAGAAGTATGGACATACAAAGTTCCCCGAGTAAGAGGGAGTTGCTACCTCATATAGGGTACTCAAGGAAGACCTCGCTGAAATTGTGACAGCTGGAGGGCATCTGAAGGAAGTGTGGAAGTCGACCCTACATGTATCTGGGTAAAGAACCTCCTGGGCAGAGGCAACAGCAAGTGCGAAGGCCCTGACGCAAGAGCTGCTTGTATGTTTCAGAAAAAGGAAGGAGTGAAGAGAAGAGGATAGAACATGGAGTCGTAGATGTGTATGCAAACACAGTACCTTCTATAGACTGTGAATTCTAAAAATCAAGGACATGTCTTGTTCATCTTTAGACCCTCCCTAGCTCTTCCTGCAGCTACTGGCATGTAAGAGTGTTTTAATAAATGTTAGTTGTGGTTATAAATGAATGCACAGTTTACTTACGCCCTGTGTCGTGTCTAGTGCACTCCTTTAATTATTAGGAAGTAAAGACGTTTAATTTAGCTTGCATTTCCTTTAATACTGAACTAGGTTTAATTCCTGAGGCAGTATATATAGCTCTATTTAGATGATGAGTGGCTGGCTGGCTGTATGGCTGGTTGGATGGATAGATGGACCAATAGACTTAGATATACAGATGTCAGATTTGAGCAAAACCCTGGAACCTAGGCGTGATGATACAACTGTGCACATGACCACGATCCAGTGAGCTTCTCAGTTTACCCTCGACCTGCCTATTTGCAATTTTATCCATCAAGTGATGCAGACTGAGGAGTGTGAATTGCCAACCCAAGGAGGTGAGATTATGCTTTGCTAAAAGCACCCCTATCTCAAGCTCAAGAATGTTGTGCTGATGTCACGAATATAAGCCCAGTTCTGGGCATCTTTATCTCCCTGACCTTGAAAGGTTATCACTCCGACTCAGTAATTCTGACTTGTCTCCTGATTGTATCTCTTGTCTTTATTTTCTACCTTCCTGGATGATTTATAGGTAGCCTCAGCCTGTGTGTTCCAGCATAACACTAACAGGTAGGGCTCAGCTGACATAATCATGCATAGACCCATTCCCCCCACCCCCGCCATAAATGCCTACGGATCATTGGGACCCACCAGATTCTTGACCAAGGTTTCTTCCCTTGTTTCTTTTGTCTTGATGCTGGTCAAGCCTAAGGCCCTCCTTAACTAATATGGGGCCAAATTAAGAGCCAAATGAATAAATGATTGAGCAAGCTGAGGTCCTGCCAGGTCTTGCAAGGAGAAAATAGAGATGGTTAGAAATTGTTGAGACGAAGTTGAACAAGTTTTATGTTGGTTTTCACGTTTTTATTTCAATACTTCAAGAAGAAAACAGTTGGTTCTCTGTACATAAATAAAGTCATTTCCTTCTATGAAATTGGTGAACACATTTACCCATGTAGTTATTATGACAGCTCAAAGGGCATTAATTGACATGTTGTGCTAAACTGTGCGTTCTAATAATTAGGACGTCAGAAATGAATACGGTACACTGTCCTTCCAAGATACTCTGGAAATACTTCATCGATTTCACATAGGATAAAATCCTAATCTATATCCTTCACCAAGCCTTCACTCACGCCATGCTGTGTATCATGGAAGCTCCTTACAAACCATGACTGGTGTCCAAATACAAGACTTAAAGTAAAATTTCTCTGGACTTTGAGTGCTAGGGAAGGTGTGTGTCTTCTACCTAACTGGTCTGACATTTTGTCTGACAATGAGAACTATACAAACTAGATGAACTGGATTCCATTTGGGTTTTTTTTTTTTTTTGTCTGTTTGCCTCTTGTTTGTTCACCTTGTCTTTTAAGAAGTTCAAAGCCTGACCATTAAACTCTATTTCATTACCTCTCATCCCAGTGTCCTGGCATAATTACCCAGTCCCTGCTGACAGTACATGATTTCTGATCTTCATTTAGCTTTATTTCAGCTTTCCCATTTTTATAAGCTTTACACTCATGTTCAGGGAAGTTTGATGGCTCCATGAGAAACAGAAAAAATATGTATTTATGGTTAGGAAGCAAAGAGTTATGCGATGCATCACACTAAAAGTCATGGAGACTCCATGAGTCATGGAGACCAGAGTTCAAATACCAACTTTAACAATTACTCAGAGTGTGAACCTGATTGAGCAGATTGCTTAAATTTTCTGAACCTTAGTTTCTTCACCTGATAAATAGGGTGATGATAGTAAAATACTGTAAGGATTAAATAAGGTTGCACACAGAAAATGCTTAGAATCCGATCCAGCGCTTTGAAAATGTCCAATAAATGATATTCCCAGGTGAACAAATAGAAGCCATTGAGAAGCAACTTTTTACACAATGTATGAAAGTGTTTCTTGAATGTGGGAGAAGAGCTCAAATTTCACACTTTGTAAGTACTTTATATGGCTTTAAATCCCAGCTCCATAAGCTACTATCTACAATCTCAGGTAACTTCTTTATGCCTAGTTCCCTAACATTAAATTAAAATAGAAACAATGTCCACCTCACAGGGTTATTTTAAGGAGGGAACACAGTATGGATGCTTGAAAAAGTGTCCGGCATACACTAAGCACTCAATAAATACTACTACAAGTGTTACAACTGTAATAATTAAGAAGAAGAAGAAGAAGAAGAAGAAGAAGAAGAAGAAGAAGCAGCAGCAGTAGTAATTAGTAGTAGCAGTAGCAGCTGACTCCTAGATTCAAACTAAAATTTCAGAAACATCTACTCCATTTTGACCCCAAGAAACACTGAAAACAATAAACATAGAAAACTGACTTGGCCTGGAAACACAGAGATATTTCTCCTGGGATTGTTTTCAGTTGCACATTGGGAGCTTTTCTGATAACAACATGAGAGACAAATATTTGTGTGGAAATCCATGTGCAACCTAAGCCCAGAAAGGTGCACACTGCAATTCCTCTATGATGATGGAGATGCCTCTCTCTTCTATCTATCTCTTCTAGAGCCAAGAACTAAGTGAACTGAAGAAGCCCAAAGCTCCTTATTATTGAATCCTTGTGTTCTCATTTCACTTTCCTCCTTGTGACATGTTTTCATATTGAGCCACCATTTCTTTCGATCCTCGGGGTGAGCCAAAAATGAGAGCTGGACGGGTGCAATTATTATCAATAATAAAGGGAGTAATACAATGAATTGACTCTCTCAGAGCCACCCAACTGGTGACTGGCATGGCTTCAAAGCCAACTATCTCCTTTCCTCAAACTATGCACATTGCCCTAAGTCGGACATCCACACCCGAGCACTTTCATCTGTAAGAAATCATTCCACAGGGATCACCGGCACATCTATAGAGAAGACTCCAGATGCTTTAGCCTCAGCTTCCGCTTTCCTCCAGAAAGGTGCCTCACTCTGCACCTCTCAGAAAAGGGGCACTTTGGGGGAACAGGGTGCCTCTTTCCTTCTGTTCCTTGTGCATCTTGTTTCCGCACACGGCCCTGCCATCCCTAAGCTGTCCACTAAGCACCCACCACCAGCAGTAAATGAGGTACATCATCACCCCGGGTACTTAAAATGGAAGACCGAATGAATTCAAAGACAGTTGAATCTAGGTAGGGCTGCTGAAAAACCCTTTAGAAAAAGTTGCCAAATCATTTTACTTTGTTGAAATCTCTTTTCTCTCTATTTAAACCCTTCTGAGTTCTAAGAGAAATGTAATTAAAACCATGACTTTCTCTGTTCTAATGAACAGCTTCTGCTGTCTAAGAAAAGAGGAGAGCCTCAACAAGATGCCTGTGGCTATTCTAGCCCTTGGGAGGAGGGAAGGGCCTCTGGCGCCATCCAGACCCAGATTGTTTGGAAACTGACCACGCACGTAGGTTGGGATCTGGGCTGGTTATTAAGCTACTGTCTCTCAGTGCCACCCACCCTTCTGTTTCCTGGTTTATCATTCTGAGGCTTGACTCCACAGACAAAATCCTCCTTTGCCATCTGGCTTCCTGTGAGGATCTGCCAATAAAGGGCATGAAAGGGAGACTGCAAGCCTGGAGGAAGAAGAAGGGATTTGCTCCTTGCCGCTTGCTTCCTGTGCCGCCAGTCACCTCAGCGATGGCTCTCCAGCCCAGGAGCAGTAGCTGGTTCCGGATCCCTGTTTTCCATATTCCTGCACATCTGATCCAAGCTTCTGGGTTTTAATAACCCCACCTCTTCTCTTTGCTCCGCCAGCCCTAAGAGTGGTAGATGGTTTCTGCAGTCGCTTCATCTTTCTTCAGTTACAGTCCTCCAAATGCCAGTTCAGCAGTTCAATTCCCTAAGTTAAATGATGTCTGTTGAAATAACTAGTATGGTTGGCTCCTCTCTTCCTGGTGAGGCACTGCATTCTGCAATGCAGCTACAGATCAAATTGGTGAAATCTAGTACCTTCCATGATTTCACTGGGGGCATCAGTAGGTGGTCCAAGAATAAAGGACTCAGTAAACAACTTGGGGAAATGCTGGACTGAACAAAGATAGCTTCACTTAACTACAGGATTTCCCAGAGCTTTTGACAACCTAATAGATTTGTGAACCCCAAAGACAGAGTTACAGAATCAGGGAATAATGTAAGTGTATAAATCCCTTTCTGAGGATACAAAAATGTCCACTAAATGGTGGTCAAACAGAAAGAATGACTAATTTTGTTAAGGCAGAATCACCAGGTAGGAAGGGATAGGTACAGACTGACAAATATCTAACAACTGGCTTTCCAGGAAATGTGGAAGAGCAGGAAAGAAGCCCTGCCATGTAGCACTTACTGATTTTTACAATGTGAATACTCCCACCATGCTGATTTCACGTTACCAACGTGCCATCACTCAATGCAGACTTGGGAGGAGACATGCAATGGGCTTTCAGTGTAGCGTGCCAGGAACTGGGTAGGACCCAGTCCCAGATCTCTGAGCTTCTATACCCTGACCCCTGAGGGGAAAGACCGAGCCACTTAGAGGGGTGATTTGGAGCGAAGTCCGCAGCTGATCCTTGGTACCAGTCTGAAGTTTCAGAAAGTATGTATTCTGCTCTCTTTGTGATCCCATTTCTTCCTAGGAATCTCATTTCACCTTGTCCTTATGCTGAAATTCCTTCAACTTCTGCCAAAGATATGCTCTTAAGAAATAAATCAAGGAGGGGCACCTGGTGGCTCAGTTGGTTGGGCATCTGACTCTTGAGGTTGGCTCAAGTCATGATCCCAGGGTCATAGGATCAAGCCCCACATCAGGCTCCACACTAACCATGCAGCCTGCCTAAGATTCTCTCTCTCCCTCTGCCCCTCTTCCCTACTCCTGCTCTCTGAAAGAAAGAAAGAAAGAAAGAAAGAAAGAAAGAAAGAAAGAAAGAAAGAAATGGGGAGGGAGGGAAGAAGAAAGGGAGAAAGGGAGGAAGGGAGGAAGGGAGGGAGGAAGGAAGGAAGGAAGGAAGGAAGGAAGGAAGGAAGGAAGGAATCAAGAACATAAACTTATCTACGCCACTGGGCCAAATGCCTGATGTCCTGGAGTCACATTTTGTTAGGAAGTGAAAAGGGAAGAAAACCTGAGGACAGTGCTTACTGGGACAGGCATCAGAAAGAAGAAAGTAGAAGGAAGGGAACTAACCTCTATCAGGTGTCTGCTTTTTGCTAGATAAGAGGTTCAGAGGTCCCTGAACTTGGAAGGAATAAAATTCACCTTTTTTTTTAACTATTCCTTAACTAATATCTAGCATTTTCTTCATTTCCAAATGTAGGCTGCAAACCCACAATATGGCTTTGTCAACAACAGAGGTCACAGATATTTTCTTTTTTAAATAATTTTATTTTTTTAACATTTATTTATTTTTGAGACAGAGACAGAGTGTGAGCAGGGGCGAAGCAGAGAGAAAGAAGGAGACACAGAATCCAAAACAGGTTCCAGGCTCTGAGCTCTCAGCACAGAGCCTGACATGGGGCTCAAACTCATGAACCGTGAGATCGTGACCTGAGCCGAAGTTGGATGTTCAACCAACTGAGCCACCCAGGCGCCCCGACAGATATTTTCATGTATTCGTTTGGCGGATACATTAAAATACTATTTATGTGTTTCACTACTAGTTATAGTACTTATAGATCGGCTTGATATTTTCATTTTTAACATTAACAAAGAAATATGTATGGTATTCTATCACAAACTTGCTTTAAAAGTTTTTTGGTAACTGTAATTTATATTGGCTTCCTTTATAGTTCTATGTATTTCGTTTTACGAATTTAAAGTGATTGTCCTGAGAAGTCCATTAGGGCTTTATGAGAGCACCAAAAGTATACACAATCACAAAAGGTTGCCAAAGTATTTTAAGTATGTTATTCCACTTAAACCCCAAAATGATGCAGATAGGTTTTCTTGTTCCCCTTCCACTGATGGGAATACTGAGTGTCAGAGAGGTTAAATGACAATCCCAAGCTTATTCTGTCATTACCTGGCAGAACCAGCAACTGAACCTCACAAAAATCAAGATGAAAAAAATAAAAACAAAAAATGTGCTGTATAGTTTCTATTTTTTAACATTTGACTAGTTCCATTTGAAAAATACAAATCAATAAGGAAAAGACAAATGTCCCAAGAAAACTATTTGTGATTAAAAATGACACATCACATTGTCCTTACCTATCTGTCTGACAATGGGCACTTAGCTTGTTTCCATGTCTAGACTATTGTAAATAATGGGGCAATGAACCTAGGGGTACAGCTCTCTCTTCCAGATACCGATTTCATTGCCTTCAGATCATACCCAGAAGTGGGTCTGCTGGATCATAGGGTAGTTCGATTTTTAATTTTTTGAGGAACCCCCATATTGTTTTTCATGGTGGCTGCACCCATTTACATTCTGAATTCTGACTATTCTGAATTCTTCGCCAGACAGTTCACAGATCTCCATTTCTTAGGGTCTGTGTGTAGATCTTTATTAGTTTCCTTTGGTTGTGCCATGTTTGGTTGTCGTCATGATTCTTGATTCCTTGCATTGGCCTCTGTGCACTTGAGTGAGCAGTCTCCTCGTCCAGCCTTTACAGGTTCACTTTGGCAGGGACAGTCCTTCACCATAGCTCAGCTTGGGGTCTTGGGCGGGTCGGCTGGTAGTGTCTGTGTGAGGGCTGGGCTTGCTGTCAGGGTTTCTAGTTGGGTGAGGCCACTGCCTGTGCTCTGAGGCTAGCTGGGGGTTCCGCTGGCTGGGCTCCCCAGTCAGGTGGGGCCACCAGCTGGGCTCTGCAATCGCCTCTGGTCAGACGAGGTCACAGGCTGTGTTCCCTAGCAGAGTGGTGCCACAGTTGGACTATGTGTTTGGGAAGTCTACGGGCTGGGCTCCACATCACTCCGGGTCAGGTGTGGTCTCAGGGTGTGCTCCCCAACTGGATGGTACTGTTGGCTGGACTCCACATTCAGGCAGAGCTAAAGGCAGGGCTTCACAGTTGGACGCCCCGTCCAACTAGCTGTGCTCTGCAATCAGGTGGGATGATAGACTGTGCCCTGAAGTTGGTGGGGGACACAGGCCGGGCTTTGTGATCAGACAGACCCATATCCGCGCTCTGCTTTTGGGCAAGGCTGCTGTCCGGGTGCCCCGGTCGAGAGGTGCCTCCAGCTAAGCCTGCTATTAGGTGGGACTAGAGACTTTGCTACGTAACTGAGTGGTCACTGTCTGGGCTATCCACCCAGGGGAGGCCTCGGGCTGTGTTCAGCAATCAGGCAAGGCCATGGGCTAGGCTCTATTGTGAGGCAGAGCTGAAGGCTGGGCTCCGTGGCCAGGTGGTACCATAGGCCATGTTCACATGTGTGGCCAGAGGCTACATTCATCAGCTGGGCAGGGCTGCTGGCTTGGCTCTCCACCCAAGTGGGATTATGGGATGAGCTCTGTGGCTACCCAGGTTCCCTGTGCAGCATTCCTGGTCGGTTGGGACTTGCGTCTATACTCAGTATTTGGGTGGGGTTAAGAATCTGGTTCCTTGCCCAAGTAGGACTGTAGAGCGGATTCCTTAGATGGTCAGGCTCATTGACTGGGGACCCAAGTCAGGCAGAACCGTCAAGCAAGTTCCCTGACCAGACGGGGGCACCAGCTCAGCTCTGTAGATGGGCAGAGGCACTAGATGGGATCTCTGTTCAGGTGCCGTGGCAAGCAGGAATGCAGTCTGCCAACATCTGGGCATTGGTTGCTGTAAGTCCCAGCCTCCTCCTCCATCACTATCTGATCCCCGGTGGTCAAGATTCCCCCAGTGATCCTGCAGAATCTCCCAGGGATCCCCATGAGGCGAGATCCAAGTGGGCCTCTCCAGAAGTGTCCCACAATGCTGGGGTGGCTGGATGTCCACTGGGGGTCTCGTTCCCACAAAAGCTATAGGCCTGGAGAGGCCCTCTTGGTACGTGGCTGTGCTGTCCTGGGGGACGGGCAATGCAGTCAGAGTGCAGACGCTCCTCTTGTCCTCCGAATGCAGTCATTCCCATTCCCAGTCTCTGAGATCCGGGGGTTCTGGGATTTTCACAATGGTGTCTCGCCTATGGATGCCTACGGAGGCTTCTCATGGAAGGGACAAAGGTCAGGAATGACCTATATTGCCATCTTGATGGTGTCGCTCCTCTACAGGAAACTAAAAATCTTCCATCATGATACTGCAGCGCATCCTTCCCTGATTTATAACTGCCCGGAGATGAGCCTGTTCAGACAGTCCGATGCATTTATTCAACAAATGAATATGGACCGTGTTGGTTCGTCAATATTCTGTAACTTGCCTGTGTTAGCTGGTTATTTTCCTCACCATCCTTAAAAGAAATATCAAGAGATTGAGGCTCAGATTATTCTTCTGTGGTTTGATAAATTTTTCCAAGGAGCTACATTCAAACATGTTTGCTGCTTAACATGTTACAACGTATAGTCCACACACAAACACGTGTGCGCACGTATATACGATCACGTGGAAATGCTTTATGTGGCCTCATTTCAATCATTCAAGGTATTAAGCATTATGTTACAGACAGGAAATATCCACATTGGACTCTTGGTTGTGAGACTGACATTCACTGAGTAAAAATGAATTTGGGTTTTACTAAATAAAAAAAAAATTGCTTTATAAAGAACCATAGTTAGGATACGCTTAACCAAGACCACAAACTATTTACCACTTAAATTAGGGTTTCAAAATGACCAGAACTGTGACAGAGAAAAGCCCACAGGAAGAGGTCATGCCTGGAGGCTTTTTGTTTTTGTTTTATTGGTTTTTAAATGGACATTTTTAAAGAGATTTAAAATACAGATTTTAGAAACGATGCGGTTACTGACACTGACAAGGTCCAGAATTTTCCACAGGTGCGGTGGCTGGAAAGGTGAGTAAGGACTGTAAGCTGCAACAGAGGAAATGACAATCGGAAGATCTCCAGAAAGCCAGAGGATAAGGTGTTTGAAGTTTTGCACAGACGGTTGCTGATGTTACACATAATATTTGGGGTTAGAAGAACCAGCTCGTGGCTCCAGCTCTGCCTTTTGGCTGCTTAACCCTTTTTCTCAGCTATAAGACAGCAACAGCGGTGGTAATGATGGTGATGTCTGACAATGAAGTTGATGATACTGGCGGTGACGGCAAGGGTGATGAGTCACTCACCTACTTACAGCCCCAGGATTTACTAAAGATCATTTATGTGAGTGCATTTGAAAACTATAAAGCTCGATATAAATGTAAGGTATTGCTTTCATAGCTTGAGAAGAAGTGACTTCTGGGTCACAGTATCAGCCAGGATTCAACCAGAGAAACAGAACCAGTGGGAAATATCTACTAAGAGATTTACTGCAAGAAATCACCTCATGAAATTATGGGGAACAGCCAGGAACATCCACAGATGGGGCCAGAGGAGAGGCAGGCGGCACCCTCAGGCATGAGCTGAAGAAGGCTACAGGCAGAATTTCTTCTTCTGGAAAGACTCAGTTCTGCTCTTAAGGCTGTTCCGCTGGTTGAACCAGGCCCATCCAGGCTACTCGAGTAAAGCTCCAGAACCTTTCTCAGTGAACAGGAACAAAACTGCCCCCTACCTATCTAGCTCGCTGACAGTGCACACGAGTTGGTCACCTCCCCTGAGGCTGTGAGTGATTATAATTGGTGTGATTACACTACAGTTCCTTAAAAGTAATCCTTATTTAAACACAGTTTTAAAATGTGTCACTACCTCCAGTCCGTCATCCAAGTGGACACCTTCCCAGGATCCTGGAACTAGGTTCCGTTCCCTTGCTTTCCCCTTGGCGTTCAGAGCAGAACAACTGCGTTGAGGTCTCAGGGTTTCCTGAACCAATTCAGCTTCTTAATACTGACATTTAAATCAAACACCTTCGGTACGTGGCTGAGCCGTCTCCTTCATGAAGGAGGAAAATACCCAACACATATCATGAGCTTCACATAAACGAAGATTTGAAAGATTCACATCACAGGTGAACAATTTCCAAAATAAAGATTTCTTCTGCACGTAATAACGGTGCTTTGGAATTTTGTCAAAATTGTATCTTACCAGGATGTTCTCTGGGCCAAGAAAAGTAATTGCAAATTCACCACAGCAGAGTGAGACAAATTCAGCGATTCAGCCTCAGAAAATACTTCTGCTGTTTGCAGAGGATGGCATCTGGGAGGATCCTGGGTTCAGCGGTAGTTAGAGTCAGGCATTAACAGCCCTTTATAGGCAGAGCTAAAATAATGCTACAGCTGATGACAGAGACAGCTTGGTGAATTCTCGAGAAGGCCAGTCTCCCCAAATAGCACTTCATTAACCTGCCCAATTTCCATTGGGTCAGATCACATCACCTATTTTCTACTCATCAACTCCCAGCCAGCCAACCTACTGAATATCATGAAATGTTTAAATATCTCCCTTGCTTGTGTCCTATAATTTAACTCCATCTTTTCCCTCTCTCTCCTTTCCTTACATACCTCATCCCCCATGAAAGAGCAGTTGGTCTTAAATATTTTAATCAACAACAGTCTTTGGATGCCGACTATGTGCCAGGTCCTTTAATAATAGGCTGAGATTACAGCCTATATGAAAGGTCAAATAGAGCTGAGCAGGGGGTGGGAAAGCTTCATGGAGACGATGACACTCGAATTCCTCCTTGAAGATGAGGAGGTGCCTTCCACACATAGCTGACGTTCAATGAGCATTTACTGCGTGTCCTAAACTGGGGAAGCACTTCGTGTGTTTTGGGAAAGAAGCATAATTAACCTCACTTAGGGCGATTTGTTTTTAGGTCACGTCTAGTATGGAGTGACACCGACAGTCGCTAGAGTCCACGAAAGACCTCACAGCGTGGATGTAGGTAAAAGCAGGGATGAGGAGCGTTGTCCAGGCCAAGCAGCAAACAGCAACCGAGAAGAAGCAGAGCACCAAAGAGCATGGTCAACTGGCAAGCAGTGCCGAACATCTTAGGAGTCCTGTGCTCTTGAAAATCAGGAGTAAAAATTCAGCAAACCTTTCAGCCCTTTCGAAACCGTGCAATGTACCTGTGATTCAACCGAGCTGATATTTCCCATTCCCGTGGTTTTTCTCAGACCTTCCAACAGCCTGGTAATCCCAGAGTAGACATATCCATATCATTTTATGGAAGCCAGCCTCCAGGAAACAATCCTTAAGAAGACACACAGTGTTTTATGGACATTTTGTGTCCCCTGAGTACTAAGCCCAGAGATGGAAACATAACACACTCAATACATGCTACTTAACTGATGAACTTTTTGGCCAATACTTTGCTGCTGGGATTTAACACCGTATCTGACTTCCAAGGAAATGGTCACTTGGAAACATTACCTAGCCAAATGAAGATAACCAGATATTAAGTTCAATGCATAGAATTAGGATGTAGAAGAGTTAGGTTTTGATTTTAGATAATTTGCTCTTTTCCAAAAAGTGCCCTAGCGATAAAACCAAAATTCTACCTCCCAAGTCGGATTTAAATCCAACCACTAATTAAATTGATTTTCTTTATTCTTACCCCCATTTATTCGTTGGTTCCTAGCACTAAGGAGTCATGATTTAGGGATGAGCAGAGGCCATTAAGCTGATGCAAAGTCACGAAGGTTAAAGAACATTTCGGAACTACGACAGGAGCAAATCTCTTCGGAGAAGTGGAAGGCAGATGAGGTGAGTAGATACTATCAAATAAAGAATCTGCTGTGAAGCTCAAAACATGACCAGCATGAAAACAGTTAAAACATTTTTTTTTTCCACAGTACTTAACCTTGTACCTTAATAAAGTTCAGAAATATTAGAAAATCATTTTGGCTGCAATAGGCTCTAAATAAGGGTGTCACAAAAATTTCCCCCAGAAAAACTTAGGGAGCTATATTAGTTTGCTGGGGCCACCGTAACAAAATACTGCACACTGGGCGACTTAAATGTATTTTCTTACAGTTCTGGAGACTAGAAGTCCAAGATCAAGGTACTGGCAGGTTTGGTTTCTCGTGAGGCCTTCCTCCTTGATTTGCAGGTAGCCACCTTCTCACTGTCTTCACATGGCTTCTTCCTGTGAATTCATGTGCCCCTGGTGTCTCTTTATTTTCCTACAAGGACACTAGTGCCATAAAGTCATGCCCTTCTCGGGACAGCCTGTATCTGGTGACTGAGAGAGGGAGGTGTAAAGGCCCAGCCATTTCAGCCCAACACGGGGTATTTGTGAGTAGCACTCAACCCAGAGGATCCAGCCTGCCATGTTGGCTGAGGCCTGTCAGGCCTGCAAACCATGCAAAGCAGCTTCAATTCTCAGTCAGCCTAATCCTGCCCTCCGGGGTGTTGATCTTTAATAAATATCTTGCTCTCTAGACTCCATCTCCACTTCTCAAGGACCCAACCTACCACAAGCAGCTTTCAAAGCTCTGCAAGAAAATACGCTTAAACAGCAATTTTATGTCCAGCCAAATTGTCACTCGAACGTGAAGGCTGAGTATTGAATCATGCAAGATTCATAGAGTTACCTCCTCATGTCCCCTTTCTGGGAAAGAAAAATTACTAGAAAATATGCTTGAGGAGACAAAAAAAAAAAAGGCCAAGAAAATGGAAACCATGAAAACAGTAGGTCCAAAGCCACAAGCACATTAAAGAGGAAAACCAGACCAGAGATACAACTGTGCAACAGGCCGTGAAAAGTAAAAGGTCCCAACCAGAACATTAAGCTAGAGTATCGGGAGAAAACTCTTCACAAAAAGGTAGATTCATATTCGACAGGTAATGCGATCAAGTGAGAAAAATCTTTGTAAAGTGGTGATGGGATTGTGTTTCAACAAGAAAAAGAAAAGAAAATTAGAAACTTTAGACACAACATCTGTATGAATAAAATACATACATAAAAAGCCCATTTAAAATGTCATTGTTTTGAGAAGCTGAAGTGACGAGTTCTTATTTTAACACTTTGAAAGCTTATTTTGAAAAGCCCAAATCTACACGACACAGGATTCATGTCATTTCCTCCTCCCAGAAGGCCACTCTGCTTGATCTTGGGGTGAATAATATGTAATCATAACATTGCTAATGACCCGTAGAGATGCTTGAATTTTCAATTCAATCTACGGGCAAAGCAAGGAAGGCTTAAGCATATTTATAAAATAGAATGAAAAAGTAATAAGCCTTGACGATATTTAACGATGTAGTTGGGAGATCATGAGAATTGCAAGGAGGAAAAGTGAAAGGAAGTTCAGGGCTTCTAATTTCATCTTCTATCTCTCAGAACGGTGAGTCCAATTTGTGTAAATTTGATGGATCAAGATGAAGCACTTGAAGTATACTTTTAAAAATTATTCATGTGCCCACAGAAGAACCCACCCAATAACAAAAGAGTGGGATGAGAGGAGGCAAGGTGGCAGGGAGGGGGGCAGTGACACAGGTCTTTTTTTTCTTTTTGATCACGCAGAACAGAGAGTCTGCAGCTAATGTTTAAAATTAATCATTGGAGAAATAAAAGTGTCACATTCTATTGAGAATTTTGAAGGTAACTGTTGGAAGAATCAAAAGCAAGAAGAACCTACCTGCGGACGTGAGTCAGAGGAACGCAGGGACGGGTTAAGGAACGGGTGCTTTTCACTGTATGCCTTTCTGCACCATTTGAATTTGACTCTCCACATGCAGAAATATTTCACCTGGCTTCTGCTCTCCCTCTGCCCCCTCCGTCAGCCCCTCCCGATTCATGACTGTCTACCTGAACTCTTAGGTTTCCTTCACCTTCAAAACACAGTTTCCTCTTTACGTCTACCTGTTCCACACAGCAGAACCCTCGGACTCAGGAATAAGGTGGCTCAGCCCTCCATCGTTCTGTTTTCTGGGCACTGGCCTCTGCCTGATGGGAGGGGGACAGGTGGTAAAGTCTTATCTCCCCAGCTGGCTTGACTAACTTCCTCCA